>NC_088813.1:946517-1248135 GCF_011386835.1 Chrysemys picta bellii
TAATCACAGAATCATCTTAGAATCATAGAATATCAGGGTTGGAAGGGACCTCAGGAGGTCATCTAGTCCAACCCCCTGCTCAAAGCAGGACCAATCCTCAACTAAATCATCCCAGCCAGGGCTTTGTCAAGCCTGGCCGTAAAAACCTCTAAGGAAGGAGATTCCACCACCTCCCTAGGTAACCCATTCCAGTGCTTCACCACCCTCCTAGAGAAAAAGTTTTTCCTAATATCCAACCTAAACCTCCCCCACTGCAACTTGAGACTATTACTCCTTGTTCTGTCATCTGGTACCACTGAGAACAGTCTAGATCCATCCTCTTTGGAACCCCCTTTCAGGTAGTTGAAAGCAGCTATCAAATCCCCCCTCATTCTTCTCTTCTGCAGACTAAATAATCCTAGTTCCCTCAGCCTCTCCTCATAAGTCATGTGCTCCAGCCCCCTAATCATTTTTGTTGCCCTCCGCTGGACTTTTTCCAATTTTTCCACATCCTGCTTGTAGTGGTGGGGCCCAAAACTGGACACAGTACTCCAGATGAGGGCTCACCATGCCGAATAGAGGGGAATGATTACCCCCCTTGATCTGCTGGCAGTGCTCCTACTTATACAGCCCAAAATGCCGTTAGCCTTCTTGGCAACAAGGGCACACTGTTGACTCATATCCAGCTTCTTGTCCTCTGTAACCCCTGGGTCCTTTTCTGCAGAACTGCTGCCTAGTCATTCTGTCCCTAGTCTGTAGCAGTGCATGGGATTCTTCTGTCCTAAGTGCAGGACTCTGCAGTTGTCCTTGTTGAACCTCATCAGGTTTCTGTTGGTCCAATCCTCTAAATTGTCTAGGTCCCTCTGTATCCTATCCCTACCTTCCAACGTATCTACCACTCCTCCCAGTTTAGTGTCATCTGCAAACTTGCTGATCAAAAGACCTAGCTTTTGTACAGTGATTTTCTTCACTAGATATCAAAGAACTTTTCATTATCTCGATTTTACAGGAAACTGAGGCACGGAGTTGAAGTGACTTGCCCAAAGTCACCCAGCAGACCAGTGGCAGAGCTAGAAATGGTTACAGTCCAGTGATCTTTCCACTGGTTGCTAGGTGATTCCTCATTGCTCCTTTCCCCCTCCTGTACATCTTGTTATAATGCAATGGGGATGATGGTCATGCTTTGAAATGTTTGCAGCGTGTAGTAGCTGACAGGGCCAGTGAGAGAAATCTCAGACATTGTCTATGTTCCAAAATCTTGACAATTTTATTATATTGTGCTTACCAAAATATTTAAGCATCTTAGGGCATGTCTTCACTGGCAACGTTAAAGCGCTGCCGTGGCAGCGGTTTAATGTGGCTTGTGTAGTCACAGCATAGCACTGGGAGAGAGCTCTCCTAGCGCTCTAAAAAACCCACCTCCATGAAAGGAATAGCTACCAGTACTGGGAGCGTGGCTCCTAGCGCTGGTGCACTATCTACACTGGCACTTTATAGCATTGAAACTTGCAGTACTCAGGAGGGTGTTTTTTAACATCCCTGAGCAAGAAAGTTGCAGCGCTGTAAAGTGCCAGTGGAGACAAGCCCTAAGAGAAGACTGGTGTGAGTGTCTTTCTCCTTCCTTTGCCCCACCATTCCCTGCCAACATTTCTAGGTCACCCTCCCATTCCAATCCAATTAGCACCCAGAACACAATAGCAGGATAGCAGGCTCAGAAATTAGATGTTCTTAGCTGAAAAAGCATACCCAGTGGAGCTGAATATAGCCTGAAACAGTAGCTCTGAAACATCAACTGCTGCATTCATGTCAGTCGGTGTTATTTTCTCCCCTCCCTACTGCAGGTTTCCAGTTTGTGTCAAGCATTCCCAGTTTCAGCCATGTGTTCTTGGTGCCTGTTCTAAGTTCCCCACCCAGAGGGGCAAGGTTTCCACAGATCGTGGCTCACATGGGGGGATCAGAAGGGAGAGTCCCCTATAACAGGGCAGGGCCCACAGATCCTCGTTTACAGAGGGGGGGGTAGGGAGATGGGCTTATACACCTCCTTCTCTCCCACTTCCCCCCCCCGGCCCCCCCAGAAAGGCAGGCTTCCCAGATCACAAGGAGAGCCAGGAAGAGGGGCCATACCCCATAGATGGTCTGGGGACCCCCAGATTGGGGTGCAAACATGGGTGGGTAATGTGGGGTTGAGAAGTGCCTCTGCTCCTATTCTCCCCCAGTCATCCTGTCACCGCCAAGACCCCCATCCCAGTGTCCCACCCATTACCTCCCCCCCCCCCCATTAATCGCCCTCCAAATAACCTCTCTTCCTCTCACTGCATCCCAATCCCCTCTCCCCCTATTCCCACCTACTCTTCCACCACTAATCATGCTTCCCTCCCAGGGAAGTTACACATTTGCACATGTAACTTATTTTCTTCTCAAAAACAGTTTAATTACCTTCTGAATATTCTGCTGTATTCAGATTGCATTTCCCTAAAATAAACCCTTTGACAGATTGGAGACCCTTTTCTTTTTATTTCAGATTTCTGTCCTGGGTTGGATTTGAATTCACAGTACCTAGAAGCTGTTTAGATTCAGTAATTGGTATATTCTCCCTTGAGTCATTCAGGTCCTGTGATGTAGAGTTAGTTTTCCAGATAGTTAGCCCCTCTCTCTCAGCACTTGCTTGGTGTAATTTGTTTGACATACCATCAAGCATTTCAGAGAGTGCCTTTCCTAACAGAAGAACTAAACTCTTTAGTTAATAAAGTTATAATTTGATTTCCCCCCCCCCAAAGGGCTAGTGGGTGGCTAACTGTCAAGCACCTGAGCCCCTGGTATGATCTCAACTCTGCTTTGATCTCTGTGAGCAAAAATTCATTGCTAGATATGTGAACTTTAAGAAAAGCTGTTTTTTGGGAGGGACTCTGTCTTGGGAACCCCTGGTTCAAATGATCCCAAATTTGGGGCACTGACCAAACCCCACACTCCCATGAGGCATTCCAAGTAACTATACAGATTTTAGAGCACTTACAACAGTTGGGCTTTAGTAATTCCTAAAACTAGCAAAAATTACTCCACATATTTATGAAACAGTGTTTTTGAACAATTCTCTGTTTGTAGCAAATTAAAAAAGGATTTAGTCCTCAGTGTGGACTATCCAAAAGAGGAAAAATATTTTAAATGCAATCATTTGAGTTTCCCAATAGCAAAAGGAGCCTTAGGGTATGTCTACAATATGGAGATTATAGCAGTATCACTATGTCGCCGTAGCTATGCCAACATAACCCTGTAGCATAGATGCAGCTTACACTGGCAGAAGGGATTTTTCCATTGGTATAGAAACTCCACATTCCTGAAAGACAATAACTATGTCAACAAAAGTATTCTTCTGTAGACATAGCTGCATCTATATGAGGGGAAGAGGGGTTATGTCAGGTCATCATAGCTATTCTAAAGTGGTTGTGTGCCAGTATAAATGTAATCAGGGTCCCTGGTCTCATACAGCTTAACTCTTTTGCAGCATTAATTACATAAATTTATAAAGCCAGAAGGCACCATTGTGATTATCTGTGACATCATGCATAAACTTCTCCCATGCTGAAGAGTAGCCCTTTATTTGTGGGAGAGGTGCAGGATCAGGCAATCAAGGCTGGCCTGATGAGCAGTGCAATAAAATTATAGGGAAGATGAGGCTTTGATGTGAAGGGCTTTGTAGTTAAGAATAAAAGTTTGTGCTTGACACAGTGGAAGAGAACTGAGTTAAAGATGAATTGAGGATTATGGTCTTGAGGGACACAAAGGATGAAGGTACCATTTCTTCACTGATTTAGAGATGAGATGTGCAGGGGAGAGCTTCCAGGAAAAGATCAGGAGCTCTATTTTGACCATGTAAAGTTTTAGTTGCTGGCTTGATGTCCACTAGGAGATTCCAGAAAAGAGGATGGAAACATTAGTTTAGATGGAAGGAGATTGTTCTGTAGTAAAGAGGTAGATGTGAGTCATCAGTATAAACGTGGGGACATACACATTTCTTAGTTTCATAGAGATTAAGGTCAGGAGGGACAATGAGATCATCTAGTCTGACCTCCTGTATAGCACAGGCCATTAATTTTCACCAAGATACCCCTATATTAAGTCCAAAGACTTTAGTTAGACCAAAGCATTTCAGTTCTCAGGAGACTAAACTGTGTGCCACAGGGAGAGACCAAGGTGCCACCAATGCCCATGACCCCTGCAGTGACAGGAGATTGATTAGATGAGACATGCCCAGATGATCACAGCAGGTGAGCCATACTCCAAGCTGCAGAGACAAAAATGCACCTCTTCCCCCAGATTCTTGCCAAACTGACCACATGAAAATTCCTTTCCGACCCCAGATCTGACAATCAGTATCACCCTGAGCATGTGAGCAAGATACTAGTCAAGCATCTAGAAAGAGGATTCTCTATACCATCTTAGAGCACTGCCCACTACATCTAGCCTCCATTCCAGCTGTGGCCAATTTGATGCTGCAGAGGAAGGCAAAAAAAAAAAGAGAGAGAGAGAGCAAGAGAGATTGAGAATACATCTGGCCACTTGTGTACTGGGGGCAAGCCAGGGGAAAATACCTTCCTGATCTGTGCTGATGACCATCTGAAGCCTTGAAGCATGAGATTTGATTATAGACGTTATCTTAATGCAGAGCTGTAAGTGTTAATCCCCAAGGCCCATGAAGGAAGGGAATGAAGGGGATTCGTAGATTCACTGTTTCCAAGGCCAGATGGGACCACCACAACTATCCAGCTCAACCCCAGCACTCAGGATGCAGAACTTCTCCCAGAAGCTGGATAAAAGTACATTTAAAAAAAATATATCTAGTTTAGTCTGAAAGGCTCCAAGCAATGTAGAATCCATCACCTCCCCTCGTAAACTGTTCCAATGTGTAATTAACCTCCCAGTTAGGACATTGCATCTGAATTTAAAGGTTGAATTTCTCTAACCTCAACTTCCAGCCATTGCATCTTGTTATGCCTTTGTCAGCAAGGTTGCAAAGCCCTCCACTATCAGATATATTTTCCATGTATACAAGTACCAGAATTGCCTTTCTAAATCAGACCCATAGAATCATAGATGATTAGGGTTGGAAGAGACCTCAGGAGGTCATCTAGTCCAACCCCCTGCTCAAAGCAGGACCAACCCCAACTAAATCATCCCAGCCAGGGCTTTGTCAAGCCAGGCTTTAAAAACCTCTAAGGATGCTAAACCTCTAACTTTAAAAACCTCCCTAGGTAACCCATTCCAGTGCTTCACCACCCTCCTAGTGAAATAGTTTTTCCTAATATCCAACCTAGACCTCCCCCACTGCAACTTGAGACCATTGCTCCTTGTTCTGTCATCTGCCACCACTGAGAACAGCCTAGCTCCATCCTCTTTGGAACCCCCCTTCAGGTTGTTGAAGGCTGCTATCAGATCCCCCCTCACTCTTCTCTTCTTCAAACTAAAGGTCCATCTAGTCCAGTATCCTGCCTCTAACAATGGCCAGTACTATATGCTTCCAAGGAGAGTGTAAAAACCTCACACTAGCGGATATACCACCTGGACCAGGTGACTTTTTAAATTATTACTTTGTTCTAGTACCATTTCTTCTAAATCCTCATGTGTCACCCAGGTTAAATGCCAGTACCTCATTTTATGCTTTACCGGTTAAAACACTGGACAGTAATCAGTCAAAAGCCTGTGTTTCAAAGTTGCAGTAACTAAAACAGGTAATGCTACTTTTTATGCAGGCAGTTTGGTCTGATGGCTTGGTCAATCAGGCGACCAGGGTTTTATTTCCAGCTCTGCCATTTGGCTACTGGACGATTTGGGCAAGTCACTTCACCTCCCTGTTCTTCAGTTTCCCCATCTGTAAAATAGAGATAACATTACATAAGAGTTGGGTATTATAATTTTACCCACCCATTCCTTCTTAAATAGTTGGTAACCAGGGATTTAAATATTCATATGCATCCATCCACCAGATTTCTATAATAGCAACTATTGAAGAATTTTTCTCTCACACAAGAATTTCCAGTCCTTTCAGCTCAGGCTCTTAACATTGGTATCTACCACAGCAATTAAAAAATTGTTCTTTTCACATTCTGTGATACCTTAGTTTGTTATGTTTGTGACACTTTGAGTCTGAGTTATGTCTGGTCTGTCCCCTGCAATTCGCTACCATTGCTCTAGTTAATTCCCTACTGATATTTCCTGTGATTGTCACACTAAGTACTTCCTATCAGTGTGATACATCTAATTGTGTAGAAGTATGTGGTTCTTTCATTTTGTGATCACAGCCCCTTTAATGCTACATAAGGCTGAGTCTACACATAGTTTTGTACCAATTTGAACTATTTTGGTTCGGGGTGTGCCTTTTATAATAAAACTAGTGAAATCAGCATTCATCATGGTGTGGATGCAGTTATATTAGTATGAAGGTGCTTATACTGGTATAGTTTATTTCTGTACCTGTACAGGAGTAAGCACATTGATATAACAACATTGACACTGGTATACTAGGGAATTGTATCACTTTATACTGGTTTCCAACAGATTATAGTTATAGTAGCACAAAATCCATGTAGTCAGACTCTAAATTTGGTATTTTCAAGATTACAAACTTCCTTCCAACGCAGCTGCCACTTGCAGTTTATGCACAGGAAGGAAAACTTTCCCTTCAGGAGGGAAGGAAAATTTAGCACATCCCTTGAAGATCACAATAACTGTTTTTTCACTGGTTATCATAGTTACCAGAGTTGGATTATACATCTAGAAGGAAAGTGCTCTGGTTGAAACTCCTGTTCATTGCTCAGGAGTTTGCTTTATAACTGTCTTTTATGCATAAATATTTCCTTTCAGAAGTATCTGTACCTAATCTACTCAAGATTTTTCCTCTGCCAGTTTTTTTGGAAGATAGATTATAATGTTTTAAATACTCACACCAACAATCAAACATGAGAAACTCTCCTGAAAAATTTTAACAAGAGATATATTTCTTACACAGAGCTAAACAAAAACTATATAAAATTCAAGGGGCATAATTCATAGATTTTTAAGGCCAAAAAAGGACTATGATGATGATCTTGTCTGGTCTCCTGCATTACATATGCCTGAGAATTTCACCCAGTGATCCCTGCACTTATTTTTTAGATATCCAGTTGTAATTAAAGACTCCAAGTGATTAAGAATCCACCACATCCTTTGATAAATTGTTCCAATGGTTGATTACTCTCACCATTAAAAATGTATGCCTTCTTTTTAGATTGAACTTATCTAGCTATTGCTTCCAGCCTTTGGATCGTGTTATGCTTGCTAGACAAGAGAGCCCTTTACAATCAGAAATCCTCTTCCTATGTATGTACTTAGGCTGTAAACAAGGCACCTCTTAATGTTTTTTTTAAATAAGCTAAATAGAGTGAGCTTCTTTAGGCTCTCACTGTAAGCATGTTTTCTAGACCTTAAATCATTCTTGTAGCTTCTGTGGACACCATAACTGACCACAATATTCCAGTAACAATCTCACTAATTCTGTATGCAGTGGTAATAACACCTTAATATTTTTTAGTTCAGTGTTCGACTCTTATATATGCAACTGTCAGATATGCCGTTAGCCATCATGTTTCACTGAGCGCTCACATTCCGTTGGTTTCCACGATGGCCCCTAAGTCCTTTTTAGAGTCTCTGCATTTCAGGATGGTCTTCTGTCTGTCCTGTGACCTAACTTCTTGGTTCCTAGATGTATGACTTATATTAACCTGTACTAAAATGCGTGTTCAAGTCAGTCCAGCTTTCCATTCAATCCACGTTGCCGAGTATAACTGACTCGTTCTTCTTCGAGTGATTGTTCATGTCCATTCCAAGCAGGTGTGTGCGCGCCGCATGCACGCCAGCTGGAAGATTTTCCCTTAGCAGCGTCCGTAGGTTCGACCCTGGTGCCCCCTGGAGTGGCGCCTCTATGGTGCCCTATATAGGGGTCTGCCGACCCTCCACCCCCTCAGTTCCTTCTTACCGCCGGTGATGGCTAGCTGGAATTTTGCTCGCTCTCGCAGCAAGCCTAGCAGTGGCCCTATTGAGTGCTTGTAGTTCGTTTTTACATAGTTCATTAGTGTTGTAGATAGTTAATAGCTGTTGGGGGGCTTCCCCCCCCCCCAACCTAATCGTTGCCCCGTCCTGGGGCATGCCCTGGTCCTCAGGATTTAAACTCTGCACGGACTGCGGGAAGTTTATGCCAAAGAGTGAGCCACACTCTTCCCGCTTGAGGTGCCTCGGAGAAGGCCACCAAAGAGACCGGTGCACTATCTGCAAGGGGTTCTGTCCCAGGACTCTTAAGGACAGAGAGCAGAGACTTAGAATGCTCCTGATGGAGGAGACCTTGCGGCCACACTCGGACCCCAAGCCTGCCAACCCGGCACCCAGCACCTCTTCTTCGGTGCACAGCACTCCGGCACCATTAGCAAGAAAGGAGGCTCGGTCTAAGAACTCTTAAGTCTAAGAATCGGGACATAGAAAACCGGCCTCCATGCGGCACCGATCACCATCTCTGGTGCCTGCGAAAAAGCAAAAGCCGGTGAGGGGCCGAATCCCCCCACCAGGACCTTAAAAGGCCAGTGGCATCCACAAGTGTGGTGGACAAGCCGTGCCACAACCGCACCCTCCAATGATCCCGTTGACTCCTGCCCCTGTGTGGGTGCAGTGGAGTCCGGACCGATCTGGGTCCCTGGACCTCAGCGAGGATGTGCGCCTCCCTTCGACGCCAGAGGCGGCCTCGGACTTATTAAGCCTCCCGGTGCCGGCCTCCCCGCGCAGGACGGAAGAGCTGCCAGGGACGGCCCCACCCCCGATCCAATGAAGGGGCAAGCCGGCCATGATGACGCCACAGTCCCCACCCAACACCGCTTTGGTGGTACCGGTGTGAAGAAAGCGTTCTCCGGCCTTGCGGCACCGCTCGCTGGCAACAGTGGGTACTGCCCCTCTTCGGTCTTCATATTCGGAAACCGTGGAGGCGGAATCCTATCACTCTAGTAGATCAAGGAGCAGGAGGTCAGCTTCGCAGGCAAGCCAACAACCTTACCCGGCGCCGTGGCAGCAGCAGTGGCAGCTGCCCTCCCAGTGGCCATTCTGGACTCCCTGGGCTTACCATCAGACCCTGGGACAGGTGCATGGTCCACGCTCCAGGTCTGCATCGGTTTATTCAACGTCGGTGGCTCTGGCGCAGATGCCGCCACCACCGGCACCGCCGTCCGACAGGAGTGTGCCACAACAGACTCCGGCACCGCCTAGTCAGACACCAGCACCGATGGGGGCCATGTCTTCAACGCCGCAGGCACCGCCCAGTGCCCCTCGTCATTTGGTGTCAACCCCGGTGCTGGTTGCGGTGCTGCATCCTACATCCGCACCGGCTACGCAACCTGAGTACCGTGTGCCGCAGGCCCCTGCAGAGAGGCCGGTGGTAGTGAGGACGGTCCTCTGCAGGTGATCTCCTCCTCTTCCTCGCCCGACAAGGCACTCGCGGGAACTTCAGCGGCACTGGCCCTAGAGGACAACCGGGTGCTTCAACAGCTACTTAAAAGGGCTGCACAGAGCCTGGCAATCCAGGTGGAGGTGGTCGATGTGGATGTAGACCCAGTAGTGGACATCCTGGCTCCCTCGGGCCCATCTAGGGTCGCCCTACCATTGATCAAAACGATAGCCAACACGTCCCGCGCCCTTTGGCAAACACCAGCTTCTTTGGCCCCTACGACCAAAAAGACAGAGAGGCGCTACTTTGTACCCTCCAAGGGCCATGAGCACCCATATACTCACCCTCCCCTGGACTCTCTGGTTGTGGATGCAGCCAACCAAAGGGAGTGTCAGGGCTTTCAAGGGCCCACACCAAAGAACAGGGAGGCCAAAAAGTTGGACCTCTTTGGTAGAAAGGTGTATTCAAGAGGAGGTCTCCAACTATGCATAGGCAACCAACAGGCTATAGTGAGCCGGTATGGCCATAACACGTGCTCGGCCTTGTCCAAGTTCGCTGAACTCCTTCCCCAGGAATCGTGAACAGAATTCTCTGCTCTGGTGGAGGAGGGCAAGCTGATCTCACGCGCATCCCGCCAAGCGGCCCTGGATGCAGCGGATGCAGCCTCCCGCATGCTGGCCACTGGTCTGGTGATGCGGCGGGGGTCTTGGCTTAAGGTCTCAGGCCTTCCACATGAGGTCTAGCAGACCATCCAGGACCTCCCCTTTGAGGGGCCCACGCTGTTTTCCAAGTAAACGGACAAGAGGCTCCATAGCCTAAAGGACTCAAGAGTTACCTTACGCTCGCTGGGCCTCCACACTCCAGCCACCCACCACAGGGAATTCAGGCCGCAGCCGACCCCAGAACCAGCCCCAGAGCCGTACCAGCCCCAGAACCGCCCGGAGCTCTCGCATAGGCAGAGTAGAAGCGGCAGGAGGAGGCAACAATTGCCTGCTGGACAATCGTCTGGCCAGCTGCAGCCTCTGTCGGGGCCTAAACCCCAAATTTGATGGTGCGGTCGAGGACGACCTACCAGTCAGGACTTTGGATCCTACCAATCCTACCTTTTTGTCACGTCTGTCCCCTTTCTATCGAGCCTGGTCCTGAATCACATCGGACAGTTGGGTGCTCCGCACGGTAGAGCGGGGATATTCTATCCAATTATCCTCCCTCCTGCCCCACCAGTCCCCCTCCCCGTCCCTCTTCAGGGATCCCTCTCACGAGCAACTTCTAATATCATTCCCTCCATGGATCCAGGAGAGGACGCGTATTTTCATATCGCGATAATCCCTCAACCCAGGCATTACCTCAGATTCGTTGTGAGCAACACCTATCTCCAGTTCGCAGTTCTGCCTTTCGGCCTGTCAGCGGCCCCGAAGGTCTTCACAAAGTGCATGGCAGTCGTAGCAGCCTTCCTGCACAACCACGAGATTCAGGTGTTTCCCTACCTAGACGATTGGCTCATCAAGGACCGCTCCAAGGCACAGGTGGAGGCTCAGGTGGTCTTTATCAGATGGACCTTCCTCGAGCTCAGCCTCCTGCTGAACGAGGCCAAGTCTACCCTGTCTCCCGTCAAGTGGATAGAATTTATAGGGGCAGTTCTGGACTCGATGCAAGCCAGAGTGTACCTACCGGAGTCCAAGTTTCAGTCCATGTCCGACATCATTCTCGGTCTCTGGCGTTTCCCGACCACCACAACAAGGAGCTGCCTCAAGTTGCTGGGGCACATGGCAGCGTGCACCTATGTGGTACGCCATGCCAGGCTCAGGCTGCGCCGTCATCAGTCCTGGTTAGCGACTGTGTACCGACCAGCCAGGGACGCGCTGGACTCTGTGGTGACGCTTCCCCGAACAGTGCTAGATTCCCTCCAGTAGTAGCTCGACCCGTGGGAGGTCTGTGTGGGAGTACCCTTCGCTAGCCCTCAGCCATCCCTATCCTTGGTGACAGACGTGTCAGATACGGGGTGGAGGGCACATCTGGGGGACCTCAGGACCCAAGGCCTCTGGTCCTCAGAGGACCTCTCCTGGCACATCAATGTCAGGGAGCTACGGGCGGTTCGTCTCGCCTGCCTGACCTTCAAATCTCACTTGGCAGGCAGGTGTGTTGCAGTCCTCACGGACAGTACCTCAACAATGTTCTATATCAACGGGGGTGCACGCTCCCTTCGCGTTGCCCCTGTTCCCGGACCTGATCATACAGGATCGAGGCCGCCTCCGGCACCCGAATCTGGAATCGCTCAACCTCACAGCCTGGATGCTCCATGGCTAAACCCGGTGGAAATGCAGGGCTCACAATAGGTTAGACAAATCCTCCTTGGTAGCAGGAAACCCTGCACCAGGGCCACATACACAGCCAAGTGGAAACAGTTTTCCATCTGGGCAGAACAGCGGGGACAGGCTCCATTGCTCGCCCCGATCCCACTCGTCCTTGACTACCTACTTCATCTGAAACAGCAGGGTCTTTCCCTCTCTTCGGTTCGGGTCCACTTGGCAGCCATCTCAGCGTTCCACCCAGGAGCTGACGGTGGTTCAGTCTTTGCAAACCCACTGGTCGGGCGCTTCTTCAAGGGCCTGGATAGGCTTTTCCCACATACTCGACAACCTGTTCCGGCTTGGGACCTTAATTTAGTCCTTTCCTGCCCTCATGGGGGCCCCCTTTGAGCCCCTGGCTACGTGCTCATTAGTGTATCTCTCCTATAAGGTTGCATTCCTCGTGGCTATCACCTCAGCCAGGAGGGTATCGGAGCTCAGAGCCCTGACGTCCGAGCCTCCATACACTGTTTTTCACAAAGACAAGGTCCACCTTAGGCCATACCTGGCATTCCTTCCTAAGGTGGTCTCCCAATTCCACATGGGTCAGGACATTTTTCTCCCTGTATTCTATCCTAAGCCACACTCCTCCAGCACGGAGCATAGGCTGCATTCCCTGGACGTTCGCAGGGCCCTGGCATTCTATATTGAAAGAACCAAACCGTTCAGGAAATCAACCCCTATTTGTTGCTGTGTCTGACAGGATAAAGAGGCTCCCCGTCTCATCACAACATATCTCCTCATAGATCACGGCCTGCATCCGTGAATGCGACGATCGGGCTAAGGTGCCTGCCCCGCCAATCACAGCCCACTCCACAAGAACACAGGCCTCCTCTGCGGTGTTCCTGGCTCAGGTCCCGACACAGGAAATATGCAGAGAGGCCACGTGGTCTTCAATCCATACATTCACGTCCCACTATGCCATCATGCACCAGGTCAGAGACGATGCAGCCTTCAGCCGTGCAGTGCTCCAATCCGCAGTGAACTCCGACCCCACCGCCTAAACTCAGGTTTGTGAGTCACCTGCTTGGAATGGACATGAACAATCACTCAGAGAAGCAAAAACGGTTACTCACTTTTTTGTAACAGTTGTTCTTCGAGATGTGTTGTTCATGTCCATTCCAATACCCACCCTCCTGCCCCTCTGTCGGAGTGCTGGCAAGAAGGAACTGAAGGGGTGGAGGGTCGGCGGGCCCCTATATAGGGCGCCATGGAGGTGCCACTCCAGGGGGCGCCAGGGCCGACCCTACGGACGCTGCTAAGGGAAAATCTTCCAGCTGGCGTGCACATGGCGCGCACACGCCTGCTTGGAATGGACATGAACAACACATCTCAAAGGTGAGTAACCGTTTTTTCTTATTGTTTACCACTCCACCAATTTTTGTGTCAACTGCAAACTTTTCTGGCAAGGAATTTATATTTTCTTCCCTATCATTGATAAACTTTTCAAATAGAAGTGGACCAAGAACACATCCTTATAAGGCCCTAATAGAAATGTACCCATTGCATGACTATTCCCCATATGGAATTACTTTTTGAGATATATCAGCTAGCTAGTTTTTAATCCATTGAATGTGATGCATTGATTTTTGTATAGTGCTAAACTAAAACTATATAAAATTTCACATTTAAAGGCTATTTTCATACAGAGAAAAATGTATGCCACGTTGTAAGTCCTTTTCAGAACACAACCTTAACTGTGGTGTTGTATACAATGCCTCTATAATAGGTTTTGCAGATAAAGAAATCTATCCCTACAATATGTATGTAGTACAGTAATAGATTAAACAAACCTAACAGGGTGTCTAAAAATATGCTTCAACCTGAGATTTAATGCATTTTGCAATGGATCAATGCCTACTGACCTCATGGTGGAGAGGAAATGCCCTTGAAAGACTGTTAAATAGAAAGTTGCACCATTAGATTTTAATGCACACAAAGTACTTTGACCTATGTTTTTAATGTGAATTTTCATCCCCACTAGGTTCCAAGCGTTCCTCCCATAGCAATGCTTATTTCTATGGCTTCTTCAAGAATAAACGGATAGTGTTGTTTGACACCCTCCTGGAAGATTACTCTGCACTGAACAAAGAACACCCAGAAGGAGAAGACGGTGAAGATGATGACACAAAGTCCAAAGTCAAAGTGAGCTTCATTTTTGTTCTCCTGTCATGTAGTTTTCCTGATTCCCCCAGCGAGATTCTCCCTTACATCTTCTCCATATTCTGTTGTAGGATTGTGAAACCGTAAAAACAAAACCTTGAAAGCATTTGAAACTTCAATATTTATTTACAGGAGACTCTCTGAGACACTGGTACAAATGCACTTTCCAAGGTTGTGGATGGGTGCAACACCAAGAGCTCAAGAATCTTGGCTTAGAGGTTCCTAAAAACCTCTTGAGAGCTCTGTTGGCCTCTCTTTCCGCCTCAAAAGTTCTGGGTTCTACCTTCCTGTACCATTTCTTCCCTCCTTAGACCTTGGTATATCCCTCACCTGTATCTGTCTTCAGCTGGAGACCTGATAAATTTACTTCTCTCCCCATTCAAAAATCTTTTCCAGGCAGTCACAGCATGTTGTCCTGTCCAGCCTTGAGGGACTGGCAAAAAGATTCCTGACTTCAATCCAGGAAGGGCCTTCAGGGGGCAGAGTGGGAGTGGGTTGATCTCCTGGTTATATTTCAGCTCTGGGGCCAGAAACAGACCTGTTCTGCAGAACAAAGTCTGCATCCTGAGAAAGTCTGGATAGCAAATGTAATCCACCAGACTGAATTTGTAAAACTGACTTGAACCAAAAAAGTGGATTTCAGTCCGCCCCGTTTATAAAAGTTTTAGGGAAATAGTTCAGACTTGAACTGTTTGGAAGAACACATTTATATATCTCCAAATGATGTCTTCTCCAGTAGTATAAGCACATTTATTTTACAAAGACTGATTGCACGATGATAATTTTCTCCACCATACTGTATGTCAGTCTAGATAGTGTCCTACCAGCAGAGAGAGGACAGGACATCCTCAGCATTATGAAGGTAGCTGGCTCAGCAGAGTTTTCTTCCAAGCAGCAGAGAGTCCTTTCTCTGTCCACTAGAAAAATTCATGGAGGATAGGTCCATCAATGGCCATTAGGTAGGATGGGCAGGGATGGTGTCCCTAGCTTCTGTTTGCCAGAAGCTGGGAATGGGTGACAGGGGATGGATCACCTGTTCCGTTCATTGCCTCTGGGGCACCTGACATAGGCCACTGTCGGAAGACAGAATACTGGGCTAGATGGACCTTTGGTTTGACCCAGTATGGCTGTTCTTACCTGAACAAGAATTTTCCTCAATCTTTTCTTTTTGCTTCTGTCTCCTCTGTGGAGCACTCTGGATAGGGCAGTGCACCATCTCTGTGTGTCCAGTTTCCTTTTAGATAATGTCTCCTGGTTTTCAGTAGCTCATTTTGTTGTCTCCTTGCCTGGAGGCCAGAATTTTTATTTTAGAGGTATATTAAGGCCCCCAGACATAGCAAATGAGAACAAACAGATAAAGCTCAATGGTTATTCATTATATTGTTAATTTAACTCATTCAGTTCCATTATAAGTGGAGAGACATTATGAAAGTTCTGTATAAAAGGGTGTCTATGTTGATAGGACCATCTGCTGGTAAATAAAACTGTAGTATTGTTGAAAAGTTTGTAGCTTCATTAATGGTTATTAGACACAGTCCAGCTCCTATTCAGTCCAGCTTCTATGAGTGAGTCCCTATAAAAAAGGGGTAGAATATTACAAGAGGTTAGTTTTTACTTGTATTCCTCTGTGTGTAAGAGGAAGATAACTGCTTTCTGAGCTGGCATACCATGCAGTTTGGAGAAGACAGATCAGCAGGCAGGAAACTGGTTACTCATGTTATGTGAGATGTTTGAGATTTTTCTCTCGTTTTGCACAGAATAAGAAGCAAGGATGCAAAAATGAAGAAGTTTTGGCAGTGCTTGGCCATGAACTGGGTCACTGGAAGCTAGGTCACACTATCAAAAATATTGTCATCAGCCAGGTAAATAGTAGTATATTGGTGGTATTCCTGGAGCATTTTTTCAATTACTATGTTCAGCAATCCAAAATTGTCACATTTCATGGTTCACACACAATCCTACTGCCTGCAGCAAATGAACTCTTCTGGAAGGGGAGGTCTGTGGCATCCCTTGGGCCATTCAGATTTCCTTGTGTCCAGTGTCCTACACTAGCATCTTCTCAGCTATTTGGGGACAGTATGGTAAACCCATGGCCAAGTTCCCACATCGGCACTTTACTCCTGTCTAATTTGTCTGGCTCCCCTACTTCTTTCTGAATCTGAAGCAGGATCGATGCCTGTTTACAATTCCCATCTAGGGTTCTGCATCCTGCAGGCAACTCCTCTGCCCGGCACATCCAGTCACACCCTCAGGGAACGCACACCTTAGTACAATCCAAACAAAGGGAGACAACATCCAACATTTTAGTCCTCCTCTTGCTACAAAACATCCCCCTACCCCCCAAAGTCTCAGCTTCTCTCATGTTCCCCAAATCATTTCTCGACTACATCTTTTTGAAGCTCTGGATTCCCTGAGTGGAGTGTGTGTGTTGCATCTTCCATCATGCTCTAGAAGAAGGGTGCTCTACTCTCTTCCACTTGGGGAGTAGAGCACTTCCCCATGGTCCCCAAAATGAGGTGACTGGACAGGCTGCAACGAAAGGGCCATTCTGAAGTGAGGTTGTTACCCTTTCTTGGAACCAGTCAAGAAATAACCACAAACAGAGATCGAACTGAAGTAGTACTGAGGGCTGATTTATTGCTTGCTTCCCTTATTTACGCAATTATACTCACACACACATTCCGTGCATACTGGTAACAAGCTGCAGACACAGGTGTTGCTTTCGATCTTAGGTGACAGACTGGCCAGGTTCCAGCTTCCCAGAGATCGAACCGCTAGGCGATGAGAGTCTCCGAAGCCCCTTCGGGTCTGCGAGAGGGCTCTACTGCTTCTGGTTCATTTCTGAGTTTTTGCTGTTGTGGGTTTACCTCTCTCTGGCCACTACTGCCATATGTTTATATACAGTCCCGTATGCACCTTCATTATCCTTACACGGTAATATTTCGGTTTAAGCATTGCGACTGGTTTCTTACACTCATACTATCTCACTCACTTCTTACATATTGATTACATATTCATAAGCATGAATACAATTGGTAGTATAGCTTTAAGCAAGCCCCTCACATCAGCGAGGACTTCCGTTGCTGTTTGTGGTTCAGACAGAAAACTGCAAACCGCACTTTAAGAGCAAGGTGAAGCTGGCATAACAGGAAGTCAACATAGACACATTTAAAAAAGCAGATGCCGGGGGGCCTATGGGCTGCCCCTCCTTCCCATGGAGCAGGAGCTGCTCCTGCCTGGCAAAGGCCAAGCCATGGACTGGGCCGCATCCGGCTACAAGGTCTGACAAAATCAGTTTACTCATGCAAATCAGTCTGGACAATGCACAAGAGCTAGAGAAACATTCCCCAAATTTCCCTTGCGCTCCAGCATTGTCTAGTTCAAACAGTTTTCTGTCTCCATAGAAGATATCCAGTATTCCGCTCTAAACTGCTGTTGATTACCAGTATCGATCTCTTTCCTTCACCTGCTGTTGGTGCTAGAAACATCTTTGAAGATCCCAGCAATAACCCTATCTTGAGTTCCCTTCCCAACATTCTGGAATCATCCCTTAATCCATCAAAATTGCTCGTGTTTGCTCCCTGAGAGTCTAAATGACGGTTCCCGAGCATTCTTTGGTATTGTCTCCTGTCCCATCCCAGGGGGCAGCACACTGGCTGCTTTCTTTATCTTGGTCACCGCATATCCACATTATGATGTCACTGTCAGGTTACCGCATGGGATCAGGAATTTTATTTTTATCCACACAGCTAAAACTCTCACCCAGGTGCTCATCATCTCCCCCTTGACTGTTGTAACTTTTTTCTCTGACTTCTTTATGTAATGGGATCCCCAGGGTGCGGCCTGGGCCTGTGGGACCGCTGTGCCCCTTTATCTCTCCAGCCTGGGCTGTCTCTCACAATGCCTTGCTAGTGACAAGCAGCAAACCCCTCCAGGCCCTGTTATCACTCAGCACAACACCATGTGCATCCCCACACCCAGCTAGATTGCATGAATTCTCCCAGAGTCACTCATGAATCGCACAGAGAAAGACACCAACCAAATCCCCCCTGAACTCCCAGCCTTGTACCTCAGGAATATGCCATCTTGCACTGCTCTTCAGGCAAACTCACTAGTAAAGATAAACAGTTAAACAAATTAAGTATTTATAAGTGATAGGCAAAAAGTCAGCGCTAGTTACCAAAAGAAAATATAAGCACGCAGTCTAAACTCCTTAACTCTGTTAGACTGGGCAACATCTAGATTAAGCAGTTTTTCTCACCCCACTGGATATTGCAGTCCTTAATATACAGTCCTTAAACTTGGGCCAGTCTCCACTGCTGAACTCTTCAGTCTTCTCCATGTCCTTGTTGCTTGCAGCATAGATGCGGGAAGGAGAAAGGCCCTGCATAGGGCCTCTGTGTTCTGTTTTATACCGTCCGTCCCATGTGCTTGGAGAACAAAAGTCCAGGTACGTCTGGTGGGCATTGCTGAGTCCCCAAGCAAGGTTGAGCACTTCCCCTCGTATGGCCTTATGCAGGTGAATCATTGAATTGTAACTCCCTTGCGGGACTATGGCGATTGATGGTTGTTTGTGGCACCCGCCTGGGCGTTGGTTACTTTCCTTGCTGTTGTCTCTGGGGAGCTAATACCTGGCCGATTCCCCAACTTACAGCATGTTTTACTGACAACCATACAACACAATCTCATAACTTCATATGCACTAATGATATACATATTTAAATAGAACAGTGACTTTCATCAGATCATAACCTTTCCCCTGATATCTTACGTGGCATACTTTATATGCAAGATCACAATTATATATAAATGAGGAATATGGGGGTTACAGGATACTCCCCCAAGGTATAGAATGACACACTTTAATATCCATGTTGCTCCCTACCTGCCCAAATTCGGCTGCTAAGATCATCCCCTCAGACCATTGCTTGGACTGTATCACCTCCCTCTTTGAATCTATTCAGTGGTTCTCCCATTTCACTGTATTAAGTTCAAACTTTTTGACCTGCTGTTTAAGAACCTTCACAAATCTGTCCCTCCCTATGTCTTCTCCGCTCTTTCTTATAACAAGTTCCTCACTTCTTCCGCACTGTCAATTTTTCATGCAAACATTTCTGTGCCTTCTTCCATGCTGCCCATTACACACATAACACTTAGGCCAGGTCCACACTAACCCCCCACTTCGGACTAAGGTACGCAAATTCAGCTACGTTAATAACGCAGCTGAATTCGAAGTACTTTAGTCCGAACTTACCACGGGTCCAGACGCGGCAGGCAGGCTCCCCCGTCGATGCCGTGTACTCCTCTCGCCGAGCTGGAGTACCGGCGTCGACGGCGAGCACTTCTGGGATCGATTTATCGTGTCTTGTCTAGACGCGATAAATCGATCCATCCCAGAAGATCGATTGCCTGCTGCCGAACCAGGAAGTAAGTGTAGACCTACCCTTACTCTGAACAGATCTGTAAAGTTGCTACAGAATCCTGCTTCAGAAATTTTCACAGGAACTGCCTCTATACTACCATCATGTCTGTATAAAGCCAGCCTAGTCGTTGGAAGAGAGGGATAATGGACAGACTTTATTCATAATTACACACAGAAAACTACATTAAAAGAACATTATTAAGGTTGCAAAGTAAGGTACTTGAAAGTTAGGAAATGTCAGAACTAAGTTACCTGTGAAACCTTAATTTGGCCCCTTGTGCATATGCATTATGATACAGTGTTTAATTACATGATCACATACAGTTTTTTCAGCAGGACCCCTGCTTCTGAGCACCTCTGTAATAAGCATTTAAGCAATAATCTTGTGGATAGTTGAAAGGATCATATTAATGGGAATATTCTGTTTCCTCTCTTTCTAGATGAACTCCTTCCTCTGCTTCTTTTTGTTTGCAGTATTAATTGGTCAGAAAGAACTCTTCGCTGCATTTGGTTTCTATGAGACTCAGCCCACCCTGATAGGACTGATGATTATTTTCCAATTCATTTTTTCACCTTATAATGAGGTAAAACTTAGCTTTGTTAAATGGCCTCTTAAAAAGATATACATTTGAATATCATACAGTTTTGTTGATAATCACTTTGCTAATGTGTTGTTATTTCAGGGAATAGTTTGAGGTTTCTGATGACTAGATTGTTATTTCTCTTTGATTTATTCAGGTTAGTGATTTGTCATGGTAAATTGCAATATGCCTCACAATCTCTGACTGCAGGGTGTAAAACACTACTGCAATGCAAATAATAAATAAGTGATCCCGCTGGTCAAAGTGAAAAAAGGAAATCATGAATTTTTAGTAAAAATCCCAATGCACAGGTTGCATTATTCAAAATAGCCTGTTTTTATTTTCAGTAAAAGTAATTTACAATTCACATTTACAATTCACATTTAATTAACAGTTAAGACTATTCTAAAATTGCTACTCTGGTGGCCATCATTGCAGCCTTGCAGCACCTACTGCATTCCTGACTCAATCCCGTGATTACCTGATAAAGCACTAGTGCTTTAAAGAGTTCCTGCTGTCTTAGTTTCCCCTGCATCCCAGTCTTTCACTTGGAAGCCGTGTAGGTCTAGCTGTTACTATTGCATCCATCTAGCGCCACACACCCCAAAACGTCAAGCCAGGGATATTTTTTTTAAATTGAAAGTCATGGAATCCATGACTCCTGTGACAATCAGTACAGAAATGCAGTTTTACTGATTTTGCTTTCTGAAACTTGAGGGCTGTTGCAAGAAAATGTTCCCTGGTAAAATGGCTGCTGGTTTGCTTTTTGTTTGTCCCATCTGTTGTTTTTCTCTCTCTCTCAATGTTTACTTATAGTTCAATGAGTTATGTTGTTTTCTGTTTAGACTTTAAGGCCAGAAGGGACCATCATGATCACCTACTCTGACCTGCACATTGTGGCCACAGAACCTCACCCACCCACTCCTCTAATAGTCTCATAACCTCTAGCTGAGTTAGTGAAGTCCTCAAACCTTGATTTAAAGACTTCATGTTACAGAGAATCCACCATTTACGATAGTTCAAATCAGTAAGTGACCTATGCTGCAGAAGAAGGTGAACCCCCCTCTCCCCCAGAGTCTCTGCCAATCTAACTAGTGGAAAATTCCCTCCTGACCCCAAATCTGGCGATCAGTGAGACCCTGAGCATGTGGGCAAGACCCACCAACCAGATATCTAGGAGTAACTCAGAGCTCTTCCCTTCTAGTGTCCCATCTCTGGCTGTTGGAGATATTTGTTTGTTGCACTGGCATTTCTCTGGAGAGCACTATGTTTGCAGCCACCAGAATGAAGTAAGATACAAGAGCTGCAAAGGCAGTCAGAACTTGTAACTCCCTACATTCCTGCCTCACTTCCTACTATCCCCTTGGTCTTTCTCTCCCCTAGTGTGGGGGAAAGGCAACAGGGCAGTTAAGTTTTAAATTGCCTCTTTGCTCCACCCCCTCAAGCCCTACTGACTTCTCTTGCTACTTTCAGCTCCCACTTTGCATTAAATTGACCTTAAGAATATCAGTGTTTATATTTATGTAATGTTAGTGAGTGTGGCCTCTGGATCACAAACTGTATTTGGAAAGGCAGCCAAAAACCTTTAAACTAAACTATAATCAAAACTTCTTGATTTAAACAAAAACCCTATCATTAACCTAGGTAGCTGTAGGAAAGAATGCAGGCAGAAGCCCACCAGCAGAGCGGGGGATATCCTGTTTATTGCACTCAGTGTAGCATGTATGATTACTTGCCCCATGGGTGGGTGGCATATGTGTGCATTCGGTGCAAGGAGCTCCAGGCCCTCAGAGACCGCATACGGGCTTTGGAGGCCAGGGTGGCGGAACTGGAGGAGCTAAGGGAGACAGAGAGATATGTTGATGAGGCTTTCTGGGACACAGAGAAGGGCCACTAGGATGATCAGAGGAATGGAAAACCTGTCGTATGAAAGGAGACTCGAGGAGCTCGGGTTGTTTAGCCTAACCAAACGAAGGCTGAGGGGGGATATGATTGCTCTCTTTAAATATATTAGAGGAATAAATACCAGGGAGGGAGAGGAATTATTTCAGCTCAGTACTAATGTGGACACGAGAACGAATGGATATAAACTGGCCGTGGGGAAGTTTAGGCTTGAAATTAGACGAAGGTTTCTGACCGTCAGAGGGGTGAAATATTGGAACAGCCTTCCGAGGGAAACGGTGGGGGCGAAGGACCTGTCTGGTTTTAAGATTAAGCTAGATAAGTTTATGGAGGGAATGGTTTAATGGGATAACATGATTTTAGTCAAATGAACAGTGTGCCATCGCTGGTAAATAGTATCAATGGCCAATGAGGGTCTGGCTGGAGAACCTTGCCTACATGCTCGGGGTTCTACTGATTGCCATATTTGGGGTCGGGAAGGAATTTTCCTCCAGGGTAGATTGGCAGAGGGCCTGGAGGTTTTTCGCCTTCCTCCGCAGCATGGGGCAGGGGTCACTAGCTGGAGGATTCTCTGCTACTTGAAGTCTCTAAACCACAGGATTTGGGGACTTCAACAGCAGAGTCAAGGGAAAGGGTTGGGACGGCTTTGTGGCCTGCATCATGCGGGAGGTCAGACTAGATGATCATAATGGTCCCTTCTGACCTTAAAGTCTATGAGTCTATGAGGTTCATGGGGTTGGAAATGGTGGAGAAGTTTTTTCTAACAGTAAATATAATCAAAATATAAAGATTCCAACAGCACATAAATATATTCATCTCAGAACAAAGAATGTAGGCTTTGCCCAAACAGTGACTCTGAAAAAGCTCTGGAGGTTATGGTAGATAGTCAACTGAACATGAGCTCCCAGTGCACGTTTGTCTGCTAGATAAGAGTCCATTATCAAATATTTGTTCCCCAGCTAGGTACTTGCAAATGGGTATTAATATCCTTTTCTCTGTTCATCTCACCTTTTCGCTGTGAACTAGCTGTCCTGAAACAGGCAAGTTCATTAAAGTAACTGAGACCCTTCAGGCATCCAGGAAATCTCTTCATGCAGAATATGCCAAAAACTGGTTTAAATTCAGTGACTGGGTACAGTGCAAAAAACATCAACACAAAATTGGCAAAAATCCTTGCACTAGAATAGCTGCAAGAACTGCTGGCCCTACACTTTAAACTGCTTTCCAGGAACAGCCCTCAGCAATCTCTTTTTGATAATAGGAGAGTAAGTGAATTTTTCTTCTTCATCCCAAGTGCTTTCTGAGAAAGTCATCTCTGATTAATCTTCAGGAAATGCTGAACGGCACAATGAAACCTCATCATAGATACAATTGCCATACTACTAGTCAGACCTCTGTAATTGATTTTGCACTTTCTTTGTGTCCAAGTAGCCTTTATGATGGCTATAACTTCTGCATGTAGTGTCTGAAGTGGGCAACTTTTCTCTGAAATAGCAATATATTGTGCTTTAGGGTTCTTTGAATCAGTCCAGACTTTACCCCCAAAGTAAGTTCTTTGAGTCATGGTACCTATGTGTATTCCACATGTGGGTGTGCATGCACACCATGCACCCAAATCCAGAAATTCTTCAAAATTAGTGTCTGTTGATCCACACATGCACAGTAGCTCCCCTCATGCTCTCAACCGAGGGTGTAAGAGGCAGTGCGGATTGATGCCTCTCTAGTTCCTTCTTACTGCCACATGGCCTGAGTCAGAAACATGTCCTCCTCCATTCTGTGCATAACTTGTAAAGTAGAAAGTATTTGTAAATAGTTTTATCTCTTAGCTTAGCAGTTTAAATTTGTAGTTAGTATAGAGTAGTCCTCCCCTCCCCCCCCCCCCCCCCCCCCCCATTGAGGGAAATTCAAGAATTGCATGTCCTGCCCTTGTTCCTTCTCCATCCGTGACGAACATCAACGGTGCCTGTACTGTCTGGGTGAGGTGTACAACTTTGCTAAGTGCAGTATCTCTTGAGCCTTTCCACCAGAACTCGAGAAGACTAAGAGCTTCACCTAAGAAAGTACCTGATGGAGGAGGCTATGAAGCCCCACTCTGATCCGGGCCAGCGAGACCTCCCTGTCCATTGGCCTCAACTGACCAATAATGTCCCTCCAAGCATGTGCCTTGGAGTAGAGCCTCTAACACTGAAGCCCCAGGACTCTTCCTCCATGGCTTCCCTTGAGAGTAGAAGATACTCTAATGGGCACAAGAATAGATCCCCACAGTGGACTGTCCATAAGAAACACAATCCTTCCCCAAGCTGGTCCAAGTCAGGTCAGACATTGTGCTCAGAACCCATGGAACTGCCTCTGCCAAAGATCTCCAGGTTGGAGGGCAAGACGTGCAAAAGGAGAGATCCACCTTTTTCCCATGGGGACTGTGATACCGAAGCATAAGCACAAACGCTCGCCAATTCCATCTACGAGTGCTGGTCCAGACCTGTCATTAACACCACCTTGTTCATCTAATGATCGTTCGGCTGCAACAGATGAGTTGGGGCCTTCAGGCATGACTGCTGGAACTTCTTGGACCGCAGGCTATTCAGAGACTTACATAACACCAGAAGATATATTCCTCCCTTATCCACAGTCTCCACTCCTTTCTGACCCTGTCCTCCTGAGGGAGGTCTTTACTCCAGAGGAGGAATCTATATCAATGTCCGAGAAGCAGTTGCATTTCCAACCATCAGGCAGGAGTGCCCCAGTACCAATGGTACTGCCACTACCGATGGAGCAGTCCTCGGAATCAGAGGAGATAGCTGTATTTCCGTGGACATACGGGATTCCCAACTACAGTAACTCCTCACTTTAAAGTCGTCCCGGTTAACGTTGTTTCGTTGTTACATTTGCCCAATGCTCCCTTATAACATTGTTTGGCAGCCGCCTGCTTCGTCCATTGCTTGCAGAAAGGGCAGCCTGTTGGAACTAGCTGGTGGGGGCTTGGAACCAGTGTGGACCAGCAGCCCCCTTATCAGCTCCCCGCTCCCCTAAGTTCCCTGTGCGGCAGCCGCCCAGCAGGCTATCAATTGCTGGGTATTTCCATACTTGTATGACTTAGGCCGGTTTCTTGTGCAACTTCCTGCACCCCTATGTATTTGAATAAATGAAGAAAAGTCCATATTGTCACCCACAAGGACAATAAATTTTAAAGGAGCAAGAGCATTCCTCCCTCCACATTGCCGTATGCACCTTTCTGATGCAGTTCGCCAGATTCCACTTGCAGTGTCTGGAAGCTTCGCTCCACTTGATTTACCAATCAAACGGGGATCACTTTGACTCCAAGGTGACTGTTCCCTTTAGAGTTATCACCTCCCTCGCTTGGTGATCAAACCCAGAAAAGGTCATGGTGGGGACTTCTTTCAGCTCTCCCACATTCAGGACCACAACTGTGACAGATGCCTCTCTCATGGGGTGGGGTGCTCATCGGGACTACCACCTTGCTTAGGGTACCTGGACCCACAAGAGCCAGGATACATATAAACTTACTGGAACTGAGGGCAGTCTGCCTAGGGAGCAAGGACTTCCTTCCCCTCATACGCTTGCTCCATGTACAGATAATGGTGGATGATAACATCATGGTGGTGTATATAAACAAACAGGGAGGAGCAAGATCTTGTCCCCGCTACCTGTAAGCTGTCAGACTTTGGAACTGGTGTGTCAGGAACCACATCATGATACAGGCTGCTTACCTCCTGGATATTCACAGCTCCCTTCCAGCAAATGAAGCAGAAGTTTCGCTACAGACCACGAATGGCAGATTCATGCACAGTCCTAACCATGATATTTACGCAGTGAGGTATTCTGCTCTGGGACTTCTTTGCATCCCAAACAGAACACTTTCTATATATCGTTCCAGGGGAGTAATGGGTCACGACTCCGAGAGTGGTGATCTCCTACTTCTTGGATGGATGGCCCCAGATACACCTTTGCTTCCATCTGCCTACACCCACAAGTCATAGGGAAAGTACGCCACAACAAAGCCACCATCGTTCTCCTAGCACCCTACTGGCCCAGACTCCTCAGTGGAATCTTAACCTTGTCCTGTCAACACTTATCGGTCTACCCTTCGAACTTATGGCAACATGTGCCATGGCCTAACTGTCCATGAAGGTGGCCATTTATAGTGGGCATTGCTTTGGCCAGGAGAGCCAGTGAGCTAGGAGCCATCATAGCACATCTTCCCTAGACAGCATTTCACAAAGAGAGAGTTCAAGTGCTTGCTCATGTCCATTCCATGTTAGAGTGTATGTGCACCGTTGCCAGAGATTTTTCCCTCACCGTTGGGCCAGCTCTAGCAGCTTCTGGAGCCACACACTTGTGCGCCAGTATAAGGGGTGCTGCCGGCCCCCCACCCTCTGTTCCTTTTTTCCTCCCGTGACGTTTGCTGGAACAACCCTTTTTGCTCGTGCAAGTCTTTCTTCTCAGTGTTTCATTTGCAGTTATCATAGTTTAGTGTATATCGTGTTTTGTAATCCGTGTTAGTGTATATAGTTAGTAAGTTCCTATTGTCAAGGGACTTCTTTGCCTCAGGAGCTGTGCATGCCCTGGTCCCTGGGCTTCAAACCTTGTGCCTCCTGTGGCAAATCTCTGCCCATGAGAGACCCGCACTCCATCTGCTTAAAATACTTGGGGGAAACTCATGTGAGGGACAAGTACCAGATCTGTCAGGACTTCAGACCCTGCACTAAAAAGGACAGAGACTTTAGGCTGAAGGCTATCCTCATGGAAGATGCCTTCAGACCAGTCTCAGAGCCAAGCTGCTCCCATTTGGCACCAAGTACTTCAGCATTGGTGCAAAGCACTCCTCCGAGACGGAGCTTTTCCCAGAATGATTCACCTTGTCTGATGCCGAGGATGAAGCACAAGAAGCAGTGCACTGACAGAGGGCGCTTGCCGATACAGAAGAAAGACAAGCGGAGAGAAGGCAGCACAGTGAGACCAGTGCCAGACCACTCTTGGGCCCACAATGGCACCCTCAGCTCCGCCTAGAACATTGAGTCTGGTCCAGGACCTTCTGCTGATACCTGGAAGCTACCGCAGTGCAAGCAGTCTGATGGCTGCATCAATCCCGGAGGCTTTCCGAGCAGCTAGGGATCTTCTTTCTCTACCAGTCCTGTCAACTCCAGTGGGACACCTGCTAGCTCTGATGACAGGAGGCAAGGGAGGGAACAAGGAGCATTGGGCTCCTTTCCCAGCACTGGGCACCTGGAACCCTCTAGGGTCAAGCTTTCCCTGATCCTGGCATCCCAATCACCAGTCTGTCTCTGGAACCCCAGCACTGCATGGAGGCAGAAGCGGGTACCGCTCCACTGTGGTTTCTGAGAGGACTCCTCTTCTGAGTCTGAAGGGGAACCTTACATGCCATCTAAAGCCTACTGGTTTATGTGCCACCAGACTTTGGTGCTGATCCCCCTACCAGCACCTGGCCAGCAGGTCAGTGGCTGACTCAATACCCAGGGGTTTTCCCCCAGTATTGGGCCCTCCCTCCCATTGCTCCTACTCAGTGGTTTCCGAGAGACAGGCTACTGCTCCCTCCTGCTCAGCAGTGGACCCCAATTCAACTATTGACCCCAGTACCTACGTCCAGGAGATGGCTCCAGCAGATGTAGTTGAGCCAGAGGAAGAGGGTGAAATCCTCCTCATCCTCCCCAGATGAGGCTGTCATGGGACCCAGTAGCCAGCTTCCACAGGATGACTTCAGGGCCCATCAGGACCTGAATGAAGCAGTTTGCTGCGAAACTGGGTCTGGACATTGAGGAGCTCAAAAAGACATCTCACAGCCTTATTGATATCCTGGCTGCAGCAGCTCCCTCCATGGTTGCCTTGCCCATCAGTGAGGTAGTGATATGACTGGTCAAGGCCCTGTGACAAAGTCCTTCTCTGCCCCCTACCTCAAAGAAGGCAGAGAAGAAGTATTATGTGCCAGCAAGCGGGTTCGAATACCTGTACTTGCATCCCCCCACAAGGATCGCTGATGGTGTCTGCAGCAAACAAAAGGGACAGGCAGGGACAGTCGAGCACTATCCCTATGCAAGAAGACACCAAGAGACTAGATCTTTTCAATGGGTGACCTTCAGCTATGTATCTCCAACCAACAGGCTTTGCTGGGGAGATATGATTTTAAATTTAACTAAATTTAAATACTCCCCGCCCGAAGATTCAACAATGGAGTTCACTCTCTTCTTGGAGGAGGGTGAGAGTGTGGCCTGGATCTCTCTCCAGGTGGCTCTGAATGCTGCCGACTCGGCAGCCAGGCCTCTGCTGTCACCATGAGGTGGTGTTCTTGGCTTCAGTCATATGGCCTTTCTCACAAAGTTCAACAATCTATCCAGGACCTCCCCTTTGAAGACTCCTCTCTTTTCTTTTCTTTCTTTTCTTGGACACAAGATTTCATGGCCTGAAGGACTCAAGGGCCACCCTATATTCTTTAGCCCTTTACGCTCCCTCAGCTTCCAGGAAGCAATTCAGGCCCCAGCACCCTTGTTAGTTTTTGACACCTCCAAGACAGGAGCCCTACAAAAAAAAAGGCAGAAGTTATAAATGGCACCAACCACTTCCATCCACCTCAGCCTTCCAGTTGGGGTCTCAGAGATGCAGTGGCAGGCCCAAGCCGGCCTTTTGAAGGTGTGCCCAAGGGCACTGTACTAGTTGCTGTTTCAGATCTGCCTCCCCTTTTATTTTTGGACTGTCTATTCATCTTCAGCCCAGCATGGACATACATAACATTGGCCTCTGGTGCCAAGAAGAACTCTCCCTGCACATAAACGTCAGGGAGTTCAGGGTATTCTTAGTATGGTAAGTATTCCTTCCCCAGATCTCAAGCAAGGTGGTGCGAGTCCTGACAAACAATACTGTGGCCATGTTTTACATCAACAAACAGGGAGAGGTTCAATTTTCAGCCTGGTGTCAGGAGGCCATCCATCTGTGGGACTTCTGCACGAAGCACTCCATTCATCTCAAGGTGTCGCATCTCCTAGGAGCCCAGGATGTACAGGTTCAGCAGATCTTGCTAGGCAGTAGAAAGCCTTCCACCAGGGAAATGTACTTGCCCAAGTAGAAGTGTTTCTCTTTGTGGGCTTCTGAACGTGCTTTCTCTCCATCTTGATCTTCGCTTCAGTCTATCTTGGACTGTTTGCTCCACTTAAAGCAGCAGGGCCTGGCCCTCTCATCTATTAAAGTGCACTTAGCAACCATTTCAGCCTTCCACCCTACAGTGAACAGCAGGTCAGTCTTCTCCCATGAAATGACAGTTCGGTTTCTCAAGAGGCTGGAAAGGCTCTATCCTCAGGTCTGTGAGCCGACCCCCCTCCCATGGGACTTAAATCTGGTTCTGTCAAAGCTCACAGGTCCCCCATTGAGCCATTAGCATCGGGCCCCCTGCTACTTTTCTCTTGGAAGGTTGCCTTCCTGGTGGTGATCACCTCAGCCAGAAGGATCTCTGAAATCAAGGCCTTTATATCAGAACCACCCTATAAGGTGTTCTTCAAGGTCCAACTTCGTACCCATCTGGCTTTCCTAACAAAGATGGTGTCACAATTCCATAACAACCAGGCCATTTTCCTACCAGTCTTCTTCCCGAAACCTCACAAGAACTCTGAGGAATAACGGCTTCACTTGTTGGATCTTAGGCATGCCCACGCCTTTTATATTGAGAGGACTAAACCCTTCTACAGATCCATGCAACTCTTCGTATCAATAGCAGAAAGGATGAGAGAGCTACCAGTATCAGCCCAGAGGAACTCGTCCTAGATAACCATCTACATCCGAGCTTGCTATGAGCAGGTAAATGTCCTGCCTCTGGTCATCTTAACTGCTCACTCCACAAGAGACCAATCATTGTCAGCACTGTTCCTCATGCAGGTCCCAATCCAACTGTTGTTCTTCGAGATGTATTGCTCATGTCCATTCCATGACCCACCCTCTTACCCCTTTGTCAGAGTTAACCGACAAGAAGGAACTGAGAAAGTGTGGGGCTGGCAGCACCCCTTATACCGCACATAAGCATGCAGCTCCAGAGGGCACTAGAGTTGACCCAACTGATACCACTGAGGGAACAATCTCTGACAACAATGCATGCAGCGCGCATACACCCTAACATGGAACGGACATGAGCAACACATCTCAACAATAGTTACGAAAGGCTAGTAGCTGTTTTTTCCCTTCGGTTACACCTCACATTTCTCCCCAACATTGAGTTCCACATCAATCAAGCAATACACTTACCTGTATTGTTCCCCAAACCCTATGCTTCCTCTGAGGACAAGAGATTTCACTCCCTCAACATCCAGCATGCCCTGGCTTTGTACCTGCAAAGAACCAAACCCATTAGGAAATCTCTGAGGCTTTTTGTTGCCATAGCAGAAAGAGCTCATGCACAAGCCTGATCCTACCAGAGGATTTCTAAAGGGGTTTCAGGATAGTTCAAGCATCGGCTGCAGTTGCAGTGATAGGAATGGCAGTATTGCAAACATCTTTGCTGCCAGCTTCCTCATACCCTGATCCAGTATGAACACTGCTTGCCGGTCACCCACATGTGGTATACAGATAGGGATCATCAGTTGAAGTAGTAGTGAAGGTTACTTACTATTACTGGAGGTTCTTGGACATGTGTGCTCCCTATTTGTATTCCTCTGTCCACCCGCCTTCCCCTCTGCTTTGTATCCTGTTGCATTTGCAGTAAGAAGAGGAACTGGAGAGGTGTCAACCCGCACTGCCTCTTATACCTTTGTTCAGGAGCATGCGGGGCTCTACTGTGTATATGCGGGTCAATGGACACTGCTTTTGAAGAATTTCAGTACACAGGCGCATGGCACACATGTGTGTACCCACTTGTGGAATACAGATAAGGACCACACATCTTGAAGTTACAGTAAGTAATCTCCACTAAGGCTATGTCTTCACTAGCACTTTTGTCAGTTAGGGGTGTGAAGAAAACACACCCCTGACTGACATAAATTTCACCAACATAAGTGCTGGCTTTGTCAACAGGAGACTCTTCCACCAATATAGCTACCACCGCTCATTCGGGGTGGTTTAAATAGAGCAGCTACATGGGAGACCTTTCAGTGGTGCAGCTGCTGCAGTACAGCTGTGCTGTTGTAAGGTCTGTAGTATAGACATAGCCTTAGTTTGGTAACATTTCACAGGTCTCCAGTGGTGGCCGTCCCATTACTCTACACAAAGCTGAAGTACCCAAAATAGAAATTCAGGGTTGATGTTTCTAGAATAGTCAGGATAGCCTTTCCCAGAATAGGAGCACATAAAAAACAGCTCTGCTTGTTCTGTACCACATGTTAGTAATAGGCAAAAAAGTATCTTAAAGAATTGATTTCTAGTTGGTTAAAGTACAGCACAAGAGAGGCATACTGAATGTCAAAAACTTCCAGAAAAGATTAAAGCTCATGAGACAAAGGCATTAGCTACTTATTAGACCCAAAAAATTTTTGTCCCCCAAGTGGCAGCATAAACATCAATGGACTGGCCTTTCTTGAAGGAAAAAAAGTGTCATGTGTTTGTGTGTGATCAATCTGTTATCTATACTGCAAAGGCATTAGGTTTTGTTTTTTCTCTTTAGTTATGTAGATCAGTGGTTTTCAAACTGCGGGTCACAACCCAGTACTGGGTCGTGGAATGGAAGGCACTGGGTCGCGGTGGCTCTGGTCAGCACCGCTGACCAGGCCGTTAAAAGTCCCGTTGACAGTGCTGCCCAGCAAAGGCAGGCTAGTCTCTACCTGTCCAGCTCCTAGGCGGTGGGGGGGGGGGCTCCGTGCACTGGCTCCACACAACCATGAGAGCTGGGGGAGGGGCAGTACCTGCAGGCAAGAGCCGTGCGGAACCACTTGTGTGCCTCCGCCTAGGAGACGGACCTGCTGCTGGCCGCTTCCAGGGTGCAGTGTGGTCCACAGTGCCAAGACAGGCAAGAAGCCTGCCTTAGCACCCCTGCTGCGCTGCTGACCAGGAGTCGCCCGAAGTAAGCCAGCGCCCAATCCTCTGCCCCAGCCCTGAGCCCCCCAAAACCTGGAGCCCCTTCCTGTACCCTTAACCCCCTCCCGTGGCCCCAGCCTGGAGCCCCCTCCTCCACCCAAACCCCACATTCCTGGCCCCACCCTGCAGCCCTCACCTCTGCACCCCAACCTTGTGCCCCAGCCCTGAGCCCCTCCCACACACCAAACCCCTCATCCCCATTTGGTCTCGGGCATCAACAATTTTCTTCAACTGGGTCACCAGAAAAAACGTTTGAAAACCACTGATGTAGACGTTGGGGAAGCTGCTGTAGCTATGAGCCTCTCCCATATGACAGTATCCTTCCATTACTAACCAAAATGTTAGACGAATCTTTAACCTTCCAACTTGCCCATTTATGACACCATCATTCAAAATGTGTGAAAAATTAATGAAATGTGAAACATCCGTTTTTTACATCATGATTAAATTATGTTTTTAAGCTATCAATTCTATTTTAAGAGTGCTTTCTCACTCTGTGGATTAAATAAAGCAGTGTTCTAAACAGTTCTATCACAATCATAAGACTCCTAACTCCTCAGAGATCTGTGCTGGGTTGAAATCTTGCTGCCTCTGAGCAACAGAAGTAATTGCTGTGTAGACCAACCATAGACTTGGTATACTCTCTTTCTGTGGGTAATGTTGCTAGACATGAGTAGAATACTGGAGAATGGAACTCTTGGATTCTTCCTCTCCTTCTGATTGTGACCTGGTGGTTAGAGATAGGATAACCAATGCCTACTGATTTGGCACTTTTATTTTGAGAAGTGTGACTGATTGGATAAGATGTGTGTCTGCCATATTAATGACCTAGACTCTACTCCTAGCAGTGTGTGAAGAGGCCTTGTGCATCCTCTGTTAACTTATTTGTAAAATGGGAGATTAATATTTGACTGTCTTCTACGGTTGGGGTGCAAGGTTTTCAGCGTTAAGGCCTATGAAGTGCAGAAATATTAGCTCACAGTAGAGGTGAGATTTGAATTTGTCTACTAATTTCAAGATCAGTGCTCTTCCCCTAGGTTACAGGGTACTTGGTTGGGGACTCTCCTGGAACACTTCCCAACTTGGTGGTATGGGAAGGTGGACTGAGCTCAAATGCAGAATGTTGCACAGCCCTGATGTTAAAACTTTCCAGCTGGTTTGGTGACAGTTTGTATTCCTGCTGGATGATTTACTAACACTATAAGGAAACTGTAGGCAGCAATTGTATACCATTTTCATCTATTTTTCCCACTACAGGTTCTCTCCTTTTGCTTGACTGTGTTGAGCCGACGATTTGAGTTTCAAGCTGATGCATTTGCCAAGGAGCTTGGGAAGGCTAAAGACCTATACTCTGCTCTGATCAAATTAAACAAAGATAATTTGGGATTTCCTGTTTCTGACTGGATATTTTCAATGTGGCATTATTCCCACCCTCCCCTGTTAGAAAGACTTCAAGCCTTGAAGGATGCAAAGCAAGACTGACTGGAATCATTGTTGGTTCAGAGACCGTGCTTCCATCTCAGAAGCAAAATTCAGAGCTGTTTTTTATTTTTTTAAAGTAATCCTTCCAGTGTTCCCTGATCTGAATGCAGTTAGCTTCTGAAATGTGTGTTAAATTTACTGAACTGAATTTTTAAGAAAATAACTTGTGGGACTGAATTTGGAGAATATATTGTATAAAGGCTTTTCCTTTTCACTAAATTTTATCTTTAAATGACAGAACACTTCGAGGGAAAGCAATTCCCCTTGTCCCCAGAAGCAAACACCCCTTGAGTTTGTGTAAATTTTGAATGTGGCTTTTGACATTTTGACAATTTCTCAGTTTTTTGTAAAGTGAACTGTAGCTTTTCGCCCTCATCAGTTTGATTGGCGGCACTGTGCTCCTAATTCACAGTGAAAAAGGTTTGGGTGACTTAACTCCTCATGTGACAAATGCTTATGCTAGTTAATCACTGTTCAAATGTATTTAAAAAGTGGCTGTATTGGATAGAAGGCTCACCTTTTCCATGGATTCAAATTCCTGTGTGCAATGAATGAAAAAGCTACTTTCATAGGTATAATAAAACTGCCTCGTCTTTCAATGGAGGAATAACAATAAATTCCATCTCCAGAATGTGTGGGATCATTCTTGATGAAGTCCTCACTTGTGCACTCTAACCAGCAGCCCTATACTGGGGCTTGGTGTCCGCTCCAGTGACAGCTCCTCACCCTTCATTGAGCCTGTGGACAATGGAGGAGGGGCTACAGAAAGGCAGCAAGAAGATCCATAGAAGGGAGGAAAGCTACCAACTTTTTGTCATCCCTGTGTCCCCTCCCGCCCCACTTCCCCAAAACTCCTGCTACTTCCAAGGAGTGGCAGCTGCTCATAAGAATGGATATACTGGGTCAGACCAATTGTCCATGTGGCTCAGTATCCTGTCTTCCAATAGTGGCCAGTGCCAGATGCTTCAGAGGGAATGAACAGGACAGGGCAATTATTGAGTGACCCATTCCCTCTGGTCAAGTCCCAGCATCTGGCAATCAGAGGCTAAGGAATACCCAGAGTATGGGGTTGTCCCCCTGGCCATCTTGGCTAATAGCCATTGATGGACTAATCCTCCACAAATTTATCTAAAGTTTTAAAGCCTGCTGCCTATTAATTTCATGAGGTGACCCCGGTTCTTGTATTACGTGAAGGGATAAATAATACTTCTTCGAGTATTCCATGCTCATGTCCATTCCAAGTAGGTGTGTGTGTGCTGCGTGCAGGATCGGCGGAAGGTTTTTCCCTAGGAATATCCATCGGGTCGGTTGTGGAGCCCCCAGGAGTGGCACCTTCATGGCGGTGTATATAGGTCCTTGCCGACCCACCGCCTCTTCAGTTCCTTCTTACTGCCGGTGGCGGTCATTGGAGCAGCTCCTCTCTTGCATTAGCCGGTATCAAGCTGAGTGCCCCAGGGGTCGGTCCTGGGGCCAGTTTTGTTCAACATCTTTATTAATGATCTGGGTGATGCGATGAATTGCACCCTCAGCGAGTTCGCAGATGACACTAAGCTTGGGGGAGAGGTAGATATGCTGGAGGGTACGGGTAGGGTTCAGAGTGACCTAGACATATTGTACTTGTGGCACCTTAGAGACTAACAAATTTATTAGAGCATAAGCTTTCGTGGACTACAGCCCACTTCTTCGGATGCATATAGAGTGAAATATATATTGAGATATATATACACACATACAGAGAGCATGAACAGGTGGGAGTTGTCTTACCAACTCTGAGAGGCCAATTAAGTAAGAGAATAGCCACCCGCACAAATGGACACAAATCTGACATCAGGAATCATAATACTTAAAAACCAGTGGGAGAACACTTTAACCTGTCTGGTCATTCTATGACAGACCTGCGGGTGGCTATTTTACAACAGAAAAGCTTCAAAAACAGACTCCAACGAGAGACTGCTGAGCTGGAATTGATATGCAAACTAGATACAATCAATTCAGGATTGAATAAGGACTGGGAATGGCTGAGCCATTACAAACATTGAATCTATCTCCCCTTGTAAGTATTCTCACTCTTCTTATCAAACTGTCTGTACTGGGCTAGCTAGATTATCACTTCAAAAGTTTTTTTCTCTTAATTGGCCTCTCAGAGTTGGTAAGACAACTCCCACCTGTTCATGCTCTCTGTATGTGTGTATATATATCTCCTCAATATATATTTCATTCTATATGCATCCGAAGAAGTGGGCTGTAGTCCACAAAAGCTTATGCTCTAATAAATTTGTTAGTCTCTAAGGTGCCACAAGTACTCCTGTTCTTTTTGCGGACACAGACTATAACACGGCTGCTACTCTGAAACTAGACAGATTGGAGGATTGGGCCAAAAGAAATCTGATGAGGTTCAACAAGGACAAGTGCAGAGTCCTGCACTTAGGAAGGTAGAATCCCATGCACCGCTACAGGCTGGGGACCGACTGGCTAAGCAGCAGTTCTGCAGAAAAGGACATGGGGATTCCAGTGGACAAGGAACTGGATATGAGTCAGCAGTGTGCCCTTGTTAAGAAGGTCAATGGCATATGGGCTGTATTAGTAGGAGCCTTGCCAGCAGATCGAGGGAAGTGATTATTCCCCTCTATTTGGCACTGGTGAGGCCACATCTGGAGTATTGCATCCACTTTTGGTCCCCCCACTACAGAAGGGATGTGGACAAATTGGAGAGAGTCCAGTGGAGGGGCAACTAAAATGATTAGGGGGCTGGGGCACATGACTTACGAGGAGAGGCTGAGGGAACTGGGGTTATTTAGTCTGCAGAACAGAAGAGTGAGGGGGGATTTGATAGCAGCCTTCAACTACCTGAAGGGGGGTTCCAAAGAGGATGGAGCTAGGCTGTTCTCAGTGGTGGCAGATGACAGAACAAGAAGCAATGATCTCAAGTTGCAGTGGGAGAGGTCTAGGTTGGATATTAGGAAACACTATTTCACTAGGAGGATGGTGAAGCACTGGAATGAGTTACCTAGGGAAGTGTTGTAACCTCCATCCTTAGAAGTTTTTAAGGCCCGGCTTGACAAAGCCCTGGCTGGGCTGATTTAGTTGGTGTTGGTCCTGTTTTGAGCAGGGGATTGGACTAGATGACCTCCTGAAGTCTCTTCCAACCCTAATATTCTATGGTTCCCTAGTGGACTCTCCTTTTCACTCTGTAAATAGTTGAAAGTCTTAGCCCTGGTCTACACCGTTTAGGTCGAATTTAGCAGCGTTACATCGATTTAACCCTGCACCCGTCCACAAGACAAAGCCGTTTTTTCTACTTAAAGGGCTCTTAAAATCGATTTCTGTACTCCTCCCCCAACGAGAGGATTAGCACTGAAATCAGCCTTGCCAGGTCAAATATGGGGTAGTGTGGTCGCAATTTGATGGTATTGGTCTCCAGGAGCTATCCCAGAGTGCTCTATTGGGACCGCTCTGGACAGCGCTCTCAACTCAGATGCACTGGCCATGTAGACAGGAAAATGCCCGCAAACTTTTGAATCTCATTTCCTGTTTGGCCAGCGCGGCAGTCTGCAGGTGAGTGCAGATCTCATCAGCAGAGGTGACCATGATGGAGTCCCAGAATCGCAAAAGAGCTGCAGCATGGACCGAACGGGAGGTACGGGATCTGATCGCTGTATGGGGAGATGAATCCGTGCTATCAGAACTCCATTCCAAAAGATGAAATGCCAAAACATTTGAAAAAAATCTCCAAGGGCATGAAGGACAGAGGCTGTAACAGGGACCCGCAGCAGTACCACGTGAAACTTAAGGAGCTGAGGCAAGCCTACCAAAAAACCAGAGAGGCAAACGGCCGCTCCGTGTCAGAGCCCCAGACATGCCACTTCTATGATGAGCTGCATGCCATTCTAGGAGGTGCAACCACCACTACCCCCACCCTGTGCTTTGACTCTGTCAATGGAGTAGCACGCAACAGGGATGCGGGGTTTGGGGACGAGGAAGATAGCTCACAGCAAGCAAGTGGAGAAACTGTTTTCCCCGACATCCAGGAACTGTTTCTCACCCTGGACCTGGAGTCAGTACCCCCCGAACCCACCCAAGGCTGCCTCCCGGACTCACCAGGTGGAGAAGGGACCTCTGGTGAGTGTACCTTTGTAAATATTATACATGGTTTAAAAGCAAGCATGTTTAATGATTAATTTGTCCTGGCATTCGCAGCCAGTACAGCTACTGGAAAAGTCTGTTAACGTGTCTGGAGATGGATCGGAAATTCTCCAGGGACATCTCCATAAAGCTCTCCTGGATGTACTCCCAAAGCCTTTGCAAAAGGTTTCTGGGGAGAGCAGCTTTATTCCGTCCTCCATGGTAGGACACTTTACCACGCCAGGTCAGTAACACGTAGTCTGGAGTCATTGCATAACACAGCATATGGTCCCAGTGTTTGCTGGCATTCAAACAATATCCATTCTTTATCTCTCTCTGTTATCCTCAGGAGAGTGATATCATTCATGGTCACCTGGTTGAAATAGGTTGATTTTATTAAGGGGACATTCAGAGGTGCCTGTTCCTGCTGGGCTGTTTGCCTGTGGCTGAACAGAAATGTTCTCCACTGTTAGCCACGCGCTGGGGGGAGGGGTGAAGCGATCATCTCAGAGAATTGGGTGTGTGGGGGAGGGTTAATTGGGTTTGTGCTACAAGTTAACCTGAAAACCGCAGCCCCTCCTTTTAAATTGCCAACCCATTTTAAATGGCCAACCCAACGGCTGCTTGGTATGGGAAATGAGGGCTCATAGACTCATAGACTTTAAGGTCAGAAGGGACCATTATGATCATTTGGTCTGACCTCCCGCATGATGCAGGCCACAAAGCCGTCCCTACCCTTTCCCTTGACTCTGCTGTTGAAGTCTCTAAATCCTGTGGTTTAGAGACTTCAATTAGCAGAGAATCCTCCAGCTAGCGATCCATGTCCCATGTTGCGGAGGAAGGTGAAAAACCTCCAGGGCCTCTGCCAATCTACCCTGGAGGAAAATTCCTTCCTGACCCCAAATATGGCGATCAGTAAAACCCCGAGCACGTAGGCAAGATTCTCCAGCTTGACCCTCATTAGCCATTATACTGTTTACCAGCGATGGCATGCTGTTCCTTTGACTAAAATCACGTTATCCCATTAAACCACTCCCTCCATAAACTTATCTAGCTTAATCTTAAAACCAGACAGGTCCTTCGCCCCCACCGTTTCCCTCGGAAGGCTGTTCCAATATTTCACCCCTCTGACAGTCAGAAACCTTCATCTAATTTCAAGCCTAAACTTCCCCACGGCCAGTTTATATCCATTCGTTCTTGTGTCCACATTAGTACTGAGCTGGAATAATTCCTCTCCCTCCCTGGTATTTATCCCTCTGCTGTTTGAAACCATTCCCATATGTTATGAAGGTTAAAGAAGCCAAAAGACTTCATCTTACCATGGCTGCCTGCAATCCAAATTCTGTTGCCAGGCCCTGCGTGAGTGATCTCTCACACCAAACCGGCATACCCTCAATAAGAGGCAAAATGCAACCTTGAACCGAAAGCACATGTGCTATGTAATGTTAACAGCAAGGTTTACCATGAAAGCGTCTACCCATTGTTCTCTAAAATGTGACTTTTTAACTACCACTCTCCCTTTTTTTCCCTCCACCAGCTGCAAATGTTTTAACGCTCACACTATCTTCTCCTTCCCAGAGGCTAGCGAAGATTAGAAGGCGAAAAAAACGCACTTACGATGAAATGTTCTCTGAGCTTATGCAGTCCTCCCACACTGAAAGAGCACAGCAGAATGCGTGGAAGCAGACAATGTCAGAGTCCAGGAAAACACTATATGAATGCGAGGACAGGTGGGGGCTGAAGATAATAAGTGGCAGGCTGAAGATGATAGGTGGCGTCAGCTTGCTGACAGAAGGCAAGAGGCACTGGTGAGGCTACTGGAAGAACAAACTGATGTGCTCCGGCGTATAGTTGAGGTTCACGAAAGGCAGCATGAGCACAGACTGCCGCTACAGCCCCTGTGTAACCAACCGCCCTCCTCCCCAAGTTCCATAGCCTCCTCACCCAGATGCCCAAGAACGCGGTGGGGGGGCCTCCGGGCACCCAACCACTCCGCCCCAGAGGACTGTCCAAGCAACAGAAAGCTGGCATTCAATAAGTTTTAAAGTGCAGTGTGGCCTTGTCCTTCCCTCCTCCCCCACCCCTCCCAGGCTACCTTGGCAGTTATCCCACTATTTGTGTGATGAATTAATAAAGAATGCATGAATGTGAAGCAACAATGACTTTATTACCTCTGGAAACGGTGATCGAAGGGGGGGAGGAGAGGGGTTAGCTTACAGGGAAGTAGAGTGAACCAAGCAGGGTGGGGTGTTCATCAAGGAGAAACAAACAGAACTTTCACACCGTAGCCTGGCCAATCACGAAACTGGTTTTCAAAGCTTTTCTGATGCGCACCGCACCCTGCTGTACTCTTCTAACCGTCCTGGTGTCTGGCTGCGCGTAATCAGCGGCCAGGCGATTTGCCTCAACCTCCCACCCCGTCATAAATGTGTACCCCTTACTCTCACAGATATGGTGGAGCGCGCAGCGAGGAGTAATAACAATGGGAATATTGGTTTCACTGAGGTCTGAGTCAGTAAACTGCGCCAGCGCGCTTTTAAACATCCAAATGCACATTCTACCACCATTCTGCACTTGCTCAGCCCATAGTTGAACAGGTCCTGACTACTGTCCAGGCTGCCTGTGTACGGCTTCATGAGCCATGGCATTAAGGGGTAGGCTGGGTCCCCAAGGATAACTATAGGCATTTCAACATCCCCAACAGTTATTTTCTGGTCTGGGAAGAAAGTCCCTTCCTCCAGCTTTTGAAACAGACCATGTTTCCTGAAGATAGGAGCGTCATGTACTTTTCCCGGCCATCCCACGTTGATGTTGATGAAACGTCCCTTGTGATCCACCAGGGCTTGCAGCACCACTGAAAAGTACCCCTTTCGGTTTATGTACACACTGCCTTGGTGCTCCGGTGCCAAGATAGGGATATGGGTTCCATCTATTGCCCTACCCCAGTTAGGGAATCCCATGGCAGCAAAGCCATCCACTATGACCTGCACATTTCCCAGTGTCACTACCCTTCATAACTTTGATTGCGTTGGCTACTTGGATCACAGCAGCCCCCACAGTAGATTTGCCCACTCCAAATTGATGCCCGACTGACCGGTAGCTGTCTGGCGTTGCAAGCTTCCACAAGGCTATCGCCACTCGCTTGTGAACTGTGAGGGCTGCTCTCATCTTGGTATTCTTGTGCTTCAGGGCAGGGGAAAGCAAGTCACAAAGTTCCATGAAAGTGCCCTTACGCATGCGAAAGTTTCACAGCCACTGGGAATCGTCCCAGACATGCAACACTATGTGGTCCCACCAGTCTGTGCTTGTTTCCCGGGCCCAGAATTTGTGTTCCACAGCATGAACCTGCCCCATTAACACCATGATGTCCACATTGCCGGGCCCCATACTTGGAGAGAAGTCTGTGTCCATGTCCTCATCGCTGTGCTGCCATCACCTCCTCACCTGGTTTTGCTTTTGCAGGTTCTGATTTTGCATATACTGCAGGATAATGCGCGTGGTGTTTACAGTGCTCATAATTGCTGTGGTGATCTGAGCGGGCTCCATGCTTGCTGTGCTATGGCGTCTGCGCAGAAAAAAGGCGGAAAACGGTTGTCTGCCATTGCTCTGATGGAGGGATGACATGGCTTACAGGGAATTAAAATCAACAAAGAGGGTGGATTTGCTTCAAGGAGAAGCACACACAACTGTCACACAGAATGCCCGCCTCAAGGATTGAGCTCAAAACCCTGGGTTTAGCAGGCCAATGCTCAAACCACTGAGCTAACCCTCCCCCCACTATTCAAGAGGGAGGGGGGAGCAAATGAATACTAAACAAATCTGGTCTCTTTTTTGTTTTGATCCACTCCATCTCGCTTATACATCTTAGGCTGGCAGCAAACGGTGCAGTATGACTGCTAGCTGTTGTCATCTCCTGGCTGCTCGCCAGAAGACGGTGCAGTACGACTGCAGGCAGGACTGAATCTCCATGAGACAAAACTTAAAAAGAGAATGACCTGGAGTCACTCCATTTATGTCCAGGCACCCCTGACAGACCTCACCAAGCTCGGCTAAAATTGCACCCAGGAGACGGCTACCAGTCATAAAGGACCGTCTGCTGCCAAAAGGCAGTGAGCTGCCGCTGTGTAGTAATGCAGATCCACGTCTGCCAGCACCCAGGAGACGTACGGTGACGGTGAGCTGAGCGGGCTCCATGCTTGCCGTGGTATGGCGGCTGCACGGGGAACCCAGGAAAAAAAGCTCAAAAAGATTGTCTGCCATTGCTTTCACAGAGGGGAGGGGGGGGGCTGACAATATGTACCCAGAATCACCCGCAACAATGATTTGACCCATCAGGCATTGGGATCTCAACCCAGAATTCCAATGGGTGGCGGAGACTGTGGGAACTGTGGGATAGCTACCCACAGTGCAACGCTCTGGAAGTCGATGCTAGCCTTGGTACTGTGGATGCACTCCGCCGAGTTAATGGTCTTAATTGTCTTAAGTGGGGACACACACAATCGACTGTATAAAATCGATTTCTAAAAAATCGATGTCTATAAATTCGACCTAATTTCGTAGTGTAGACATACCCTTAGTGATGAAGTTATAGTTAGTGATAAGTGGAGTAGTTAAGTTTTAGTTGGGGGTTAACCCCCCCCACACACACACTACTTTGTTCCCGTCCCGGGGACCAGGGCATGCCTCGGTCTCAGGGCTTCAAGTCATCCGGGTCGCCTGAAGCCCATGCTGAAGGGAGACCCACACAATTCCTGTCTAAAGTATCTTGGAGAGGGACAACGAGCCCAACAGGTGTAAGAGCATTGAGTACTTCAGCTTTTTCCACATCATCTGTCATAGGTTGCCTCCCCTATTCAGTAAGGGTCCCACACTTTCCCTGACCATCTTCTTGTTGCTAACATACCTGTAGAAACCCTTCTTGTTACCCTTCACATCCCTTGCTAGCTGCAACTCCAATTGTGCTTTGGCCTGCCCCATGATTCCAGACCTCCTCACTTAGGACCACGGCCACCTTCATCACTCCAACCTGGAGTCTCTTCACCTCACCGTGTGGAAAATCCATGGTTAAACCCATTAGAGCTCCAATATCGTGCCACTTACCTAGCCAATAATTTCCATCCCACCATCAACCTCAGCCTAGATCAATCCACACAAGCGGTCCATTTCCTGGACACTACTGTGCTAATAAGCGATGGTCACATAAATACCACCCTATACTGGAAACCTACTGACCGCTACACTTACCTACATGCCTCCAGCTTCCATCCAGGACACACCACATGATCCATTGATATAACCGCATTTGCTCCAATCCCTCAGATAGAGACAAGCACCTACAAGAGCTCTATCAAGCATTCTTAAAACTACAATACCCACCTGCTGAAGTGAAAAAAAAGATTGACAGAGCCAGATGAGTACCCAGAAGTCACCTCCTACAAGACAGGCCCAACAAAGAAAATAACAGAACACCACTAGCTGTCACCTTCAGCCCCCAACTAAAACCTCTCCAGTGCATCATCAGAGATCTACAACCTATCCTGAAAGATGATCCTTTACTCTCACAGATCTTGGGAGACAGACCTGTCCTCGCTTACAGACAACCCCCCAACCTAAAGCAAATACTCACCAACAACCACACATCACTGAACAAAACCACTGACCCAGGAACCTATCCTTGTAACAAAGCTCGATGCCAACTCTGTCCACATATCGGAAAAAGAAGACGCGAGACGAGATGTTCACAGAAATCATGGAATCCACCCGCAATGACAGAGCTCATCTGAATGAGTGGAAGGACACGGTTTCAAAGTATAGGAAAGAAGCCAGTGAACGTGAGGACAGGAGGGACCAACGTGAGGACATGAGGGACCAACGTGAGGAGAGGAGAGATGCTCGAGGTGAGAGGTGGCAGCAGGAAGATCAGAGGAGGCAGGATGCAATGCTGGGGCTGCTGCGTGAGCAAATAGACATGCTCCGGCGTCTGGTGGAGCTTCAGGAACAGCAGCAGGATAACAGAGTGCCGCTACAGCCCCTGTATAACCGCCCTCCCCTCTCACCATGTTCCATAGCCTCCTCACCCAGACGTGTAAGGATGCGGGGGGGCGCGGCGGAGGCTCCGTACACCTTCCCATTCCACCCCAGTGGACAGCCCAAGCAAAAGGCTGTCATTTTTTTAACCTTTTTTTAGTGGCCTTTTCCTTCCCACCGATCCGCCTCCCAAACCCCACCCGGGTTCCCTCCCTCTTTTTCTAATCTATTAATAAAGAATAAATGATTTTTAAACTATAGTGACTTTATTTGGTTTGAAAGCAAGATGGGGGAAGAGGGAGGATGGGTTCCTTACAGAGAATGAGTCAATAAAGGGGGCGGATTTTTATGAAGAAGAAACAAACAGATATTTCACACTGTAGCCTGGCCAGTCATGAAACTGGTTTTCAAAGCTTCTCTGATGCACAGCGCTTCCTGGTGTGCTCTTCTAATCGCCCTGGTGTCTGGCTGCGCGTAATCAGCAGCCAGGCGATTTGCCTCAGCCTCCCACCCCGCCATAAAGGTCTCCCCCTTACTTTCACAGAGATTGTGGAGCACACAGCAAGCAGAAATAACAATGGGGAGATTGGTTTGGCTGAGGTCTGAGCGAGTCAGTAACGATGGCCAGCGACCTTTTAAACGGCCAAATGCACATTCTACCACCATTCTGCACTTGCTCAGCCTGTAGTTGAACAGCTCCTGACTTCTGTCCAGGCTGCCTGTGTATGGCTTCATGAGCCATGGCATTAAGGGGTAGGCTGGGTCCCCAAGAATAAGTATTGGCATTTCAACATCCCCAACGGTTATTTTCTGGTCCGGAAAGTAAGTCCCTTGCTGCAGCCCTTTAAACAGAGTAGTGTTCCTGAAGACGCGAGCGTCATGAACCCTTCCCGGCCAGCCCACGTTGATGTTGGTGAAACGTCCCTTGTGATCCACAAGTGCTTGTAGCACCATTGAAAAGTACCCCTTGCGGTTTATGTACTGGGTACCCTGGTGCTCCGGTGCCAAGATAGGGATATGGGGTCCATCTATCGCCCCACCACAGTTAGGGAATCCCATGGCAGCAAAGCCATCCACTATGACCTGCACGTTTTCCCAGAGTCACTACCTTTCGTAGCAGCACCTGAGTGATTGCTTTGGCTACTTGCATCACAGCAGCCCCCACAGTAGATTTGCCCACTCCAAATTGATTCCCGACTGACCGGTAGCTGTCTGGCGTTGCAAGCTTCCACAGGGCTATCGCCACTCGCTTCTCAACTGTGAGGGCTGCTCTCATCTTGGTATACTGGCGTTTCAGGGCAGGGGACAGCAAGTCACAAAGTTCCATGAAAGTGCCCTTACGCATGGGAAAGTTCCGCAGCCACTGGGAATCGTCCCAGACCTGCAACACTATGCGGTCCCACCAGTCTGTGCTTGTTTCCCTTGCCCAGAATCGGCGTTCCATGGATAGAACCTGCCCCATTAACAACATGATCTCCAAAGCACCGGGGCCCACGGTTTGACAGAATTCTGTGTCTGTGTCCATCTCCATGTCATCATCACGCTTGTCGCTGCGCTGCCGCTGCCTCCTTGCCTCGTTTTTCTGGTCCTTGCTCAGCATAAACTCCATGAGAACGCGTGAGGTGTTTACAATGTTCATGACTGCTGTCTTGAGCTGAGCGGGCTCCATGCTTGCCGTGGTATGGAGTCTGCAGTGTTCACCCAGGAAAAAAAGGCGCAAAATGGTTGTCTGCCGTCCGTTGCTTTCATGCAGGGAGGGAGGGAAGGGTGAGGCTGTACCCAGAACCACCTGCGACAATGTTTTTTGTCCCATCAGGCACTGGGATCTCAACCCAGAATTCCAATGGGCAGGGGAGACTGCGGGAACTATGGGATAGCTATGGGATAGCTACCCACAGTGCAACGCTCCAGAAATCGATGCTAGCACTGGAACATGGACGCACACCGCCGAATTAATGTGCTTAGTGTGGCCGCATACATTCGACTTTATACAATCTGTTTCCCAAATTCGAATTATATAAATTCGGATTAATCCCATAGTGTAGACATACCCTAAGGGGCAATACATAACTTATTTGTATTGATGTATAAAATGAAGCCTCAAGGGGTGTGTCTCTGTCTGGCCTGGGGGGAAGGGAAAGTCCCGCTGTTCAGTGAGCTGGTCCATTGTAATGGGCATACACGTGTTAGTGCTCCTGTAGAGTAGAGGTTCTCAGCATTTTTCTCTCTGAAGCCCCTCCTCCCCCCAACATACTACAAAACTCCACATCCCACCTGTGCCACAACTGTTTTTCTGCATATAAAAGCCCCACCTGGCATTAGGGGGTAGCAAGCATGGCAGTTGCCCGGGGTCCTACACCACAGGGTGCCTTGAAAAGCTAAGTTGCTCAGGCTTTGGCTTCATCCCCATATGGCAGGGCTCAGATGTGGGCTTTCTGCCCTGGACCCCATAAAGTCTAATGCCATGCCTGCTTGGTGGACCCTCCTGAAACCTGCTCATGACTCCATAGGGGGCCCCGGACTCCTGGTTGAGAACTGATGCTGTAGAGTCTACGGGATACTAGGACTGTGCCTTGTTAAAAGTAAACCTGACCAAGTGCCTTTGCTACTCACAAGTCTGTGGTTATTAGACAGTTCGATCAAAGTGTGCTGTGCCAGCTGTCTGCACAGATCTGGGACAGCACAGAGAGGACACACAAGCAGCCAACATCTAATGACACCTCCTTGAAGGTTTCCTCAAGGGAAAGGATTGTCCACTCTGAAACAGCAGCAGGAGGGAAGTGCACAAGAAGCATGGTTTGACATACAGGATTCAAATATTTTTGTGATAATTAGTATGATTAATGTACTATTATAGTTAATGTATGGTAAAAGTTAAGAAATAATATAAAATGTACAGTCTATTATAAAATCAGATGTGTTTAATAAAAAATCATGTTAGGGCTCTATAAGTGCCCCTTTAGAATAGAACTAAAAATACTAATTGCCATGTAGGGAGGGAAACTGTTTTTTGTTTTTGTTTTTGTTTTTTTGCTTTGTATTTCAGATTACTAATGTCATAGATGTTGGCAGCTATTGGAGACAATGCACATTTGTGTACTGCTTTTGTTGATGGTTGGATTGCAGCCCTGCTCCTTTGATGGTGTGAATCTGGAACCTGTTGTATTCGAGGCATGAGGAGACTATTCATGGATAAGACTGCGAGTCTGTCACGGAGGTAACAGAAGTCACGGATTCCATGACTTTCCGTGACCTCTGTGACTTCTGCAGCAGCAGCAGTTTGGGTGTGTGGGAGGGGGCTCAGGGCTAGAGGCAGGGATTTGGGGGGGCACTTACCTGGGGTGCGGAGCCTCCCTGCAGCTCCTAGGTGGCGGAAGGGCAGGGGGTGGTCTCTGCACCACGCACTGCTGGCACCCCCAGGCCCCACCCCTGCAGCTCCCATTGGCTGTGGTTCCTGGCCAATGGGAGCTGCGGCAGCTGGTGCTTGTGGCAGGAGCAGCAGGGACACGCAGCCTGGTGTTGGGATATGTAAGGGTTAAGTAAAGACCTGGGAAATCACTGGTGTGCTGACATGGTATTAGGGAGCAGAAGCACGGGCAGGCACCGTTTCTGCATTTGATAGATAAAGTGCCATCCCTCTCCCTTCCCTTCTGCTTGTTAAGGATAGATAAGTGTTGCACCTGCATAAGGAATGTGGGGGTCTAAAGAATACCCTTTGTGTAAAGATCTCCCCCCTCCCTTCCTTTCCCAGCTACATAAACGAGCTTGGGGTCATGGCCCTTCCTCCCTTCCCTGCAAACTGCTGATTAAGGGAACTTGTGGCTGCAATTATTGCAAAGAAATGTATTTTCAAGGTAAAAATTTCTGTAGAATATGCTTAATGCTGTAAATAGTAAACAGGGGTAGGGATAATTATATTCAGTATATGGGTGTTCATATTACTAAATAAGGGTTTTGGGGGTGTTGTAGTAAAGGTAGGTATTTACATATTAACTTAGATAAAAGGGTGTGATGTGATTAACTCAGAGCTTACTCGACAATTGGGTCGAGGGGAACAAGTACCGCAATAAGAAGCCCGTCTACTCAATCTGCCGCTGTGTCAGCCTGCTCATTCTCTAACACCGGGTAGGGAGCCCCACCAACCCTCCCTCCTCCAACACCAGCATTGCCCCCTTCTTTCCCCAATATCAGCAGGGATCCCCCCTTACTACCAGCAGGAGTCCTGGGCCAGGTGCTGCAGCCCGGCCCTCCCTCCCACAGTACCAGCGGGGGTCCTGGCCACGTGCCATGGCCTGACCCCCTCTCCCCCAGCACCAGAGGGGGTCCCAGGTCACCTCGACCCCCCTCCTCCAGCATCCACAGTGCCCTCAGACTGCCCCCCAGCGCACCCCCACCACCCCCGCCCACGTTTTAGTCACGGTAGATATTTTTAGTAAAAGTCAGGACAGGTCACAGGCCCGTGAATTTTTGTTTACAGCCCGTGACCTGTCCATCACTTTTACTAAAAATACCCATGACTAAAACGTAGCCTTATCATGGCTAACTGCAGAGTGTAAAGTAAACAATGCACAAGAAGTGAATGTTGCTTCCAAGGACCCACAAAACAGGGACAATGCTGCCAGTGTCTCTTTGGAGTGTTTCACCATTACTGGGACAAGATGCAAGCCCATGTTTCCCTCCTTCCTCCAGACTTTCCAAGAGTGGGAAAAAGATGATAACACAGGAATTTGGGAATGCAGAAAGATGACAAATTCAAATTTGAGTTCTCTTCTCCCTTGTGAAAGCCAGTGCATTCATCTGTAGTGGACATCCCTAAGTGGACATCTCCCGGGGGAAAGGACAATTCATTTTAGGTTGATACAGCACTCCCTTTCATTCCCAGACATCGGACAAGAGAGTCTGTGGGAAGCAAAATTCTGAATAGTGACACCGGGAGGAAAATGGGAGGCTATTCTGCCCTGTACTTTAACGCTCCTGGGTTCCCAAGACATTTATAGGGACAAAGAATATAGGAATAATAAAATGATTATATGATGCCATGGTAACATAGTTTTCACCATACAACCCAATATGATAGGAACTTGGCTCCTCCTCGGACCCCATGGAGTAAAAACCATAGAAGTATGGGTCTTGGAGCCACATGCAATTAACTTAGCCGGGGCATACGTGGATCAAACCAATGTAAAAAAGCAATTGGTAATTAATCCAACCCATACACTGAAAAGGGTTATTGTGGGTGCCACCTTAGCAAACATTTCAGTAACAGAACCCCACTGTGCAAAATTTGTCCAGCCATTATATGAGGGTTGGAAGAATTGGATAAATCTTGATGATGTCCGGCAAGGGCATCCTGCAAGAACCGAGCTAAAAGGGATATATTGGGCGTAATTGGTATGGGGGTAGGAGTTCTCAATAGTATACATGAAGAGGTGGTTGCAAATAAAATGAATGCAGTAGAGCAACACATAAAGGATTTAGCAACACCCCTAAGGGGATCCTTAGATGAGCTAAGCTCCATACAGAATGGGGTGGCACAGGTCTTAGAGGAGTAGGAACACTCCCAAGAAAAGGATAACCGCCACCTCTTGCGGCCTGTTGGTGCCCTCCATGCAAATGCAGATGTGGATCATTGATGTGGATCATGATCCGAGATGGCATGAATGGAATTCTCCCATTAGAGGTTAGGAGCATAATTTGGAAAAATTCCACCCAGACTGAGAAAGAGCTGCAGTCTCGGTGGAAAATGGTAAATTTTACTTCTAACCAAGAAGCTGGAGAAATCACTGTATTTGTTTTATTAATGTCAGAAGCAGCGATTCAGTGGGTTTCCCCTATTGTGGCAATAAGAATGCCCTGCAGCCACAGGAAGTGTGTTTAGAAATAACAGAGGGAAAATGCCATTATGCTATTAACCCTTTTGCAAATGAATCTATGGTTGTGTATGTGGGTAATAATTGTAGAAGATGGTGCCTGGTACTCATTATTAATTAGGTACATAATGTATCTCATAACCCACATGAAAACAAGTGGGTTTTTGCCACATTGTAACAATTCAAGGATGTAATTGTCAATTTCAACTGAGCTAAAGTACAGCCTATTAAAAGTAAAATACACATTGTATTCAAATATAATGCCTATATCCATTGGAATGAATTTAACTGTTGCAAAGACATTGCTTGGACACCCCCATTTACAAAATGATTTACATGCCACAAAACAGGAAGCTCTCTGAGTCATGGTGACTGTGCATCACTCTAGATTAAACGTGATTGCGAGGGTTAGTAAAAATTTGGAACATGAATGGTGGGAGTGTTTGTTAGGATGGTCCCTCACAGCAATGGGAGGTCTTAAATGTGGCCTTACATCCAATGGTGGTGATCCTCGAGATCCAACTGGTTTTATTAGTAAGTATGGTGGCTTTGGCTTGCTGGGTAAGAAGAACTGTCCAAAAGGTACAAGAGGCTAGTATACAAAGTTAACTAATGCCATTGTTGGCCCTGCCCAGGAGGCAAACCCAAGCTCAAAACATTTGAGTATTAGATGCCTATGATGGTGATGATGGCTTTGGTAAAAGTGTCATCAAAGAGGGGAGTGTAACAAGAGGCCTGCACTTGACATGACCCACAGCCTTCTTGTGTATGGACTTAGCATAAGCTACAGTCATCTTCTATGTTTAGCCACCATAAGTTGAAAACAAAAACTACACAGTCAGGAGAATTCAGCCTTGATGTAGGCAGACAGATAGAAAAGTATAAGCTGCAGCTGCAGGATTACTAACAGGGATAGATATATATTCACAAAGTCGAGAGAATGGACAAGCTAGCCTTGAGTTTCTGTAGCTTCTTCCTGATAATAAAAAAATATAAGGTGATGATGAAAATGTATTCCACTAACGAAGTATAAAGATAAGTAGACCTAGAGAAGTTTTTGCTAACTTGGAAAAACACAAAAGTTAATGAGTAGGTAGTCTTAGGCATGTGAATCTTTGTATAGTGAAAATGACTGGTTAGTGTTTTAATTGGTTGTGGCATAGGTAAGAGAAATCTTCATTTTAACTATATAATGAGGGTCAGAAAACAAGCTCATTGGAACTTAACTCTGGGATACAGCTCAAGACCAAAGCTGCTAGGATTTTTAACCCCTGCATGACCAGACTGTGTGGACGCCAGAGCCCTGGACAAGATTGAATCCTGATTGGCCATTGGAGGCTGAGGAAACTGGGCTTATTTAGTCTGCAAAAGAGAAGAGTGAGAGGGGATTTGATAGCAGCCTTCAACTACCTGAAGGGGAGTTCCACAGAGGATGGAGCTAGGTTCTTCTCAGTGGTGGCAGATGACAGAACAAGGAGCAACGGTCTCAAGTTGCAGTGAGGGAGGTCTAGGTTGGATATTAGGAAAAACTATTTCACTAGGAGGGTGGTGAAACACTGGAATGGGTTACCTAGGGAGGCCGTGGATTCTCCATCCTTAGAGGTTTTTAAGGCCCAGCTTGACAAAGTCCTGTCTGGGATGATTTAGTTGGGATTGGTCCTGCTTTGAGCAGGGGGTTGGACTAGATGACCTCTGGAAGTCTCTTCCAACCCTAATCTTCTATGATTCTGTGACTTGTGCATGTCCATACACGTCCATCGCATCTGGCCCCATGGACTTGTGCATGGCCTTAAAGACATTGGGTCTCGCCATTAGCTCCTTGAGGGTCTACCAAGATGTGATTAGCACATTTCAGCCTCCTATGGAGGATTACTCTGTTTTTACACACCCACTAACAGCTAGATTTTGGAAAGGCCTCCTAAGAATCTTCCCACCTCTATAAAGGATTGTACCTCAATGGGACTTGAATCTGGTATTCCTGGTATTAACAAATCCCTCCTTTGAATCAATGGTGTCCTGCTCCATGTCCCTCTTCTCCATGAAGTTCACCTTCCTTGTTGCTATCACTTCAGCAAGAAGGGTTTGTGAACTCAGAGCTATGACTGCAGACCTGCTATTTACAGTATTCCACAAGGATAAGGTGTCCATACACTTACACCTGAAACTATTATGAAAGGTGGTTTTCCAGTTTCATATTAAATATATTTGCCTACCTGTTTTCTTCCTGAAACCGCATGCATCTACAGAGGAACATAAACTCCATTCCCTCAACATCCGATGGGCTTTGGCCTTTAACTACAGATTAAAAAAACAATCAGGAAGTCCCTAGATTATTTATTGGGGTAGCAGAGAAACTCAGGGGACAGGCCATCTGCACCCAAAGCATCTCCAAATGGATTTCTGGCTGGATTAAACCGTGCTGTTGAATCTACCTCCCCCCATGGGGTATGGGCTCACTCCACTAGAGCTCAAGCAATGACTACAGTATCCCTTCAGGATATGCCTCTCATAGACATATGTAGAGCAGCTACGTGGGGTTCTGTCCACATGTTCACAACATGCTATGCCTGGATGCAGGACTTGGGGGCAGAGGCCTCATTGGGTATGGTGGTTCTCTGCTCAATCCTACTGTCCTTGTCCTCATACCCTCCTCCTACTTAGGTACTGCTTGTCAATCACCCACAGTGGAATACAATACGGACCATCACTCAAAGAAGAAGAGGAGGTTACTTATCTGTAACTAGAGGTTTTTCGAGATGTATGGTCCCTATCTGTATTCCACTTCCTGCCTGCTTCTCCTCTTTTTCAAATCTGTCAGATTCACTGGGCAGAAGGAACAGGAGACCTAGTTGGTCCATGCCGCGCCCTTTATTGCCTCAGACCGAAGCATGAGGTGCGTCAGGGTGCATGCACAGACCAATGGACACCACTTTCAAATTCTTCAACTCTAGGCGAATGGTGTATATGCAGAACCCACAGCTAGGGACCACACATCTCAAAGAACTTCCAGTTACAGGAAAATAACATCCTCATAATAAGACAGAAAATATCATAATGCCACTGTGACGGGTTCCCCCTGGGATGCCATTTGGAACTGAGATACCACTCAGCTCGCTTGTTCCACCAGCCTGGGTTCCCCTTACTCTGTGCTGCTGTGACAGGCTCTCAAGCCCCCCCAGCTGCAGCTATATTCACACAGATGCTGAGATCAGCTCTGCATGGGGGAGCTTAGCTTAGCTAAGCCCAGCACTCAAGTGCACTCCTCCTCTGGAGAATAAACCCAAAATTTTATTGTCTTGCGCTGCACAGATAACTATGCAGCACAAGCTAATTGAAATTCGCCCTCTCCCTCAATGTGGAGAGAGATATGCACAACTTTTTCTCCCCCTTCTCCCAGTTCTGAATTACATAAACTGGGTTTAAAACAAAAACTACAGTAACTCCTCACTTTAAGTCGACCTGGTTAACGTTGTTTCATTGTTATGTTGCTGATCAATTAGGGAACATGCTCATTTAAAGTTGTGCTCCACTCTTACATTGTTTGGCTGCCTGCTTTCTCCACAGCTGGTAGCCTCCCTACACTCCGCGCTCCCCACAGCGCCTCCCGCCCGCCAGGAGACCCTGCGGATCAGCACCTTCCCCCTCCTCCCCCCTGCCCACAGCAATCAGCTGGCTTGCAGTGTTTCAGGGGCAGGAGGGAGGGGGGAGAAGCGAGGACTTGGTGCGCAGGCTCCCCTTCCCTCCCCTCCCTTCTAAACGCCGCAAGCCAGCTGATTGCCCTGGGCAGGAAGCGGGGGGAGGGAGGGGGAGCCTGCGTGCTGAGTCCTCGCTCCTCCCTCCTGCCCCCTAAACACCACAAGCCAGCTGATTGCCCCAGGCAGGAGAGAGGGGGGAGGAGCGAGGACTCAGCATGCAGGCTCCCCCTCCCTCCCCTGCCTCCTGCCAGCAGCAATCAGCTTGCTTGCAGCATTTAGAAGGGAGGGAAGGGAGGGGGAGAAGCGAGGACACAGCGTGGGAAGTAAAGGGGGAGGAGGTGGGGGAGAAGAGGCAGGTCAAGGATAGGGGCTTGGGGGAAGGGCGGGAGTGGGCAGGCTGAGGGTTGAGCCCCCACCCCTGGTGCTTGCAGAGTAAGGGAAACTGCCGCTGCTGTGCAATGTGCTTCCTCTAGCCTACAGCAACTTCAGCCTCCTCGCCTGCCTCATCTCCAGTGCCAGTGGGCTGTGCCTGTGTAGGGTAAGGCAGGGGCACCTCCCAACTATAATACTGTACTGTATGTACAGTATGTTTGTAAACATACAGCACGTACACACTACTCCCCCCCATGAATGTGAATGTCTTCAGACCAGAGTTCCTGAAGACACGAGCATCATGTACCTTTCCCAGCCATCCCATGTTGATGTTAGTGAAACATGTTGATGTTGTGATCCACCAGGGTTTGCAGCAGCATTGAAAAGTATCCTTTTTGGTTTATGTACTCACTGGCTTGGTGCTCCGGTGACAAGATAGGAATATGAGTTCCATCTATCGCCCCACCACAGTTAAGGAATCCCATTGCAGCAAAGCCATCCACTATGACCTGCACGTTTCCCAGAGTCACTACCCTTGATACCAGCAGGTCTTTGATTGCGTTGGCTACTTGGATCACAGGAGCCCCCACAGTAGTTTTGCTCACTCCAAATTGATGCCCGACTGACCGGTAGCTGTCCGGCATTGCAAGCTTCCACAGGGCTATCGCCACTCGCTTCTCAACTGTGAGGGCTGCTCTCATCCTGGTATTCTGGCGCTTCAGGGCAGGGGAAAGCCAGTCACAAAGCTCCATGAAAGTGACCTTACGCATGCGAAAGTTTCACAGCCACTGGGAATCGTCCCAGACATGCAACACTATGTGGTCCCACCAGTCTGTGCTTGTTTCCCAGGCCCAGAATCAGCGTTCCACGGCATGAACCTGCCCCATTAACACCATGATTTGCACATTGCTGGGGCCCGTACTTTGTGAGCGGTCTATGTCCATGTCAATTTCTTCATCAATCTCATTGCCGCGCTGCAATCGCCTCCTTGCCTGGTTTTGCTTTGGCATGTTCTGGCTCTGCATATACTCCAGGACAATGCATGTGGTGTTCATAGTGCTCATAATTGCTGCGGTGATCTGAGCGGGCTCCATGATCCCAGTGCTATGGTGTCTGGGCTGAAAAAAGGCGTGAAACTGTTGTCTAATGGAGGGAGGGAGAGGCGAGTGACAACATGGCTTAGAGGGAATTAAAATCAACAAAGGTGGCTGTGCAACAGGGAGAAACACAAACAACTGTCACACAGAATGGCCCCGCCAAAGATTGAACTCAAAACCCTGGGTTTAGCAGGCCGTTGATTTCACGGAGGGAGGGGGAAGCAAATGAATACAGAACAAATCTGGTCCATCTATCTTTTACATCTTAGGCTGGCAGCAGACGGTGCAGCATGACTGATAGCCATTGGCATCTTCTGGGTGCTTGGCAGAAGATGCTACATTACGATTGCTAGCCATCATCGTCAAGACGGTGCAATAGGACTGCCGGCAAGACTGAGTCTCCAGGAGACAAAACATGTCTGCCCAGGCGCCTCTGACTGAACTCACTGAGGAGTACGAGGACGACTGATACCAATCGTAATACACCATCTACTGCCAAAAGGCAAGGAGCTGCTGCTGTATAGCAATGCAGTCCCACTTCTGCCCGCACCCAGATAGCTGATGATGGCTACCAGTCATACTGCACCGTCTACTGCCAAAAGGTAATTAGCTGCTGCTGTGTAGCAATGCAGTACCACGTCTGCCGGCACCCAGATGACATACGGTGACAGGTGAGCTGAGCTGAGCAGGCTCCATGCTTGCCATGGTATGTCATCTGCACAGGTAACCCAGGAAAAAAGGTGCGAAATGATTGTCTGCCGTTGCTCTCACGGGGTGGGGGGGGGCTGACAACATGTACCCAGAATCCCCCGCGACACTGTTTTTGCCTCATCAGGCATTGGGATCTCAACCCAGAATTCCAATGAGCGGCGGAGACTGTGGGAACTGTGGGACAGCTACCCACAGTGCAACGTTCCGGAAGTCAACGCTAGCCTCAGTACTGTGGATGCGGTCCGCCGACTTAATGCTCTTAGAGCATTTTATGTGGGGACACACACAATTGACTGTATAAAAACGATTTCTATAAAACCAGCTTCTATAAATTTGACCTAATTTCGTAGTGTAGACATACCCTTAGATGTTATAGAGCCTGTGGAAATTAAATTTAAGTATTAGTTAATTGCTTTGAATTGCTTTTAAATTTGTCTCAGTTAGTGAGAGAATAGGGCAGAGCTCAGTGAAGTGAGGATTTGTAAATTCTTACCTGACTTAGCTGAGCTTATGGGAAAAGTTAGTACCAGGCAGAGTGAGAACCTTATAGAAATCCTGGGAATGGATATTTTATATGCTGATCTCAATACTTGCCCACTTTTGATGCAGGATACAGATTTCTTTCAACAGCAACTAAGCAGACAAGAAAACTATTAATCCAAGCCTTGGAATGCTGTGAGGATCCCCAGACTTTTTGTTTTCTTTTTGCACTGACAAGGCTCTCTGAAATGTTTGGAAAAGAGATGAGATGGTACCAGGGCTGGCTCCAGGCACCAGCTCAGCAAGCAGGTGCTTGGGGCAGCCAAGGGGAAGGGGCAGCACAGCGGCGGGTCCCTTGGTCCCTCTCAGAGAGAAGGACCTGCCGCCGAAGAAGAAAGCGGCGCAGTGGAGCTGCTGCTGAAATGCCGCTGATCGTGGCTTTTTTTTTTGCCGCCCTAGAGCCGGCCCTGGATGGTGCCATTCTTTTCTAGCTCTGTTGAGTCGTGGTCACACACACACACACACACACACACACACACACACACACACACGGTAATAGATTTTATTGGACCAACTTTTGTTGGTGTGTGAGAGAAAAAGAAAGTGAGAGACTCACACATTTACACACATACATATGTTCTTGTTCCTAAAGGCCTAGATCCAGAAAGAGACTTAGGTGTTACAAAGCCTTACTTTTAGATCCCTAGAAAATCACTGGAACAACAATGGGGTTTACAAAGCCTGAATTAGGTGCCTAGCTCCCTCCCCTGTACAGGGATACAATGCATGATGAGCCCACCTCAGAGGACTCAAGTGATTCAAATATAAAGGGGGTGTTGTTGAGCTGGCTAGAGGATGAAGGCCTGGCAGTGAGCTAGGGAAGCCCAGGATGGGACACTATGTGGAGCTGGACTGATGAAAGCCTTTGTATTGTTTTGTTAGTTCTGTTTTGGGCTAACTTTCTTGCCAGCTTGACGAAAAGTGAATTAAAAGATTTTTGCCTGAGAAGGTGATTGGAACCTTTGTGAGTTCTTACAGGAGCCTTGGTGAAAGGGAACTAGAGGTGAGTCAGGGCCATGGCACTACAGGTACCTAAAAATAAGATCCACAAAAGCCAGCACACTAGGTGGGAAGCTGCCTAAGATAGCCATGGGGAGAGGCTGATGAGAGGGGGTCTGTTCTAAGCCCTGCTCCTCTTATGGTGTTCAGCATCTAAGTCCATACTGCAGCAAGGCACTTAGCTCTACTGATGACTCACAGCTGGGAACCGTTTCCTGCAGTTAGGTGACTTAGGCACCGAAACTGTTTCTTGTGAGAATTAATTGGGCACTTGCCTCATTCTGGAGGTGGCATTGTCATTTTCCCTCTTAACCATTAGTCGAATAGTTGAGAATATTTACCCAGAATGTGAGCAACCTGGGTTCCTAGAGTCTTAGAGTTTAAGGAAAGAAGGGACCACTAGTCTGACCTCCTCTATATCATAGGCCACTAACAGCAGCCGCACATTAAACCCAACAACAGAAATTAGACCAAAGTATTACAGCCCACAGGACACTAGACTATTATGTGCCACAGGCAGAGAATAGGAGGGATGAAGGTGCACCAGTTCTTGAGGTCCTCACAATAGTAGGAGAGCTATTAAATGAGATACATCCAGGAAGTCCTGGCAAGCGACCTGCATCCCATGCCACAGAGGAAGGTGAACACATCCCTCACCCCCCGAACGCTCCAAGCTCACTGCCAATCTGACCTGGGGAGAAATTTCTTCCTGATGCCACATGTGGTGAGCTATTAGACCCATGAACCAGCCAGCCAAGCACCTGAGAAAGAATGCTTGGTGCCAACTCAGAGCACACCCCATCCACATAGCCAAGTTCACACAGCAATACTGAGAACAGAACTTAGGTCTGCTAGAGCCCACTACACTGCTCTAACCTCATTTACCGCAATTCTTCCCACCCACCCTATCCAGAATCTAATGTTCAGCTGCAGCCATCTCTGATGCTTCAGAGGCAATAGATAAAAACAAAACAAAACAAAAAACAAACAAAAAAACAGAATATATTGGGAAGAGGAGAAAATCCCTGACCCCTACAGGTGGCTATCTGAAGCCCTAAAGCAAGTCCCTCCTTTGCCTGATGAGAAGGGATTTGAAGAAGGCTCTGTCACCTCTCAGGTGCCTGCCCTAACCACTGGGCTACGGGAGATTCTGAGGTGTCTGTGTCCATCTCTCCCATTGAAGTTGTTTCACTTTACCTAAATAATTAAGTAATTAAATATTAGCTGGGCCAGCAAAAGCATGACGAACACTTTATAGTCCAGTGTTGAGGGCATGCGGCTGAGAGATGGTGTGACACTCCCCAGTGTTGCGAAGCACTTCACCATTACTTGCCCTTAGCATGACGCAGTCTTGTCTGTGCTTGCTCCATGTAACCAACATCTCTGTCAACACAAGCACCACCTTTCAGGCCCCCGAAGACCTCATTCTCTCTGTAGAGGCTAGTGAGGGTACACACCAACCCCCATGTCCTTGGAGCTTTCCCTGCCGTCTCCAGCCCTTAACCACTGGAGAAATTACCAGGTTTGCTATCCTCAAGCAGACAGTATATACATACATTTCTTTGGTTCAACTGAGAGTCAGCTCCTACAAAGCATCCCAGCAGTGAGATATAGTTATATTGAAAACAATCGTGTTTATTATCAAAGATTAAGATTTAAGAGATACTGTGTAAGGCTCTTGGAAATTGTTACATTTAAAACAAAATCATAACATGCAAACCTGGGTCTACACTAATCCAAGGCTACTTTCCTATATAATACAATAGATTTTTACCCAATGTTTCAATCTTTTGCAGAGCTAGTTGGTTTCAGACAAACCAGGATCCAAGCAGTCATAAAGCACCACCTCTTCCACCCAGGGTTTTCCTCAGTGAATGGATAACAATGTCTCCTTTTTATATTCTTTTGCAATCTTTTTATATTCTTCTTTTATATCCATATGTAGGCCTTGCTGGAGTCCGAGGCATAACTAACAGTGTGAACCAAAGGCTATGAACCAGAGCAGGCCTGGACTTAGCAAAATAACAACACACTAATGTGACACACTGTACCTCAAAGCAGCACCCTGGAATCCCCATATTCACCACTGTCATATAATTATGATGTTTTTTGTACAAAGTATGTCTTGTGAAGTATCATTTTGAAAATCTTGATCTGTTGAACCTTAATATCCTGTTGGATTGTATGTACTATCATTGTATGTGAAGTTATGAAGTATTGCTATATGTGTTACTGAAATATGTTGTGAGGTTGGGAGACGTCCATGGCCAGCTTTTCAGTAGGAACAAAGGAGCAGCTATCATTGGACAGACAGGTGTTAATGGTCCATCAAGAAGAATCCACTTTCCCAGAGGCTCCTTAGAGAGGGTATGTAGCCAATGGAGACTGTCTGACCAACAGGGACTGCCTGACCACCACGTCGCAGCAAGGATCTTTCTAGTAGCTGGAAGAAAGTATAAAAGATGGGCAGTGACATCATCACTTGGCCTCTCTCCTCCTCCCATCTCAACACCTGAAAGATTGTCTGGAAGACAAAGACTTTGAACTAGGGAGATTGGTCCCAGGCTGGAAGGGAGTTCAGCCTGAGTACTGAGAACTATGAACTGCTGTAACATCTGTTAAGGTGAGAGACTGTTCGAGTCAAATCTTGCTCAGTCTGTTAAAGTTAGAATTTAGATTGTGAATTTATTTTATTTCTTAGGTAACCAACTTTGATCTCTACACTCACTACTTATAATAATTTAAAAATCTATCTTTCTATAGTTAATAAACATGTTTTAGGTTTTACCTAACGTTAGAGGGCTTTCCCTTCACCTTCTCCTCTGATTTTTTTTATTGGGGTTAGTTTCCAGCAAGCATGTGTCCCATAACTCTGATGCCTCAGAGCCTTGTTTCCCAGTGGTCCCACTCCCCGCTCCTCAGCAGTCATAATTATACCTGAAATGCATGCCCACAGTCCCACCCCTTACAACTTCTGGTCAAGTTCTGTTTTTCTCGGGGGGGAGGGGGAGTGACTCTGGGGTCTTCATCCCACCTTTTTTGTATCCCATGGGAGGTTAACAGAGAAATCTTCAGTGAGCTTAAACACAAAAAGGAAGCTTAAAAGAAGTGGAAACTTGGACAGATGACTAGGAAGGAGTATAAAAATATTGCTCGAGCATGCCAGGATGTAATCAGGAAGGCCAAAGCACAATTGGAGCTGCAGCTAGCAAGGGATGTGAAGGGTAACAAGAAGGTTTTCTACAGGTATGTTAGCAACAAGAAGAAGGTCCGGGAAAGTGTGGGACCCTTACTGAATGGGGGAGGCAACCTAGTGACAAATGATGTGGAAAAAGCTGAAGTACTCAATGCTTTTTTTGCCTTGGTCTTCACAGACAAGGTCAGCTCCCAGACTGCTGCACTGGGCAACACACTATAGGAAGGAGATGAGCAGCCTTCGCTGTTGAAAGAACAGATTAAGGACAATTTAGAAAAGCTAGACATGCACAAGTCCATGGGGCCGGATGCAATGCATCCGAGGGAGTTAGCTGATGTGATAGCAGAGTCATCGGCCATTAGCATTGAAAACTTGTGGCGATCGTGGGAGGTCCTGGACAATTGGAAAAAGGCAAATGCCCATCTTTTAAAAAATGAAGAAGAATAATCCGGGAAACTACAGACTGGTCAGCCTCACCTCTGTCCCCAGAAAAATCATGGAGCAGGTCCTCACGGAAACCATTTTGAAACACTTGGAGGAGAGGAAGGTGATTGGGAACAGTCAACATGGATTCACCAAGGACAAGTCATGCCTGACCAAATTGATGGCCTTCTATGATGAGCTAACTGCAGAGGTGATACATGGGGGACATGGGGGAGTCAAATGCCCCCCCCCAGATTGGTCTGCCAGGGGCGGGGAGGGAGAGGGGCTCTACCTTCTCTCCCTGCACCTCCCGCCCCTTACCTTTGGCTACATTGACTGCTCTCCCTGGCAGCCAGGCAGGGAGCAAGACAGAGCTGCATCTGTCTGTGAGAGCCTGGCTGGGAGACAGTGGCGGCCTGCTCCCTGCCTGGGCTCGGCTGCGGGGGCTGGAGGAGGAGAGGCGACTCCATCTCACTCAGCCCGTGTCCCTGCAGCAGGGCCCAGGTGGGGGGCAGCCTGCTGCCACCCCAGCTGCCAGGGACAGGGGCTGAGTGAGCCAGAAACATGCTGGGGGCAGGGGGGAAGAAGGGCCTCCGGCTCGATCACCCCTGTCCCTGGCAACTGAGCCACCCCCCATTCAGAGGAACATGGGCCTAGCGAGCTGGAGTCCTACTCCCTCCCCCCCCAGCAGCTGTGGGGATGGGGGAGTTGTCACTCAGCAGGGGAGACACGTGGGGTGGACACATGTCCTCCCCTTTAGCTTGTGCCCCGCAATCATAACTTGCTCCCAGAGTGGGGGACAGTAGTAGCAGTGCAGGGATTGGATTTAGCCCTCTGAGTTGGAGAGAGAGGGTCCATTGGCATTTAAGAGGGGCACTGGTGTTTTAACAGGGGCACATCAACTCCCCTTGCAGACACTTCAGCTCCCCAGAAGGCTTCCATGGTATTTCCCCAGCTGTGAGGATCCCACATCCTTGTGAGCACGGGAAGGGTGGCTGAGGTTAAAATAATGGAACAATGAATGCGGAGACATTTGGTAGACTGGGACCTTACCTGTGGACTTTCCCATGAGCAGGGATTCCCATTCACAAGCCTGATATCATCTCCTGCCTGGAGTGGGGAGAGGAGACCTTTGTCTCAGCTGCCCAGGGCCTTGAGGAATCAGAGATCCTGAGAGGCATCTATACAGGGGAGTATCAGAGGGGTAGCCGTGTTAGTCTGAATCTGTAAAAAGCAACAGAGCGCCCTGTGGCACCTTTAAGACTAACAGAAGTATTGGGAGCATAAGCGTTCGTGGGTAAGAACCTCACTTCTTCAGATGCAAGTAATGGAAATCTCCAGAGGCAGGTATAAATCAGTATGGAGATAACGAGGTTAGTTCAGTCAGGAAGGGTGAGGTGCTCTGTTAGCAGTTGAGGTGTGAACACCAAGGGAGGAGAAACTGCTTCTGTAGTTGGATAGCCATTCACAGTCTTTGTTTAATCCTGATCTGATGGTGTCAAATTTGCAAATGAACTGGAGTTCAGCAGTTTCTCTTTGGAGTCTGGTCCTGAAGTTTTTTTGCTGTAAGATGGCTACCTTTACATCTGCTATTGTGTGGCCAGAGAGGTTGAAGTGTTCTCCTACAGATTTTTGTATATTGCCATTCCTGATATCTGATTTGTGTCCATTTATCCTCTTGCGTAGTGACTGTCCAAAACTCAATCACTCAGGCCAGAGAACCTCCTCTGGAGAATCCTGCATCCAGCCCAGTGGCTGGTGACTGAGCCAGAAAGGATCTTAGGGAGCCAAAGAGAGAGAGAGACCCTTGAAGCCCCCCCCCCAACTCTGTCACTTTCCCTTCACTGTTCCCTTTTCCTCTCCCATCTCCTCCCCTTGGCAGATGGATGTTGTGCATTCAGCTTTGGGATTCGTGCCCTGAACATAAGAACATAAGAACAGCCGTACTGGGTCAGACCAAAGGTCCATCTAGCCCAGTATCCTGTCTACCAACAGTGCCCAGTGCCAGGTGCTCCAGAGGGAGCGAACCTAACAGGTAATGAAGAAGTGATCTCTCTCCTGCCATCCATCTCCACCCTCTGACAAACAGAGGCTAGGGACACCATTCCTTACCCATCCTGGCTAATAGCCATTAATGGATTTAACCTCCATGAATTTATCTAGTTCTCTTTTAAACCCCGTGATAGTCCTAGCCTTCACAACCTCCTCAGGCAAGGAGTTCCACAGATTGACTGTGCGCTGTGTGAAGAACTTCCTTTTATTTGTTTTAATAACAAATTAAAACTGCTGCCCATTAATTTCATTTGGTGGCCCCTAATTCTTGTATTATGGGAATAAGAAAATAACTTTTCCTTATCTATTTTCTCCACATCACTCATGATTTTATATACCTCTATCATATCCCCCCTTAGTTGTCTCTTTTCCAAGCTGAAAAGTCCTAGCCTCTTTAATCTTTCCTCATATGGGACCCATTCCAAACCCCTAATCATTTTAGTTGCCCCTCTCTGAATCTTTTCTAGGGCCAGTATATCTTTTTTGAGATGAGGAGACCACATCCGTACGCAATATTCAAGATGTGGGCATACCATCGATTTATGTAAGGGCAATAATATATTGTCCGTCTTATTCTCTATCCCCTTCTTAATGATTCCTAACATCCAGTTTGCTTTTTTGACCGCCTGGGAGCAGTGCTTATCGGTAACACACCTGTGTGCGGTTTCTCTTCCCAAGGTTCCCTTTCTCCCACCCCCAGGGGACAGCTCGTGCCCAGATGATGATGGGATTGTGTTTCCAACCCAAGAGTCCTCACCTGGGAATCCCAACTGGAGAGCGAGCAAAGCAGTGGGCACCCTCTAGAGCTGCACAGAAAGAAACCTCACCTGTGCATTGACTGTGGGGGGCATCATAGCTGGTGTTGCATCAGAGACACCCTGCCGGATAGAAACCAGCAGGGCTGTGTCCTCTGGGCCCACAGGGTCCCATCCCACCAGACACGTTCTGAACCACATGCCATTCGAGGCATGTGGGGTCAGCCATGAGTTGTAGGCTCAGGGGAAGTGAGTACATTCCTGGGGTGATTAAGTGCTTAGAAATAATGTAAGGGGGGCATTGGGGTGGAAACCAGAGGAGAAGGATTTCTGGCTGCACCACTGGCCTGCTGGGTGACCTTGGGCAAGTCACTGCCCTGCTCTCTGCCTCAGTTTCCCTATCAGTGAAATGGGGATAATGTTACTGACCTTTGTAAAACACTCTGAGGTCTAGTGATGAAAAGCACTAGATAAGAGCTGGGTCTTATTATTATTTTATTTTATTAAGGAGCAGCATCTTGGGATTATTGATCATTGCTTAGATGCCCGTGATCTGAGATTACATTTGTAATGTGCAAACAGAATAATATTCAAACCAGTATAATTATATCTACACTTGTGCTTTAAAAGGGCCAGTTTCACAAAGCTGAAAACAGTGACAAATCAAATGAGCTGGGAGAAAGGATTTAATCAGAAAATTGTCAGTGATATTTTGGAGTTGTATAAGAACATTGTACTAGATGCCCAAAGCAAGAAAGAAGGCTAAAGTGGAGGGGGGTGGGGGACACAACAACCTGGCTTAGAGGAGAAGTGAAAGCAGCTATAAAAATACAATATGTAACATATGGGGGGAAATATAATTTAGACGTTAGGAATCGTAGAAAATTGCTAAGGGAAGCAAAGGGACACAAGGAGATCATCTATGGCCAGCCGAATTAAGGACAATAAAAACACATTTTAAGAATATTCAGAACAAAAGGAAATCTAACAATGGTATTTGTCCATTACTAGGTGGAAATGGTAGAGCTGACAGTAATAACGTGGAAAAGTCCAAAGTGTTCAATAAATATTTCTATTTTCCATTTGGGAAAATGCCAGATAATGTATTCATGTTATATGATGGTGAGAAATACTTTCTATTCCAACAGCGACTAAGGAGGATGTTGACACCAGCTACTTTTAAAGCAGCAGATCCAGATAACTTGCATGTAGGAGTTTTAAAAGAGCTGGCTGAGGAGCTTGCTTGCCCATTAATGCTAATTTTCGATAAGTCTTAGTACACTGGGGAAGTTCCAGAGGACTTGAAGAAAGCTAATATTGTGCCAGCATTTTAAAAGGGTAAATAGGACACTTTGGGTAATTGTAGGCCTGTCAGACTGGCATTGATCCCAGGCAAAATAATGGAATGGTAGATATCCAACTCAATCAATAAAGAATTAAAGGAGGGTAATATAATTAATGCCAATAGCATGGGGTTATAGAAAATAGATCCTCTCAAATTAACTTGATATCTTTTTTGGATGTGATTACAAGTTTGGTTGATAAAGGTAATAACGCTGATGTAGTATATTTAGAATTTGGTGAGGCATTTGACTTGTTAACACACAATGTTCTGATGAAGAAACTAGAACAGTACGAAATGAACATGGTGACACCCGTTAAATGGATGAAAAACTGGGTGGTCGACAGGTCCAAAAAGGTAACTGTAAATAGGGAATCCTCATTGATGAGTGTGTTTCCAGTGGGGTCCCACAGGGATTGGAGTTTGGCCCTACGCAGTTTAACATTTTTATCGATGATGTGGAAGAAGGCAAAAAATCATCACTGATAAATTTTGCAGATGATACAAACATTGGAGGAATGGAAAATAATGAAGAGGACAGGTCACTGATACAGAGCAGTCTGGCTCCCTTGGTAAACGGGGCGCAAGCAAACCATGTGTGTTTTAATATGGCCAAATGTAAATGTATATTGAGGAACAAGGAATGCAGGCCACACTTACTGGGTGGGGGGCTCTATCCTGGAAGCAGTGACTCTGAAAAAGACATATACAGCATCTTGGACAATCAGCTGAACGTGAGCTACCAATGTGACACTGTGCCAAAAGGGCTAATGTGATCTTTGGATGTATAAACAGGGGAACCTTGAATAGGAGCAGAGAGGTTATTTCACCTCTATGCAAGGCCGGCTTTAGCAAGTGCGGGGCCCAATTCCTGAGGCTGCACTTCTGATTGCCGGCTGGGGGAGGGGGGTCTGCAGGGCTTGTCACGCTCTGGCCTGGGTCGCAGGGCTGCGAGGCTGCCGCGGTCCGGCCGGGAGAGCAGGGCTGCCGCGGTCCGGCCGGAGGTATGGCCGGGGTCGCGGGGCTGCCGCGCTCCGGCCGGCGCTCTGGCCGGGGTTGCGGGGCTGCGGGGCCCCCGAAGATGACCGCCGCCGGGGTGAGTGCGCAGGGCCCTCTTAGGCGCGGGGCCTGATTCCTGGGAATCAGGTGAATTGGCCTAAAGCTGGCCCTGCCTCTATGTTTGACACTGGTGTGACTGCTGCTGGAATTCTGTGTCCAGTTCTGGTGCCCACAGTTCAAGAGGTTGTAGAATCATTGGAGAGATTCAGAGAAGAGCTGCCAGGATGATGAAAAGATTGGAAAACCTGCCTTACAGTGAGACTTAACCTTCTCTTTGCTAAGCTAAATGGACAGAAACTATGACCAAGTCACCCCTTAAGGAGCTCTTAGTACCTACTTGGAAGAAGAAATTTTATAATGAGCTCTTCAATCTAGCAGGCAAAGATCTAAAAAGATCCAATTTTTGCAATTTGGAGCCAGACAAATTCAGACTGGAAATAAGGCACAAATTTTTAACAGCCAACGATTGTGGCAGATTCCCCATAACCGGCAATTTTTAAACAAAGCCACTATTTTGTAATGTATTGTGGGAAAACTTGTCTGTCCTTGGACCATGTGTGGATGGGTTTTAAGCCCACCAAGTCAGTAACAGGAACCATGTGAGGAGCTTGCCCAACCCTTGAGCCCCAGGACGCAGGGCGGCCATACCAGACCAGAAATGGGTTGTGTGAGCGTTTACGCCCTCGTTACAGGGCAGCGCGGACTAGTGGCCAGAGTCCATAAAATAAGCCCTCATTGCAGGGCAGTAGGACCTTACTACTGGCTCAGCGAGGGGGGTCCTACCGAAACACGCTGAGGCTCACCGGGGGCAAGGTACCAGTCCCCCCGCCCCCGGGTCGCTTCCTACCGGCTTGGGAGTTGGGGTCTCCCACGAATCCCAAGGTTCTCCGCGGGTCTCCGGGTCTGTTGCCTCCCCTGGTTCCTCACGCAGTAGGGGTTTGTGTGAGCCTGTAGAAGCCTCCGTTCCCAGCATCTTCAAGTGTGTTGGCTGGTCCTCCGCAGGAGCTTTCCGGTTAGGTCCTTCCCCTGCAGCCGCCAGTCCAGACTGAGCTGAATTCCCTCTTTTTATACTCCCCAAGCACTTGGAGCATGCCCAGTACGAACGGGGCGGGACTTCCTCCGTCAGAGCTACTGGTCTGACGCCGCTGATGCTAGTGCGGGGCAGGGTTGCCCCGTCACACACCCTCCCCCTCAAGAGGTATCCCCCGGGTTGGGCCGACCCCTCCTTTCCCATCTGGAAAAGAAATCTGCGTTAGCGTGGGCTTTACCCGGGCGATGAAATACTCGGAAGTCGTAGGGTTGGAGGGAGAGGTACCGCCGTAGTATCCGGGGGTTCGTGTCCTTCATACTATGTATCCACCGTAGGGAGGCATGGTCTGTGATCAGCCTGAAGTTATTCCCCAACAGATAATAACGTAGGGCATCGATGGCCCATCTCACTGCCAGGCCCATCTCACTGCCACTCTTTCTCTATTGTGGAGTAACGTTGTTCCTGGAGGAACAGTTTGCGGCTTAAATACAGTATCGGGTGTTCTTCCCAGTCCAATTCCTGGGAGAGTACGGCCCCCAGGCCTACTTCCAAGGCATCTGTCTGAAATATAAATTCTTTTGCAAAGTCTGGGTGTCGCAGGACCGGCTCATGCGTGAGTCGTTCTTTTAGAGCTTTGAAGGCTTCCTTGCACTTTTCCGACAACTGCACTTGTCAAGGCTGCGAGTTCTTTGTCAGGTCCGACAGGGGGGCGGCTATGGATGCAAAGTCTGGCACGAAGTGGCGGTAATAGCTAGGCCCAAAAACTGGCGCACTTGCTTCTAAGTCTTGGAGACGGGACGTCTCTGAGGGCTTGCACTTTGCTGATTAGGGGTGTCAGTTTCCCCCCCATCCCCACAACGTATATCCAAGGTAGGTTACCTCCTCTTGCCCGAGGTGGCACTTCGCCGGGTTGACTGTAAGGCCGGCTGCTCTAAGGGCCTGCAACACCCCAGCCAGATGGCGTAGATGGTCCTCCCAGTTGTCGCTATAGACTATGATGTTGTCTATATACGCCGCCGCATACTGGTCATGGGGTTGTAAGACCTTATTCATCAACTGCTGGAACGTAGCCGCGGCTCCGTGTAGCCTGAACGGCATCGTTATAAATTGGAAGAGGCCGAACGGCGTTGGGAAGACAGTCTTCTCCCGGGAGTTTGGTGTGAGGGGGATCTGCCAGTATCCCTTGGTTAGGTCTAAGGTTGACAAATACCTCGCTCCCCTGAGCCGCTCCAACAGTTTGTCCACCCACAGCATCGGATATGCATCGAAGCGGGAGATGGCATGGACCTTTTGGAAGTCGATATAAAAATGGGCAGTCCCGTCGGGCTTTGGGACTAAGATGATGGGGCTGTGCCACTCACTCTTTGATTCCTCCAAGACCCCCCTCTCCAGCATTGTGTCCAGCTCCTTTCAGACTGTGTCCCACATTTTCTGGGGTAATGTCCGGTGGTGGTCTCTTACCTTCTAACCGGGAGTGGTTGCGATATGATGACTCATCAGGGCAGTTCATCCTGGGTGGGCGGATAAGACGTCGGGGAACTCCCCTATCAATTGCTGTATTTGCTCTCGCTGAATGGGGATGCGGCCCGCCCCTAACGTCACCGGCCTTGGTTCTGGGGGGTCCCCTACTAGGGGTCCGAGTTCTGATTCTGGGGTGGATGGGCCGATGAGCAGGGCTTCCCTGGTCTTCCAGGCCTTCAGAATGTTCACATGGTAGATGTGTGTCTCCCTCCGTCGCCCCAGTAGCCGGACCTCGTAGTCTACTGGTCCAATCCTCCGGATTACCTCATAGGGTCCCTGCCATTTGGCTAGCAGTTTCGATTCGGCCGATGGCAACAAAAGCAACACCCGATCCCCGGGGATGAAACTCCGTCCCCTAGTTCCTCGGTTATAGAGGCATTCTTGGTCCGCTTGGGCCTGTATCAGGTTCTCCCGGGCGAAAGCACCTAGTGTTTGTAGTCGTTCTCGGAGTTGCATCACGTATTGGGTGGTCCCGAGGACTCGGGTCTCCTGGGCTTCCCACTCCTCCTTCAGGAGGTCTAGGACCCCTGGGGCTGCCTGCTGTACAAGAGTTCAAAGGGTGAGAACCCCATCAATGCCTGGGGTACCTCCCTGATGGCGAACAGCAGGGCTGGCAACAGGGTGTCCCAATGCGTAGGATCCTCCTCCACGAATTTCCTTAACATGGATTTTAGTGTACCATTGAAATGTTCCACTAGGCCAAAAACAACAAGGAGTCTGGTGGCACCTTAAAGACTAACAGATTTATTTGGGCATAAGCTTTCGTGGGTAAAAACCTCACTTCTTCGAATGCACAGAGTGAAAGTTACAGATGCAGGCATTATATACTGACACATGGAGAGCAGGGAGTTACTTCGCAAGTGGAGAACCAGTGTTGACAGGGCCAATTCAATCAGGGTGGATGTAGTCCACTCCCAATAACAGATGAGGAGGTGTCAATTCCAGGAGAGGAAAAGCTGCTTCTGTAATAAACCAGCCACTCCCAGTCCCTATTCAAGCCCCAGATTAATGGTGTTAAATTTGCAAATGAATTTTAGTTCTGCTGTTTCTGTCTGGGGATGATAGACTGACATCCGGAGTGTTCGTATATGGAGGAGGCGGCACAATTCAGCTATCAGCTTAGAGGACACGTTTGTGCCCTGATCCGTCAGGATTTCCGCCGGTATCCTGACTCTAGCAAAAATCTTCACTAGTTCGGTAGCGATCGCTGGCGCTGTGGCCATCCAGAGGGGCATGGCTTCAGGGTAACGCGTCACATAGTTCACTACCACTAGGATGAAGCGGTTTCCTGTCTTACTTCTTTCAAGGGGGCCGACCAGGTCCATCCCAATCCGTTCAAAGGGTATGCCGATGACTGGCATAGGGATCAGGGGTGCTCAGGACACACCCTTTTGTCCCGCCAGTTGGCATTCTGGGCAAGATGCGCAGTAGTCCCGCACCTCCTGGTGTATGCCAGGTCAGAAGAACCGGCGAGCTATCCTCTGGAGGGTCTTCTCCCGCCCCAGGTGCCCAGCCCAGGGGTTAGTGTGGGCTAGTCGAAGGAGACTTTGTCGCAGCCTCCGAGGGACCAATAGCTGATGGAATGTCTCCTGGGTCTGCGGTTCCTGTACTATCTGATACAGGCGATCTTGCCATATCTCAAAGCGCGGACCCTGTGGGGGCCCAGGGGTCGAGCCTGCGTCGGGACCCGGACTGGTGGCCTGTTCCCAGGCTCTACTTAGGGTCGGGTCCTCTCTCTGTTCTTGCACAAAGTCTACATCCTGTTCCAGTTCCATTTGAGCATCCTCGACTGACAGGGGCCTTACAGGGGGGTTGTTCACGGGGGTCTCTCCCAGCGCTGATGTCCCTTCTCCGGGGTCGTCCCATGGCATGCGTCCAAGCAGCCCCACTCGTGGGGGCCTAAACCCATCCGTTCGTGGGTCGGGCGATTGGTACCTCCAGAGAATCTCCCCGAAACCCGGCCAGGCTTGTCCCAATACTACTGGGTAGGCTAATCTGGGGGCTACGCCCACGCAAAGGCCCCCCTCCCAGCAGACATCTATCTTTGCCCAGGCTGAGGGGTAAGGGCGGATGTCCACATGTACACATTGTAGGTGGATCTGGGTGTCAGAGAGTTTGAGGTTGGGGACTAGCCCCTCCCATATGAGGTTCTGGCTCCACCCCAAGTCCACGAGGGCATTTGTGAGGATCCCCTCAACCTGGACGGGGACCACAAGCTTTCCCAGTCCTCTCTTCCAGGCCCTTCTTCCGGCGACCCAGGCTTGTCCATAATTGCAGTCCATAAACGGGAAGTCTCACTGAAAATGCCCCTCTTGTCCGCACTCCCAGCAGCCCTCTTGGGCCTCGGCGGGCCCTGGGCCTCCACCCGGTGGGCTCCCTCTCTCTCGTGGGAGCGGGTCCCTGTGGGTCGGTACCCGGGCTGCCCTGTGTCTGGGCCTGGGCTGGGGAGCTTCAGGGTCATGGGGCGGGCACCGGATGATGGCTCCCGAGCCCCCGTTCTCTGGGGATTTCCTTTGCCCAGCCCGCCCCTTTGTCCGGAACTTCCTGTTGCCCGGGGTGGTGCCTCGGCCCCCTCAGCGGACAAGTAGTCCTCCATCAAGGTCACTGTGGCTGAGATGGTCGCCGGTCGATGTCGGTGTACCCAGGCCCTTCCTCCCGGGGGCAGGATCTGGGTGAACTGCTCCAGCGCCACCATCTCCGCTACCTGGGGTCTGGTTAAGCCTTCCGGGTTCAACCGCTTCCAACAATGATCCCGTATCCATTGGGTCACCGCCCAGGGCCGGGCCCCAGGAGTGTACTGTTTTTTGCAGAGGCATTGGCGATAGGTCTCTGGGCTAATGCTGGTGTGGTCCAGTATGGCCGACTTCACTCGGGGGTATTCCAGGGCCTCCCAGGGGTCGAGGCTACGGTAGGCGACCTGGGCCTGTCCCATCAGATAGGGGGCTAGTAAGGTGGCCCAGTGCTCGGCGGGCCACCTGGCGGCGGTTGCCACCCATTCGAAGGTCACCAGGAATGCCTCCGGGTCGTCCTCTGGCCCCATCTTAGTGAGGCGTACTGGCAACTCCCCTACATTCTCCCTGGGTTCGGCCCCAGCTGGTACAGTGGCTGCGGCTCCTGCCGGGTGCAATAGTGTGGCCATCTGCTGAACCAGGCGTTCTTGTTGCGCCTGCTGTTGGACTGCCATTTCCCGGAGGAGCTGCTGCTGGTGCTCTTGATGCTGGGTTATCAGCAGCTGCTGCTGGTTGGCCATCTGCTGCATTATCTGCACCTGTTGCTGCTGCTGTTGGGTCGCCTGCTCTTGCTGCCGTTCCAGCATCCATTTTAGGAGCTTCTCCGTCTCCATCTTGGGGTTTAAAGAGGGTTCCCGCGGTTCAACCCTGTTCTCACAGACCTTTCAGCAGATCCGGATCGCCGCCCACATTCTCCACCACGTGTGAGAGTTTATGCCCCTTGTTACAGGGCAGCATGGCCTAGTGGCCAGAGTCCATAGAAGTAGCCCTCATTGCAGAGCAGCACGGCCTAATGGCCAGAGTCCATAGAATTGCCCCTGGTTACAGGGCAGAATGACCTAGTGGCCAGAGTCCATAGACTTGCCCCTCATTACAGGGCAGCACGGCCTAGTGGCCAGAGTCCATCGAATAAGCCCTCGTTGCAGGGCAGTAGGACCTTACTACTGGCTCAGCGGAGGGTGGGGGGTGTTCTTCTGAAACACACTTAGGCTCACCGGGGGCAAGGTACCAGTCCGTCACCCCCCCCCCCGGGTCGCTTCCTACCAGCTTGGGAGTTGGGGTCTCCCACGAATCCCAAGGTTCTCCGCGGGTCTCCGGGTCCGTTGCCTTCCCTGGTTCCTCACACAGTAGGGGTTCGTGCCAGCCTGTAGAAGCCTCCATTCCCAGCATCTTCAAGTGTTTTGGCTGGTCCTCCGCAGGAGCTTCCCGGTTAGGTCCTTCCCCTGAACCGCCAGACTCTCTTGAACGGACCCCGGAATGTTTCTACTTCCTTATGATACAGACTGAGCTGAATTCCCTCCTTTTATACTCCCCGAGCACTTGGAGCATGCCCAGTATGAACAGGGCGTGACTTTCTCCGTCAGAGCTACTGGTCTGACGCCGCTGGTGCTAGTGCGGGGTGGGGCTGCCCCGTCACAGGTTGCCATTGCCATATGGAAGCTGCCAGCCCCAGACAGCTGCAGGTCGGTAGCTGGTCAGTTTGGTAGTGACAAGCCAACCGTTGGTGTTGTGGTGATGGAGGTTTGGGAGATGATTATTCCTGTGGTTTCCCCATGGGTGATGCCCATTACTAAGGGCCCCGAAATACTGGCTGGATTTGAGCAGACGGCCTTCCCAAGCCGTGTAGGGCAGGGATTTTGTGAGGTCCAAATTTCTTGGTCAAGGTATAGTCAAAGGTCCACATAATTTTATAACATAATAACAATAATAATTATCATAAGGAAGTAGAAACATTCCAGGGTCCGTTCAAAAGAGTCTGGCGGTTCGGATTTGGCCCGTGGTCCGCCTATTGACTACCCCTGGTATAGGGGGCTTTGCTGGCACTCCTGTTCCCATGGTCTGCCTAGCACAAAGGGCACAGGAATATGGCCGCTGGAAAGGATACTGCTTCCTTGTTACATAGCCTTTGGTCAAAGACAGAGGGGGGTTCATGGACACAGCATGGGACACATCGGCCAGGCACATGGTGCCAGAGCATTCCAGAGATCTGGCAATTACCTGTTTGGACAAGAAGGGGCTTTGGTCCCCCCACATGATATGGCTATCAATAGGGTGTCTGTGCCCACTGTTGTGTGGGTGGCCAGGCCCACCCCCTGCCCTGGCTTATGAAGCTGAACCCTGATGAGGGAGCACCTGGCAGCAGAAGGCTGAGTCACCCCCAGAGCAGTTGCTGGATGGTGGGGGAGTGCGCCGGGGGCAGGCTGAAGGCAAGAGAGTGCTGTCTACAAACCCATCGCTTGTTCCTGGGGGTGCTGCACACCGCGCATCATATACCAGGACACAGGTGAGAGCTGTCCCCAGGGGCGGCTTGATGCCTGTGCTGGGTTACAGATGCAGTGCAGGAAGCTTAACAGTGGCTTCTGCTCAGTGGGGCTTGGTCTAGGAGAGCAAGGGGGGTGAGGGATGCCCTGTGTGTCCCCAGCCTTGCTCTGCAGGGGAAGATGAGATCCCGTGGAGACACTGGCTCACCTGTACTGTCCATAGCAATGACTGTATTGTTTATCTGTGGCTCTATTACACTTCACACCCTTCAGGGGATATTGAAAAGGTGGGTACCTGGAGTCAGGTGGCGATTCTTCAAAAGGGCGTTGGACTAGGATGCATCACCAGCCCACCGCCCAGGCCCTCTCCTGGTTAGTGGCTCCTGCCAGGGGCACAACAAAGTGGGGCAGGGCAGCTCCACTCCACTTGTCACTAGACTCTACTACACATTCACAGTGCCAGTCTGTCTGTTACAAGATGAGGGGGGAGACATCCCAGCCGGTCCCAGTCTCTCTGGTGGGAGATAAGGGGAGAGATCCTGGACGGTTCTGGTCTCTCTGTTGGGAGGGAAGGGGGGAGACCTCCCAGCTAGGCCTGGTCTGTCTGGTGGGAGGGTGTGACTAAGTGGGAATGTCCTTAATGTTTTGTCTGAATAGTGTGTGCACCTCAGTTTCCCCTGTGTGTTACTCGAGTATCTAGGTGTGGGACAAGGGAGTGTGATTGTTGCAGAAACCCTTAGTGGGCAGGTGTGACTGGTGGCTGGCTGCCTGGGCACAGACAATGGCTGACACTCTGTATCCTGGCAACTGATGGCCTGGGCCCATCCTCTGTGAGAGCCAGCTGGAGGTGCTGGAGAACAAAGCCAGAGGTGGAGGCTAGGGGATCTGCTTGCCCGTGAAAAAAGAGAGAGGATGGAGGAGGGCAGATGGGCGTGACTGAGGCTTGGCTGCTGGAAGCAGGTCCGTCTGAGGTTGGGGAACTCAAGAGGTGAGAGCTCTGGGCTCAGGGTTCCCCGTCCTCCCCCCAGGATGGACTTTGCTGAATGTTCCTAATTTCTGTGCTAACGCTGTGTTCCTGACCACAAATAACCCGTCTGTGTTACCCGCTGGCTGGGCTCACTGCTGACTGCAGGGATGGGGTGCACAGCCCCTTGGGGCGGGGGGGGTGAGGCTTCCCCAGGTGTCCCATCCAGGGGGACTCCTTGCAGGGAGCTCACGGCATGGAGCAGGGCGCTGAGCACTCCGAGGTCAGATCCAGGAGGCTGCCTTAGGCAGAGTGAGCCCTGAGGGGTGTCACACTGCAAGAGGGTCCTGCCTGAACCTCATTCAGAGCGGTTCCGGAGTGCAGAGCCTGCGCACTGTGGCCGAGGGGAGGGGGAAGAGTTTCTGGGGGAGGGGAAAGAGGTCCTGGCTAGTCTCTGTCACCTGGGGCTGGCCCTTGGAGAGGAAGAAGAAGCACCAATTGAAGCCACCAGAGGCCAGCACAGCGGAAATGGGAGCAGCGGCTCCTCCTGGGGCTTCAGCTCCTGGGATCCCCCAGACCCAGCTACCCGTTTCCCAGAACCCTGGGCCACCATCTCCTCCAGCCCTGCTGCAGCTGGGCCCGTGTCACGTGACAATGTGAAGCGGGGGACCCCTCAGGACACAACGCGTGCGTAAAGCAAGAGCCCATGTGCAACCTAGGCCCTCGGCAGGAAAATTCTGGGAGTGCCCCGGCCTCGTTCTGCATCACATGCCATGAACGTTCCTAGGCACACGTGCTGCCCTTGACAGCATCTCCACGTACAAACAGCACGGCCCGGAGCACGGAGAGCGCCATGCCCTGGAGCTGAACTTCCCCAGCCTGGGACTCCTTGGAGCGGCTGGCAAATGCACACTGGAAGTGGGGGCTGCTGGAGGCCAATGGCCCCCTGCACGGGAGGTGGCGCTGGTGTTACCAGATTGCTCTGTGGGGTCTGAGCCCAAGGAGGTCTCAGCACTATACAGGGATGGGGTGATTCTCTCTTTGTGGGGGTGACTCAGCAGGGGCTTCCCTTGACCAGGAGCCAGCATGGTGCTGGGGGAGCTGTGCTCCTGGGAGTGCCACCCTTGGGATGAAACCCTGAGCACCTGTGCCTGGTAGTTCACTGGGCATGATGCAGGTGGACCAATGCATTACCCTCACAGACCTGATGATCGAATGGATAGGGGAAGACAGGGATATGGTCCCGGGAGGCCCTACCCTTTGCCACTACCCGCTGGAAGATACAACTGGAATTAGACTCTTGAAGTCTTCCATCATCAAAACCTGTTTTTACAATGGCTGTGGAAAAATGAGGCATCTTTAAGAAACGTATTAGTAGTTTTTAAACTGCAATATGTGTTTTAACTGTATATATTTCTTACTGATAAGATTTGATTTTTTGGGGGGAAGGGTTTTTATGTTGCACTACCCAGGGGCAGAAGGTCGGGCTGGTTCTGTGCATTGTGGAGATAAACTAGGGTTCTCACAACAAATTTTTTGGTGGCCTCAGAGTTCGGCCACCAACTCTTGCTGGTGGCTGCTCTGACAGTTTTTCTTAAAATACTTAATTAACTGTTGCAGACTCAATAATACAAATAATGCACAGTTGTCTCTATTCTTTCCTGGAACTACACAAAATAGAAACACAAATAAGTTGCTTTGCACATTCTTGTCTTTTTTGTTGTTGCTTTTTTGGTTGCTTTTTTTTTTTTAGACTTGGTGGCTGTGTCAAAGTCAGGTTTTATTCACCTTGTTATGTTGCATATGAGTCTCACTGTGCTATACGAATACTATGCGTGCCTCAGTTTCCCTGTGTACTGCACCAATGCTTTGAGGGTGTGAATTGGGTGTGTGATTTTCGCTGAGGCCCTCAGGGCAAGTGAGGCTGCCAAGCTGTCTGCATGTAGGTGATGGCCAAAACCCTTCGTAACCTGAGAACCAGGAGGGGAATGCCACCAGGAGACACCTTTTGCCCAGGAACAGGACAAAGACCAGGAGGAGGAGCAACCAGGAGTCGGATCCCTGGAAGCGGGGCAGTCTGCTGTGGGGGACTGGAGAGGGGGGAGTCCTGGGCATTTGGCTTGAGGTCCTTCAAGATGAACTTGTCTGAAAGTCACTGATATCTGTGCTAACAAGTTCTGTTATACGCTGTGAACCTGTTGACTAATAAACCTTGCATTTTACGCTTCCTGAGAGTCACGTCTGACCAGGACCGGCTCCAGGGTTTTGGCCGCCCCAACCAGTCAAAAAACCCCCCCAAAAAACAAAAAAAACCCGCGATCGCAATCGCGATCTGCGGCGGCAATTTGGTGGAAGGTCCTTCGCTCCGAGCGGGAGTGAGGGACTGTCCGCCGAATTGCCGCCGAATAGCTGGACCTGCCTCCCCTCTCTGGAGTGGCCGCCCCAAGCACCTGCTTGCCAAGCTGGTGCCTGAAGCCGGCCCTGCATCTGACTGTGGCGTTGGGGTGTAGGGCCCTTTGGCTTCTCCAGGAGCCCCGCACGAGCGGACTCGCTGCGGGAAGCGCACAGTGAGGAAGGGGATGCTGAATGCTCAGGGATCAGACACAGGAAGGTCAAAGCTGTGTAAGCTTCTTGCCCTGGCGACAGTAAGCTCAGAGAGATGAGGCATGCTACCCCAGAGTCCTGACTGGTCTCATACGGACTAGTTCCAGAGCATTGCTCCGTTGACTCCGTGACAACTGCTAGTAAGTCTGCTGTGAAAAGTGACATTAACATACAAGTATCACTTTTCACAGCAGCATACTTACTCAGCCCTGGCAAGCTCAGGGACAAACTAAGCCCTGGATGGGGAGGTGGGTAGGGAGGCAGTGGGAACCAGGAGCAATATGAGGGTTTGGAGGCTGGGGACGGCACCCACCGCTGCATGGCTCAAAGCCTCACAACCAGATTCCAGGGCCTGAGCCCAGAGCCCTGTGGCTGGAGCCCGGAGCCCGAGCCCAAAGGCCTCAGCTGAAGCCTGGGGCCAGAGGTGATGAGAGGGGTGAGCCCAGGGCCAGAGCCTACTGCTGCATTGCTGGGGGATGGAGCCAGAGGTCGCCCTGCACTCCCCCTCTTCCAGTATCCCACAGCAGACTGCCCAGCTACCAGCGACCTGACCTCAGACACCCCCGTTGCTTCTCCTCTTGGTCTTTGCCTTGCTTCCCAGGGAACGTGTCACCTGGTCGTCACCTGGTTGCATTTCCCTCCTGGTTCTCAGGTTACGAAGGGCACCGACCATAGCCTGGCCCTACGTCCTGGCAGCTGGAGCAGCCTCACCTGCCCCCAAGGGTCTCAGCCAAAGTCACACCCACTTATTCCCACCACCTAGGCATTCATGCAAAACAAGTAAGACTCACATAGGCTCACATACATCATAACAAGGGAAAATCCCCACTTCATCACACCATCTTCCCCTGCCCTCACCCGGCTAAGCCTCTGCCCACAGCTGTCAGGGGGAGCTCAGCAGGGAGAACAGGGAGCAGCAGTTTAAGGCTTTTCTGGTTTTCCAGTTTTCACCGAAATCACTCAAGTTCTGCCCGTTAATGCCAAAAACATTTCCCAAAATGGCAAACAGTATCAGCTGGGATGTTACTGTCCCAGACTCCCGGTGTCTGGGCCGCGCTACAGCTGTCAAACAGTCCCTTGGAGGAGTCTGTCAGTGTGCCAGCCCTTCATGTGGCCCCACTGTTCCTTAAGGGCAGGCCCATAATTGAACCTTCGGGCTCCAGCCCCCCTGCTTCAGGCTGGAAGCTCTGCCCGGCGAGTTCCACGGCCATAGACTCCTAGTGAGAGACTGTCACACTCTGCAGGGACTAACGCACTGCACAAGTGTTCGCAGGAACCCTCACGCCAGGCACCGTCTGCAAAGCAGTTGGGTTCAATGGGCAGCTGGAACCTAGCATGGGGAGTCCCAAGCTTAGCCTGGAGAAATGATGCTTAAAGCATCCGCCAGCTGGCCAAGCCAGAGCAGGCCACAGCCAAGTGGGAGTGGCTCCATTTTAGGCTCTGTCCCTCTCTGACACTCCCAGGTGGGAGCAGTCAGCCTCTCCAGACACCCGCTCTGGGTGGAGTCTCTTGCTTGGCCCGTCCCTGGCAGCTGGGATGGCAGCAGGCTGCCCCCACCCAGACCCTGCGGCAGGACAGGGGCTGAGTGAGCTGGAGTCCCCTCTCTCCACTCCCACAGCAGAGCCCAGGCATGGAGCGGGCCGCTGCTGCCTCACAGCCAGGCTCTCTCAGGCAGATGCTGCTCTGTCCTGCTCCCTGCCCGGCTGTCACGGAGAGCAGCCAATTTAGCCAAGGGGGGGGGGAGGTGCAGGGAGAGAAGGGAGAGCCCCTTTCCCTCCCAGCCCCCAGAGGGCCAATCTGTGGGGACACGACCCCCCATACCACCCCTATGCATTGCCTCTGGATAACTGGTGGATATGGGGAAAGCAGTGGACATAATATACCTTGACTTTAGCAAAGCTTTTGATAAGGTCTCCCACATTATTCTTGCCAGCAAGTTAAAGTTGTATGTATTGGATGAACAGACTATAAGGTGGATAGAAAGCTGGCTAGATTGTTGGGCTAAATGTGTAGTTTATCAATGGCTTGATATCTAGTTGGCAGCCAGTATCAAGCAGAGTGTCCCGGGGGTCGGTCCTGGGGCTGGTTTTGTTCAACATCTTCATTAATTATCTGGATGATGGGATGGATTGCACCCTCAGCAAGTTCGCAGATGACACTAAGCTGGGGGAAGAGGTAGATACACTGGAGGGTAGGGATAGGGTCCAGGGTGACCTAGACAAATTGGAGGATTGGGCCAAAAGAAATCTAATGAGGTTCAACAAGGACAAGTGCAGAGTCCTGCACTTAGAATGGAAGAATTCCATGCACTGCTACAGGCTGGGGACAGACTGGCTAAGAGGCAGTTCTGCAGAAAAGCACCTGGTGATTACAGTGGATGAGAAGCTGGATGAGAGTGAACAGTGTGCCTTTGTTCTCAAGAAGGCTAACAGAATATTGGACTGCATTAGTAGGAGTGTTGCCAGCAGATTGAGGGAAGTGATTATTCCCCTCTCTTGGGCATTGGTGAAGCCACATCTGGAATATTGTGTCCAATTGGAGAGAGTCCAGCGGCGGGCAATGAAAATGATTAGGGGGCTGGGGCACATGACTTTATGAGGAGAGGCTGAGGGGACTGGACTTATTTAGTCTGCAGAAGAGTGGTGGTGGGGGGGGAAGGATTTGACAGCAGCCTTCAACTATCTGAAGGGGGGTTCCAAAGTGGATGGAGCTAGGCTGTTCTCAGTGGTGGCTCATGACAGAACAAGGAGCAATGGTCTCAAGTTGCAGTGAGGGAGGTCTAGGTTGGATATTAGGAAAAACTATTTCACTAGGAGGGTGGTGAAGCACTGGAAAGGGTTCCCTAGGGAGGTGGTGTAATCTCCATCCTTAGAGGTTTTTAAGGCCTGGCTTGACAAAACCCTGGCTGGAATGATTTAGTTGGGGTTGGTCCTGCTTTGAGCAGGGGGTTGGACTAGATGACCTCCTGAGGTCTCTTCCAACCCTAATTCTTCTATGATTCTATGAACACACACAGTCTTTGTCCTTAGTACGGATCCCTTTGTTCACACATATTAGTAAGAATGTATATGTATCAAAAAACCAAAGAGGCAAGGAAAATACTATCTCAGGTGAAAATACAGGCATGAATCCTACATTGGCACTAGCACTCCTAACACAGTTGTATTTTGCTTGAAGTGCTTGGGAGACCTAAGCTCAGGAACAAAAACTGATGCACATCCTCTCCAAATTGAGAGCGGGACGGACTGGGTTTTAAATGTATATTGGTCAGACTTCTGACTAGGGCAGTACGATATAATTCTGACACCCCACCCCGCCCTTGCCCCGCCTCTTCCCACCCATGCGATGCCCTTGCCCCACCCCCATTCCATCCCTTCCCCAAAGTCCCCACCTCACCCTGCCTTTTCCCAACCTAGCCCCTTCCCGCCCCCATTCCACCCTCTTCTCCCAAGTCCCTGCCCTGCTTCTTCTCCGCCTCCTCCCCTGAGCGTGCCACATCCCCGCTCCTCCCCTTCCCTCCTGGAAAGTCCTAAGCACCGCCAAACAGCTGTTAGGTGATGGTGGGCTGGGAAGCACTGGAAGGGAGGGGGAGGAGCGGGGACACAGCATGCTGAGGGGGGGAAGGAGGTGAGGAGGGGGGAGCTTGGCTGCCGGTGGGTGTGGAGCACCTGCTAATTTTTCCCCGTGGATGCTCCAGCCCTGGAGACTATGTTCTGGGTTGCAAGGCTGGGGAGCTGGGGGGAATTGGCTGGAGTTTCTCTATTGTTAGTTCATGATTGACTGGGAGAAGCATTCATGTAACTTCCATGATTCTAACTCAGCTGGGTGTGTCCCTGTCTGTGGATGTCTGTGTGACTGCAGTACTTACCAGAGGTTTGCAGCTTGTCATAGCATCACAGGGTGAGAGGGAGCCTAGGTGTGTCAGACACAATGCTCAGTGGTCCTACAGTTTAGGTTGCAGCCTGGGAAAACCCATCACACACAGATACAGAATGGGAGCAGAAGGACATGGTGGAGGAGGAGAGGAAATTATGGTGGCTCACAACCTCAACATGAGTTAGCAATGTGATGTTGTATAAAAAGCAAATGCAATTTTGGGTTGCATTGACAGAGGCATAGTATGCAAGTCACGGGAGGTGAGAGTACCACTCTATTCAGTCCTGGTTGGGTCTCAGCCGGAGTACTGTGTCCAATTTTGGACACCACTTGGTCAGCTTGGAAAAGAGATGACTAAGGGGGGATATGATAGATGTCTATAAAATCATGACTGGTGTGCAGAAAATAAACAAGTGTTATTTACTCCTCATAACACAAGAAGTAGGGGTCACCAAATTAAATTAATGGGCAGCAGGTTTAAAACAAACAAAAGGAAGTATTTCTGCACACAGCGCACAGTCAACCTGTGGAACTCCTTGCCAGAGGATATTGTGAAAACCAAGATGCTAAAAAGCGGGGAGGGATAGCTCAGTGGTTTGAGCATTGGCCTGCTAAACCCAGGGTTGTGAGTTCAATCCTTGAGGGAGCCATTTAGAGATCAGGGGCAAAAATCTGCCTGGGGATTGGTCCTGCTTTGAGCAGGGGGTTGGACTCAAAGACCTCCTGAGGTCCCTTCCAATCCTGATAGTCTATGATTCTAAGATTGAAAAAAGAACTAGATAAATTCATGGAGGATTAGCCAGGATGTGCAGGGATAGCCTCTGTTTGCCAGAAGCTGGGAATGGGCAAGAGGGGATGGATCACTTCATGACTACCTGTTCTGTTTGTTTCCTCTGGGGCACCTTGCATTGGCCACTGTTGGAAGACAGGATACTGGGCTAGATGGACCTTTGCTCTTACCCAGTATGGCCATTCTTATGTTCACTGTATAGAAACGATGTACAGAAACTGGAAAGGATCAGCAGAGAGCAACAAAGATGATCAAAGGTATGGAATGCAAGTCATATGAGCAAAGGCTAAAGGAACTGCATATATTTAGTTTGCAAAAGAGGAGATTAAGGGGGAACATGATAGCAGTGTTCAAATACGTGAAAGGCTGCTATAAAAAAGATGGGAGAAAAGTTGTTCTCTCTTTCCACAGAGACCAGGACAAGAGGTAAAGGGTATAAACAACCACAGAGCAGATTTAGATTAAATCTCAGGAAAAACTTCCTAACTGTAAAAACAGTAGGACAATGGAACAGACTGCCTAGGGAGGTTGTGAAAACTTCTTCACAGTAGGTTTTCAAAAGGAGGCTGGATAGCCATCTGTCTTGGACGATTCAGACCCAACAAATCCTGCATCTTGGCAGGGAGTAGACTAGATCAGGAGTCCTCAACCTTTTTCTTTCTGAGGCCCCCCTCAACATGCTATAAAAACTCCATGGCCCATCTGTGACACAACATCTGGTTTTCTGCATATAAAAAGCCAGAGCTGGCGTTAAGGGGTAGCAAGCAGGGCAAGCAAACCACTGGTGGCACAGAGAAGCCCCAGTTTCTCAGGCTTCTGTCAGCTCCATGTGGCAGGGCTCAGGGCTTCAGCCCTATGCTGTGGGGTTTGGCTTTCCCCACTGAGCCCCAGCGAGTTTAACACTGGTCCTATTTGGCAGCCCCCAAGGGAACCCCTGGTTGAGAACCACTGGACTAGACAACCATTGCAGTCTATTTGCACCCTGTGATTTTACAGTTAATTTACAGAATGATGTTAGTGTCTATACATACAATAATTGGAGCATGCAAGTTTGGAAGTTCCCGTGGTATACAACAACCCAGATATTTTGATTGCGAAGTTTGCAGGTGTGCAAACTCACCAGGACCCGAGGGGGTCCCCTGGAACTTGCACACTCCTGGCTGGGAAAGCAGCCAGCGGCGGCGAAGCGGGACCCTGTGTCGTTCAGAGGCCCATGGAGCCTAGACAGGCCTGGCTCAGCTCCTGCCCCGCACACGACCGTAAGCACCAGAAGCGAGCCCAGTGACGCTAGGGCCGGCTAGGCCGGGGCTATTCCGGCGGACGCGGCGAAGGCACGTCGTGACGCTGGGGCGGGGCTATTCCGGCGGACGCGGCGAAGGCACGTCGTGACGCTGGGGCGGGGCTATTCCGGCGGACGCGGCGAAGGCACGTCGTGACGCTGGGGCGGGGCTATTCCGGCGGACGCGGCGAGGGCACGTCGTGACGCTGGGGCGGGGCTATTCCGGCGGACGCGGCGAGGGCACGTCTTGACGCTGGGGCGGGGCTATTCCGGCGGACGCGGCGAGGGCACGTCGTGACGCTGGGGCGGGGCTATTCCGGCGGACGCGGCGAAGGCACGTCGTGACGCTGGGGCGGGGCTGTGGCGCTTGCTCGCTGGCCCCTTTGTCCAGCTCGCTGCAGGCAGCTCGGAGCGGGCTGGAGGCGATGCTGTCGGGTGGCAAGAAGGCGGCCGAGGGCGGCGGGGAGAGCGGGCCGGAGGTGCCGGTGCCGCCGCCCGGCCTTCCGAGTTCGGAGGGCGGTTCGGGCGCCGGGGGCCCGGAGCGGACTCCACGTAAGAAGGAACCGTCTCGGGCCTCTCCCCCGGGAGGCCTGTCCGAGCCGCCAACCGCCGGCGCCATCGTCGCCCCCGGACCCGAGACTACGGGCATAGCCGAGACACCCGAGGGTCGAAGGACCAGCCGCCGCAAGCGGGCCAAAGTAGGTGCCGGCCCAGGCGGGCTGCGCTGGGGCCGTTCCTCCCCGGCCTGCGTAGGGGGGGCTAGCTGGGCTCGGGCACCGGTCTCCGAGCAGAGGAGCGGTCGGGAGCTGGATCAAGGACCGCCCAGCCCTGCCCCTTCTTCCGGGCTGCAGCTAGGCAGGGGCCGGGATGAGGTTCTCTGCCCCGTTCGGAGCGGCTTGTCTGTCTGGCTCCCTGCTGGTGTCGGGCTGTGAAATCCCGCCGCGCGCCAGGCTTGTGTCTGCAGGCTGGGCAGGATCCCACCCTGAGCTCTGCGGGGCTGGGTGTTGGTAGCGGCAAACGCTGAACACGAGGGTGGGGAGAAAAGCCTAGAAAACAAATTATTTGAAAGGGTGAAAATGATGAAAGTCTCAGACATTTGGCGCAGGTTTAAGAGAAAACACACTAAAAAGAAAAAGATGGGAATACCTATGTTGTACTTGCTATATAAATGCTTTTATTTTAAATGTTATATTGGACTGGCAATTTTTATCAAGAAGCATTTTTATGTGTTGCTGGGGGGCGGGGGGAAGATATGAAGCCCATGGGGCTACAGATTCTATCTCCCTACTTTTTTTTGTTCTACTATCGGTAGTGAAATTGCATGTGCATTAGTATTCAAGTCTAGGGTAGGTCTACACTACAAAATTCCATTGGCACAACTGCACCTCTGCAGCGCTTCTGGTGAAGATGCTCTAAGAAGCTGATGGGGGAGATTGTCTCCTGTCAGCTTAATAACTCCACCTCCATGAGAGGTGGTAGCTATGTCTCCTGCTGATATAGTGTTGTCTACGTGGGGGGCGGTTAAGGTAGGTATAACTAAGTTGCTCGGGGTACAATGTAGTTGTACTGAAGAGTAGTGTGTGTAGTGGCCTTAGTTAATGTGTGTTGAAAAGAAAGTGGACTCCAATGTTTTGCACCTTCTTTGCAGACTAATGAAAACTCCTGCATCAAGGCACAATGTGTGTGGGTTTGGTTTTTTGTGTGATTGGGCCTGGAAACTTAGACCACAATTTACAAACGTTAGTGCCTAAGGTAAGGCACTAAATCTCTTTTGAAGTAACTGGTCTGATTTTTTTTTTAACAAGATGCTGAATGTAATCTTTGAGAGCTGTGTACCTCTAAAAATTAATCCCTACACCTGTAGCAAACCATTAAGAATATGATAATCTAATTGTCTAAAAGTGTATTTGGAAAGCAGCGGATGGATAGAGAAGCGATTCAGAGTAACATTGCATGAAATGCATGGAGCCCCCTGATTGAAAAAGGGAACATCTCTTTGAGACTCCTTTTCAGCCTAGAATGATTGTTCATTGTAAGACTACTAACCTGCCCAATACTAGACATGTGTACATAGTTTTCTTTTGCATGAGTCTTACTCTTGTGCTCCTGCATGAGACAGGCTGAAGACTCCCCATTCTCTCCAGTTGAATCTTTGAAATAGTTCCTCGCCCATTTCCTTTCCAACTTTCCTTTCACTCCAGATCTTGACAACTGGCTTATGGATTTGCCTTGATGCTACTACTGATGCTCTTACTTTCCCAATCATTTACTATTAAACAATTTTTTAAATTGCTTGTTCTTGTGTTTTGTTGGTGCAGTGTGTTATTGGACCTTACCTGGCCAGGCTTCCCGATCAGTGGGTCATGATATGTAGAGGGTGGGTTAGGGCATCATTATCTCAACATTACTATTGCTGCTTTAGCACTCCGTTGTACGTCATCAGGGCTCTGTCTCTAGTTTAACCTTTCTCAAGGCCAGACTGCATTGTGTCAAACTACAGTGTCCGTAGGGAGTTAGTCTGGGTCCTGCAGTGCCACAGTTTACAGATTAACAGGGTGAAAGTTACCCTTCACAATTCTCTTAAATTGGAAGGCTCTAGGAACATACAAAGACAGTGATCACGTGTAGTCGCAAGTAAGAAGTCTTGTCTGTATTAATAGTTTTACTGATTAGGGTTACAATCACACATAAGTATGCAAAACTTGAGAGAGTCAATGCAGTGTTCATACATAGCCAAAGATGATATAGAGTCTGGTGGACCTCTTAAACAGGTGATCTTCCCACCCTATCCATAGCAGGGAATCCTTTTTATCCTATTATGACCATGCCTAACAACTTATCCATATGCAGGAGTGTTCCAACCTCCTTTTCCTTATCTGAACTTCCATACCCTATAGTTTTTTGGGGTGCCGCGTCTCATAGGTTGTTTTTTTTTTAGTTCCCTTTATTCTCATAACAGCTACATGCACATGTTTCCATGGTAACCTGCAGTAAGCAGAACTTACAGTGATGTTACAATCAGGTGTCTTGCTGTCTAGATGGGTACATTGTGACATATTTTCTCAGAACATCACCTGTAAGGCATTTTCTTTACAGTAATCTTGTAATTTCACTGGCATGGGGTCATTCGTGGGTCACCTACTTATGTCAGGCCTCCTTAAGCTTGAGGCCCAGTGTGACTAAGCTGAAATCTTACGGGCCTTACTTAGCCTGTAGGCCCTTGTGTTACAGCTTTGCTTTACTTATATACTCCTAAATGCTTGTCCATCTTGTAATCCTGTCTACTCATATCTGTACCTATACCTGCAATTTAAATCTAGTCATCGCTCTTTGATCATGTATGTAATAACATGAGTTTGCCGCATCAATAGATAACGCAGTTAAATGGTAACATGAATGAATTGGCTACAGTTCTTAAGCCAGGTGCACCTGAAAACCCTCCTAGAGGCTCCAAGTGGGTCATCTTGTAATACTGACTTGAAGTGTTTCAAAGACTTTATCCTCAAAGTTTGTCCAAATCCACCATTTTCAGTGCTGGAGTCAGGGAAGCATTAGCTATGCCTTGTAAGAATGCAATCTACATTGTACTTCAGTGATACCTGTGCTATATCTCTAGTGGATGAAAATATGAAAGCAGATTGGAAACCCTTGGATCTCTGAGAGTGTAGTTCGCTTTAGTATGCGAACCTGTGCTACCGGCCCTTATGTTTGAGACTGCACCAGTGTTGACTTTCATCACAGTAGTAAAAACTGCAGATGAGTCTCCAGTAGCATTGTTTTAGAATCATAGAATATCAGGGTTGGAGGGGACCTCAGGAGGTCCTCAAAGCAGGACCAATCCCCAACTAAATCATCCAGTCATCATTTACACTAGGGCTACTGCTGGTTCAACATCTGAACCAGTGATAGGGTCAGTGGGAGTTTCTTTTTTTAAATTCCCCAAGATTAGATACAGCTACATAAATAACATGAATAAGAATATTTTTTTAATCATGTTTAGGGCTCTGTTTGTCACGGAGGTTGCGAAAGTCCCCGATTCCATGACTTTCTGCAACCTCCATAACTTCTGTGGTGGCTGTGGCTGACGTCAAGGTTGCACAAGCAGCTGGCTCCTGGGCCAGCTGCTTGGGTGGCCCTGCAGCCAGCCATGGCTGGAGTGGCCCCCGGGCCAACTGCTTGGGCAGCTTCGCACCCATTCGTGGCTGGAGCAGCTCCCAGGCCAGCCAAACCAGTTGCTTCGTGGCAGAACTCTTTGCCACTCTTAAGGCCCTGGTGGAGCAGGGTGGGTCCAAGTCCCCCTACCCCGGCTGCCGCTCCCCTCCCCCCGAGGTAGCGGCCCATCAACTTGCTAATAGGCCTTACTGCCCTTTGAATAAGGCATGGACCAGCATGGCGAAAGTGGACCTGTTGGCCGGCGAATCCCCAGACAGTTGTGTGCGGCCAAGAGGAGCATTTCTGAAGGGATTGCTCCTGTATGGATTGTAACTATAGACAGGTATGGGTAGCCAGCCCATGGGCCCGGAAGAAGGCCCCAGGGAAGGCCAGGGTTCCTGTGCATGTAAATGGGACACCCACAGTGGCTTTGTTTGACTCCAGGTGTAGTCAGACCCTCATCTGTAGGGAGCTGGTCCCAGCTCCCGAACCAAATGGATTTTGAATACACCTACAGTGTGTCCATGAAGATGTGAACTTTTACCTCGCTACCTGGGTGGCCTTGGAGATCTCTCACCATTTTGCGGCCCTGCAGGTCAGCCTGACCCCTAAGCTGGCCTATCTGGTTATCCTGGGATGAGACTGACTGTGGTTCTGGGACTTTTTATAGAACTGTGCCTGTTACTCGCCAACAGGGGAAACTGATCAAAGAACACTGAGGGGTCTCCTCGGTTACAACCAGGTTACGACAACCCAGGGAAGGGACTTCCCCCGATGGGGAAATGACAGCTGTATCACCCCCTCACGCAAGTGCAACTGTGGACGACACTCAAGCTGAGGATCCAACCCTTAGCTGAGCCTTGGAGTAGACCATAGTTAGGGGCCAGGAAGATACCCTCCGGGCACCGCAGGGACCCCACTTCAGGGTATGGCAGGACCTTCTCTATTGTGTGGTGCAACAGCCCCAGACTCATAAAGTGCTCCGACAGCTATTGGTTCCCTGGAGCTTACGCCGGGGCCTCTTGCATCTAGCCCATGTGGTGCCCTGGGCCAGACACCTGGGAAGGGAAAAATCTCTCCAGAGGATAGCAAGGAGGTTCTTCTGGCCAAGCATCCATCGGGGAAGGTATGAGATTACTACGACTCATGCCCAGAATGTCAGGGTACTGGACTGAAGGGAGTGCCAAAAGCTCTCCTTGTTCCGCTGCCTGTGGTTGGGATGTCCTTCGAGCAGATAGGGCTACATTTTATAGGCCCCCTTGAGAAGAGCACAACTGACCTAACTAACATCCTGGTTATCACGGACTATGCAACCCAGTATTCCGAGGCTGTCCACTTGTGATCCACCACCGCCCCTAAGATCGTAGCGGAACTCATGAAGGTTTTTGCCTGCTGTCACCGTGCCTCCGTGGGTCACAACTGAGAATACCAAATTCAGGACAGGCTGCTGGGAAAAATGGCAGACACACTCCATAACTGGTCGTTATTCTTCCATGAGACATACCAAACCAGCAACAAAACTAAACTTCTGTCTCACCACCCTGGCTAACGAGAAATCAGAAATACAGCCTCGTTAGGTATTCCAGTCCTGGATTCAACACCCAAACACTAGACTTAATGATGAGTGATTTATTTAAAACCAATTTAATCAAACAAACTTCTGAACCCAAGTCAATGTACAATTCAGATCTTACCCAATAATCAGCTCCCATTGGCTGGGAACGGCAAACAGTGGACACTGGGAGCTGAGGGGCTCCGTGCCTGCAGACGCTCCAAGTAAACAAAATATCCCGACTCAACAGCGGCTTACCCTGATGGGCCGGGAGCCAAAATTTGCAAACCCCTGCTATATTTTAAAAGCTGGTATCACAAGGAATACTCAAAAGTTTTGCTAGAATTATTTTAATATAATCTAATGAAAAACCTGATATAATAATTGAACAAATATGTATTCACCTTCAAAATTAGTCAATATTTAAAATCAGTAAATGGATATTTAAAACAAGTAACTTAGAACAATATGAGACTTTAAAAAGACTTTAAATCCTTCAAAGTCTGAATCAGTCTCTGATTCACCAAACAGTTCATTAAACTTGGCTTCAGTCACAGCTGCACCTGCATTGTCATTGTAGATGTCGGCAGTGTCATCTTGAGACTCAGATTCCTTCTCATCATCCGCCTCTGTTGTGTTATCATCAAATATGGCATCATCTTCTGACCCAGCGAGTGCATTGCTGATACAGCATTTCCTAAATGATTTTTCTACCATTTCCATCTACCAGAATGATTTCGGGCTTCAGAAGATTCCCGCCTTTTGTCAACGTCGCCATGCCTGAGCACATCCGTTCAGACCATATTTTGCTTAGCTTGTCTTTAAAGGGTTTGTTCAGGCAGACATCAAGTGGTTGTAGAACTGAAGTTAAGCCTCCAGGTATTACAGCCAAAGCAGTTTTCATGTTTTTGGCCACATTTTTCACCTCATCCGTCTTGTGTGCCCTGAACATGTCCCAAACGAGCATAGCAGACTTCTTGAAAAGTGCTCCTGGTCTCTTATTCCAGGGCTTTGGAGCGGAGCCTGGAGCTGGAGCGTGGAACCAGCTCCAGACCAGTGGAGCTGCAGGTTTTTGCCTGGAGCTGGAGCGGAGCCGGAGCACAGCTTCAAAGCCCTGTCTTATTCCACACTTTTTCCAGCCATTCAACAGTCCCACTTTCATCCATCCATCCATCCCTTTTCGTGTGTACGTACGATGACACCAGCAGGAAATGTCATGTTTTTAGGCAAGGTTTTTCTTTTAAAAATAACAGGAGGGAGCTTTTTGATCCATTTGCCAAACATGATAAAACCACCGTAAAATGGATTTTTTTTCATGGCCAGTGGTTTTAATTAGAATAGTTTTTTTCACCAACACCAGTTACTGTTCTGTTGCTTGGGAGATCGAATGTCATTGGTGTTTTGTCCATATTTCCTATTTGTGACCGTTCAAATGCATATTCCTTTCGATATTTTATAATAAACCTTTGGAAATATTCAATTTTTTTCCTTCCAGATCTCTAGGCAGCTTTTGCGCTATCTTTGTTCGCTGACGAAGACAGAGACCATGACGGTTCATGAAGCGAGTACACCAACCTGCTGATGTGACAAACATTGACGGCTTTACTGACTTGTATTTGTCATCTTTCGACATTTGCAGAGCACGCAGACGAATTCCAGTTCTAGTGACAATGTACCCATTTTGTCGACATTCAATAACCCAGTTATTGAGATCTTTCTCTAGCTCAGGAAATGAAGCACACCTCGTTGGACATTTTTTTTCTTGTTTCTTAGCATGTCTTTTTAGTGTTTTATTGTTTCGCTATTCTCTTACTTCTCATTGGTACAGAATTCATGAGCAGCGGCGCAATTATTGTTTGCTTCTGCATATTCAACAACTTTAAGTTTGAACGCTGCATGATAAAACCTTTTTCTTTTGATTTCACCATTCATTTTAAATACTAGTATGGAAACAGATTATTATTATTGTTGTAGATATAGATTTTGTAGGACTTTATATAGGAACGTCACCTGCTTTATCACTGTCAAATTATTATTGTTCTTTGTTTATTTCAAAGTAGCCTTGTAGATTGGCATGTCTGTAGGGATAACAGGCTATTTCACTTTTATTAGAGATTCCATTGATTCTGCATGTTATATTTTCATATTGGCTTGAGACTTATGAGGTCCATTTCTAGCCAATCTAGTACACTAAACAAAGCTGTTGCAACTTTAAAAGGCTGTAGTATTGACATCAATAAATGGGTCGGCAAACTTTGGCTCCTGGTCTGTCAGCGTAAGCCACTGGCGGGACGTTTTGTTTACTTGGGGCGTCTGCAGGCATGTTGCTGAGGGGCTCCGTGCCTGTAGACGCTCCAGGTAAACAAAACGACAGATATTCAATTCAATGATTCCACAGAGTTTAAAATAATCTAATTTTGGTGTAGACCCGTTTATAAGCAGACCCCCACTCTTTGATGCGTCACTTTTTACCAATATATTAAGCTTATGAGCGAGTATATACAGTAATTCACTTCCACACCCTTCAGTTACAGCAAACTGTTGCAAAAAGTACCATGAGGATTCTTTTCCTTAGGAGCTTCTTTAAGCAACAATCCATCTTTCACAGAAATTCTGCTCTTACCCTCTTCAGCTAGGACTTGCTCCAAAGGAATATTTTCCTGAGCAATAACACTCTTTCTGGGTTTTGCTTAAACCCAGAATCAATTCTGATACAACTGATAAATTTTCAACCATCATAGGTTGACAAGCTTCTTCTGTCTGTTTCACAAATAGCTAGAGAGAGATACTTTTGCAGCAGACACACTGCTGTTCTTAACAGACAAACAATTGGAGATATCCTTTCCTTTGTCCCAGCACCCATGGCTGATTTCAGACATATACTTGGAAAGTGGGACAGCTTCCTTAACAGGCAGGTTGCCACTCCCAACAGATAAACGGCTATTCTCCACAGATAATGGCTCATCCTATTGAGCTGCCTTAAGCAAATCACTTTTACCTTGTTCAGGCTTACTTTCACAAGCTTTACTTGCCAACAATACATCACCCATCAAGAATCTACCCTTTTCTCCCTCAGGTAGGGCTTTACCCTGACCATCAACTTTAATCTGCTTTAGAGAAACATTTTCTTGATCAGTGACTTATCTCTGTGCTTCATTTAATTCCAGATTCACTCAGACAGATGTTCAGAAACTTCATTCACATATAAACTGCTTTTCTGCACAGGCAAAGAGCTATCTTCCTCAGACAAACATTTGGAGAAACCCTCCATAGGCAAGTCATTGCCCCTAATACAGACAGGCTCAGGATCTTTCCTTTCCTCTGACTGGTTCATGATATTAACTTGACTGAACAAAGCTTTGGGGATGATATTAATCATTTGATCCATAGGCAGTAACTTCCATACACCAGCTATAACTTTGTTTAGTACCATTTCATTCAAGGTGGATTCTGGCTAAAGAATATTTACAGTAAACTCATAGAGGATTATAATATTCACATTTTCATCTGGTAAGTAAACTTCCTCTTTGACAAGATCTGCTTTAACTAAAGTGATGTTAGAAGCTATAATTTTCCCTAAACAGGCTTTTACCATTGATTTTTACACACACTAGGAATTTTCCATTATCACTCCAATACATAGCATTGGCACAATTTTTATGGGGTCACCTTCTTCCTATCTCACAGTAACAGCATTCACAGCAGTTCCAGTCAATTTTGGATCTAACAAAGGAATATTGGCAAATCCCCCTGATGCCGAACTCTTACTCTAAGACGGCCTTTCTGACACACTTTGGCTTGTACCAATTTATAACAATGCCGTTTGGACTGCCTAGAGCTGCGGCCACCTTCCAGCTGCTCGTGGACCGGCTGTTACGACCCCATGTGTAGTACACTGCTGCCTACATCGACGACATTGTCATGTACAATATCTGTTGGGAAGACTATCTCCATCACTTATCCAGTGTGCTCCAAGCTCTTAAGAACGCTGGACTCACAGCAAACTCCTAAAAGTGCAACCTTGGACGGAGCAAGGTGATGTACTTGGGATAGACCCTGGGCGGGAGACAACTGCAGCCCCCTGGTCAACAAGGTACAGACCCTGCGAGATTGGCCCACACTTACAACGAAGCAGGTGCGGCAATTCCTTGCCCTAATCAGGTATTATCGTTGTTTTGTCCTAGACTTCGTGGCCTTGGCAGCCCCCGATGGACTTAACTATAAACTCACAACCCCAGAGTGTCCAGTGGTCCACTGAGTGTGAGACAGCCCTTTGGGACCAGTCTTGATGCATCCAGATTTCCGGAAATCCTTCATTTTACAGACGGATGCTTCAGAAGTGGGCCTTGGGGCTGTATTGTTGCAGGAAGTTGCCAGGGAAGAACACCTTGTGCTGTACTTAAGTTGCAAGTCCACTATTCAACTTTTGAGAAGGAGGCTTTGGCTGTTAAGTGGGCCATAGACATTCTGTAATATTATCTGTTAGGAAATACATTCCGATTGGTCACTGCCCACGTGTCCCTAGGCTGGTTAAATAGCATGAAGGACACCAACCTGCAGATCATATGGTGCTATCTTGCCCTACAGCCATATGACTTTCAGGTACTACATCGCCTCGGGAAGGTTCATGCCAACGCCGATTTATTTATTTATTTTTAAGATAGGCGCGGTAGGGGGAGAGGAAGAGCTCCCAGGTTCTTAAAGGGGAGAGTGTTACAGTGTGAACTCACTATGCACTGGATGGGGAAGGATTAACTCCTCACTGTGGGCTGAGGAAGACACACATCCACATCCCCGCTGGGCATACTCCAGGTGCAGCACTAGTATAAAAGGGGCAGCCCAGCTCACTCTGGGCTGACCTTTGAGGAGGAAGGACGTTGCTGGCTCCAGCCCCAGAGCAGCTGGAACCCCTGACCGTGGAAGCCGGAGCTGCAGAGACTCAGACTGATGCCCAAGTGTGACTGGATGCCAGAGAGGGATCAGAGTCACCGGGAATCATATGTGCCAAGAAGCCCAGAGACCCTGACAGTGCTTCAACTACAGCTTCAAAAGATAAGTAGGAAGTGGCCCGTGGGGAACTAGCTATAGTCCAGTGGGAAGTTGGTGAGTTTCGGTTGGAGTTCTGCGGACTCAGCTGTGGAACTCTCTGTTGCTGTCAACCTAAAAAGCCAAATCTCTACATTTTGAGCTGCCTTTCTCTGCTGGTAAGAGCGTAGCCCATTCTAACTTCTTTTAACTTTGTGTTAATGTTTTTATGAATGACACTATTTTAACACCTTGGAAATTATCTTAGCCTTAAAGGAATCTGCCAGAAGGACTTCCAGTTTTGTGAATGTAAAAGGCTTGCAGTGTGATGTAAACAGCCCCTAAATGCTTCCTTTGCAGCCACAATCTTCATTTTTCCAAGTCTAGCTTATTGACAAATATCCTAATTCTTCTAACAGCAATTTTGATTTTTCAGACGTGCAAAGAAGATATGGTAAGATCTCCATTGGCTTTTGTCAAGCACGAGTGACTCTTCCGGTGTTGTGATATTCATGGTCTTGATAAAGCTCCTTTTGAGTCACTCAGTGTCTGTGAGCATCAGTTTCTTATGTGGAAGGTAATTTCCTTGCTGACTAACTTCAGCTCACAGAGTGAGCTACTTATATCTGATCATCTTATATCATGTTTTATAGGGATGAAGTGATGCTGCAGTTATATCCTAAATTCCTTCCTATCTTTTTCTGAGCATTACAAGAGAGATGCAAGAGTTATCTGAGCTCAAAGGTGTGCGAGTTCCGTCTTTAGTGAGCTAATCGTCCTGCCAGCATTCCTTCACATGCATGCATATCTGTGTCAGTGAGGTCCTATTCTCAACTTGATGTTGAAAGAGCCCTTTTAAAAAAAAACAACAAAACCCCAACCCTCTAGTGTGTTATGTTCATTGACACTGTTTTCTTTCAGGCATTCCTCTAAGTGAAGCTTCCAAGTCTCCTGTCTTTTAAATAAGTTATTTTCTTGAATGTCATCTCATACAGTTTTCACTTGTTCATCTTAATTTGTGGCTTGTTTTTTCATGAGGAGGTCTGTTTTCACTAAGTGGTTTTTATCCCCCAAAAAACCTCATGGTTTTTCTTCAGAAAAACTTCATTTGATCTAGCCAGGGCCGGCTCCAGGCAACCAAGCACATGCTTGGGGCGGCACCTGGTAAGGGGTGGCCAATCTTGGGGTGGCGGGGGGCAGCTTGGCGAGGCATTCCATGGGGGGGGGGCAGGCACTCCGGCGGCGCGGCGCTCAGCGGGGGTGCGGCGCGGCGCTCAGCGGGGGGGGCTCCGGCGAGGGGGGGGGGTGGGCTCCAGCGGCGCGGCACTCAGAGGAGTTCCGGGGGGGGGCTGGGGGAGGGGCGGCATCCGGCGGGGGGGGGGGGCTGGGGGAGGGGCGGCATCCGGCGGGGGGGGGGGGGGGGTTGGGGGAGGGGCGGCCTCCGGCGGCGCTTGGCGGAGCGGCACTTTTTTTTGCTGCTTGGGGCAGCAAAAAAGTTAGAGCCGGCCCTGGATCTAGCTATTGCTTCATGCTTCAAGGAAACTTTTTGGGTTAGGTTCTAAAGGGATCTGAGATACTGATGGTTGGAACGTGTGTGATGAAACTTGCACTCAATTACTTCTGTCTGAGGATCAAAAGCCCTGAGAGTGTTTCCATCCTGTGTAGTGCTAAAACATAATCCCTAATAGAGGGATTCCTGTTTGGAGTCCTTTTTCAAAGAAGAATCAACAGGTAATATCACATGTTCTCTAGTGGGCATTCTGGGAGCTTTCCAGGAGGTTTTCTCAAGGATTCACAATCCTATAGGAGCAGGTATGAGACCTTTTAGTCCTTTTACTGTGGTCCTGCTCTAAACTCCCATAAGCTGGCAAATTTTTATTGCAAAACTGTCTTCTTGCAATATCGAAGACTAAGAGGATCACCACTTTAAACTGAATTTTTATGGGTGGTTTCTTAACATTGTTTCCAATGCCTGCTTTAGTAGTCAGGTTTTAGAGTGATAGCCGTGTTAGTCTGTATCAGCAAAAAGAATGAGGAGTACTTGTGGCACCTTAGAGACTAACAAATTTATTTGGCATAAGCTTTCCTGAGCTTATGCCAAATAAATTGGTTAGTCTCTAAGGTGCCACAAGTACTCCTCATTCTTTTTGTTTTAGTAGTAAAATCCATTGTCTTGTTTGGTCTTGATTACTCTGTGATTGTGCTGTTTGCAGGTGGAGTACAGGGAGATGGATGAGAGTCTTGCAAACCTCTCTGAAGATGAATATTACTCTGAGGAGGAGAGAAATGCTAAAGCTGAGAAAGAGAAAAAGCTACCACCACCACCACCACCGGCCCCTCCAGAAGAAGAGAATGAGAGCGAGCCAGAAGAGCCATCTGGTGAGTGGTGAACCAACTCTCCTAAGGGGTAGCACTTGCACTGTTTCAGTTGCAGAAACTTGTGGTCAGCATCATGACCACCGGGTTCAGTTTAGATCTAGTATGAAGGAAAAAGATGTCTGTCCTGTGAGACTTTCTTTGCTGGTCTGTGTGTGAAAAGAGGCTAGACAAATGCATCAGAGCAGATTGATACAAGACTAGAAGATGGCAATATACATGCTGAGACTGCAAACTGAGACGAATCTTTAGCACTAGGTTTTCTGTCTTTGAATGCTTGTATAGATAAACAAATGCTTGTCGAAACAGCTGCTATTTCCTAGGCTGGCACATCTGCTCATATGCAAATATTCATTCTGTTTGTCTTCTATGGGAAAAGATGCCAGGAGTTATTGGGTGAATTCTGTGGTGTGTGCTATGCAGGAGATCAGACTAGTTCAGTGATTCTCAAACTGTGGGTCGAGACACTCCCCCCGCCCAAGGCAGTGAGGCTCAGGCTTTGGCCCTCTCGCCCAGGGTGGCAGGAGTCAGTCTGGCTCAGACTTCGGTCCCCGCTCCTGGAGTCATATAATTTTTGTTGTCAGAAGGGAGTCACGGTGCAATGAAGTTTGAGAACCCCTGGACTAGTTGTTGATGATGATCCCTTCATGCCTTAAACTGCAAATCTGTAAGCTTGTATTTTTATATTTCTCGACAAATACTGTTTGCATAAACATTACTGCTTTCCTCCCTGCCTTTTGGTAAAGGTGAAAGGTCCTGTTTAGAAAAGGGAATTGGAGTGTAAGTGCACTTAGACTTTATATTTATGAAATTGTGTGTCTGTTTTCTGTGCCCTGTGTCAATCCTAGTTTCTCAGAAGAAAGCATCTATAAGGCATTTACTGGTAGTTAAGAGTATGAGTGCTGCTCAATACATGCTCTGTGCCTCCAGGTTTACCCAAAAAAACATTTACCCTTGTATTGCTATATCTCCCTTATGAATTAAGTCATCCTTTTTTAAATTCTGCCTTCAGGAGAGAGGCTTTATATGTGTAGTGGCTTTTGGTTTTACATTTCAGTCATTGCCTGTGCAACACTTGCAGCCTTGTCAGTTATCTGTTGATATAGAGATCTTCCTCCCATGCTGCTCCTAATCTGCTTCTCACAGAGGATCGTGACTGAGCTTGCAAGCAATTAAGGTTGCAGGTGGACCTTCTCAGCTTGACATTAGTTTGATGATGAATATCACCCAAAGCTTCAGTAAATATTAGACTCTAATTGTGTGTGATCTGGGTGACGCTAAGTAGAACCTGAACCCAGAAGTCTCAGGCAATAGGAACATGCCCCGGTCCTGAAACATAATACATGGAGGGAAAAGAATTTTTGTAGGAGTGAAAAAGTTTAGTGATTTAGTTTGGGTTGGTCCTGCTTTGAGCAGGGGGTTGGACTAGATGACCTCCTGAGATCTCTTCCAACCCTAATCTTCTATGATTCTAAGTTAAAATAATAAAGATCTTTATGTATGCAGTGGGGTTGCAGCTGTGTTGATCCCAGGTTATTAGAGAGACAAAGTGGGTGAGGGTAGTACCTTTTATTGGACCAGCTTCTGTTAGTGAGAGAGACAAGCTATTGAGCACACTCAGAGCTCTTCTCCAATAAAGATATTCCCTCACCCATCTTGTCTTTTACTTCATTATAGCCAATCTCTGCCAAAAGTGTCATTTTAATCTGTGCAATTAAGAAGTCTACTGAAGAAATGCCTAAGTTAGACTACATTGCATGAGTGTAATCATCGTTTCAGTACAAAATTGATGCATTTCACATTTGCTTTTAAGATGCCACAAATTCACTATGTATGTCTAAGCATGACCCTTGGGTACTGTTCTGTGAACAACCAAAACAGCACTCCCAGTGTAGTATATCACAAGAGCAAGAAAAACGTTGAGAATTGCCAGTTTGACATACACCCATGTATAGATAAATGTCTACACTGCACATTTCTTTTGGTGACAGGTAGAGTAGTCCTCCTCCTGTTCCCCCCAGTGAGGCGTGGCTTTTAGGCAAATAAAGCCTGAAGGGTGTGGGTAAGAGTGGAAGTAGGTACCCTGCCCTACTTGCTTTCTACTTACCCAAGCCATGCCTCTGTGTCTACGCTGCTATTTTGAGCTGCTGCTGTAGCCTTTCCCTGATGCTTCCGCGTAGCCAGCCTTTCACTGACCCATGTAGGTTCAGATGAAAGCAGCCAGCATTTCACTGCGGCACATAGTTTGTGTAGCTAAGTGCTGTCGTCAGTAGCGTGTAGTGTTAGATGTGCAGTAACTCGTTTAACGTTGTAGTTATGTTCCTGAAAAATGCTACTTTAAGCGAAACGATGTTAAGCGAATCCAATTTCCCCATAAGAACTAATGTAAACGGGGAGAGTTAGGTTCCAGGGAAATTTTTTTTCATCAAACAAGCCTATATTTTATTTTTTTATTGATGCATCTGAAGAAGTGAGGTTTTTACCCACGAAAGCTTATGCCCAAATAAATCTGTTAGTCTTTAAGGTGCCAGCAGGCTCCTTGTTGTTTTTGTAGATACAGACTAACACGGCTATCCCCTGATATTTTATTTTTATATATACACCTCTACCCCCATATAACGCGACCCGATATAACATGAATTTGGATATAACGCGGTAAAGTAGCGCTGGGGGGGGGGGGGGGGCTGCGCACTCTGGCGGATCAAAGCAAGTTCAATATAACGCGGTTTCACCTATAATGCGGTAAGATTTTTTGGCTCCCAAGGACAGCGTTATATCGGGGTAGAGGTGTGTGCGCACACACGCACGCGCACACACTACATTTTAAATAAACAATTTAATACTGTCCGCGGCAATGATGATTGTGAAGCTTGGTTGAGATGGTAAAGTCAGAGTGTGGAAGAGGGTGGGATATTTCCCTGGGAATGCCTTGCTGCTAAATGATGATCTTGGCTGAGTCCTCAAGGGTTAACACGTTGTTAATGTAGCCCCACATTCTACAAGGCAGTACGAATGGAGGGAGGGGAGACAGCGTGGCAGAGAGAGACAGTCAAGCACAGTGTATGAGAGAGAGATGCACATTGCCCCTTTAAGTATGCTGACTCCACTATAAGTACACTGCCTTTTTAAGTAGATCAGCAAGTTGAGACAGCAGCTGCTGCCAGCAAACTCCCTCTGTCCTGAGCCCTGTCGTGTCCCCCCTGCTCTGTGGAGATGGGGGTACAGGACCTGGGGGGAGGGGGACACCCTGACATTAGCACCCCTTCCTCCCCAGCACAGTAAGTAGGCTTCCGGGAGCAGCTCCAAGGCAGAGGGCAGGAGCAGCACACAGCAGTCTGGGGAGGGACTGCTGAGCTGCCTGGCAATTCATAGCCTGCTGGGTGGCTGCTGCACAGGGAACTTAAGGGAGCGGGGGACTGATGGGGGGGCTGCTGGTCCACCCTTGGTTCCAAGCCCCCACCAGCTAGCTCCATCGAGTTGCTCTTTCTGCAAGCAGTGGACAAAGCAGGTAGCTGCCAAACAATGTTATAAGGGAGCATTGCGCAACTTTAAACAAGCATGTTCTCTAATTGATCAGCAAGGAAACAACGTTAACCCGGATGACTTTAAGTGAGGAGTTACTGTATCTTGTTTTTAAAACGTGCTACATTCCAGGCAGTTTTGTCCTATCTTTGTTGTATTAGCTGCCTTTGGAACATGCAAAAAATATTGGCACATGCCGAGCTTGTGAAAAAAGACTGTAACTCGAAGAGCTTCTTCCCATAGCCAGTCTCTAGCCTTTTTCGCTCTTATATTTGTAAAATGTGCCTAATTATGCATTTTGGTGAGCATGTTAGTCTGTCTTTTTAGTTGTTAGGATACAGCAAACATAAAAAATGAAAACATTTGCTGCTGTGCTGTAAGCGTAGACTTGCTGAAAACTCTTCATCCAAACAATACTAGCAGCAAACTCAGGAAATCTATTCCACATTTCATTGATAGCTTTTTTTAATATAGATTTACTCACTATGGTGACATGTCTCATCCCATTCACCTCAATGAAGCATGAAATTTAAAGCTTAATTAAGAATATTATGTTAGGAATAAAAAGCTTATAAGGAAATTAAAGGCAGCAAGTACAGTAATGGTAAATTAGCATTGCGCAGCTAAAATTAAAAAACCAGAAAATGCAGAATCTAGTTTCTGCATCACTATTAACTTGGCTGCATTGCATGATCTGTTTTATTATTCTTTGTATTATAAACAAATGTTAACCGATGTGTGTAACCAAGAAAAGAGGACTAGAAAGTAAAATAGGTATGAAGTGGACAAGTTGATCTTGCTGTAAGAACAGTTTGCATTTCTTAACAAATTGTAAATTTTGTAACCTTAACATTCATTTTTCATTTAACAATGAAAACTATTTTGCAACCTAGCTATTTGTTTACTATAACAGTGTCCTCCACCCTGTGGTAACACAGTTTAGAAGGTAGCAAAGCTCTGGGCCTTGTTTAGGATGTGATGGGTGTGCTGTTTGGGGACAATTTTCAGATGTTCTGATATAGCTGGACCAGTAGAGCATTTTGGAATTGCAAGCTTTAACAAAGAAGACCCTCAGTATTATAAAACAGCTTTCAGAGGGATATTTAATAATTAAAGTAACTTTTAAAGTATTGTATTAGAAGCTTAATTTCACATTTCTCCAAGGTAGGGGAACCAGCACAGTTGAAAAGAGTAGAGGGAGGTTTTATAGGTTTTTCTGTTGGCAATCTAATTGTCTGTTAAATTACCGTATATACTCGATCATAAGCCGGTCCGTTTATAAGCCGACGCCCCCCCCTCCCCAAGATAGATAAATAAAAATGGAAAATTTTTATAACCCGTTCATAAGCCGACCCTATAATTCAGGAGTCAGCGAACTTTGGCTCTCGGGTCATCAGGATAAGCTGCTGGGGGGCTGAGATGGTTTGTTTACCTTGAGCGTCCACAGGCACGGAGGTAAACCTAAGTACACAAAGTGTCCTGGGCCAGGACAGCAACTGGTGGGGAAACTTTTTTGGGGGGAGAAGCTGGGAGTCAGGGGAGTAGCCCCTGTGACCACCCCCCACATGACCCCTGCCCCATCCCTTCCCACTTTATCTGGGGAGGGCCAGGGGAGGATGTCTCTGGCCTGGCTGGAACTGCTCTGGCAGGCTAGACCGGGCGGCACGGCCGCAGCCTGCCAGCCCCGGAGATGCAGCTGCTTCGGAGGCTGTGGGGAGAGCAGCGTGGACAGAAGCAGAGACACTCTAGCCCTGCCTCTTCCCTTCTGTCTCTGCTGGCTGTACTGCCTCTCCTTGCTCCCTCTGTTGGGGGGAGGGGCTGTGTCCCACCTCTCCCTCTCTATACCCGTTCATAAGCCGACTTCCCTTCTCTGGTGCTTCTCTTTTTTTACTAAAAAAATTCGGCTTATGAACCAGTATATATAGTATATCTGAGTTCTTTGATACCACTGTACTCCTTTAAATAAAGCAACCTTCTTTTTTTCTCCCCTCCTTTGAGTTTTTCTTCTCTGACTTCATCAACTTGGAATTTATCCTATTTTGCCCTGTTTCTTGTGGCTTCTCTCCCCACTCAGACCCCATTTGTCTGTCAGCCTTTTTAGTTTGTGATAAGTAATGTTTGTAGCTGGCGCTTACCAAGGGAGAACAAGACTGAATCAGTAATGTACTGTCGCTTTCCCACAGTGGCAGCTCTATGCTGTGTCTCATCTGATTTGTCTCCTTTCTTTTTTACATTGAAACTGAGCATGAAATTTTAGGCCTCCTATGCTACTTTCCCACTGCCTTTTTTTGAGTACTGTTGGTGACTGGTACCTTTTGCTATTGTTTCTCTTGTATGGATGAGAGCGAAGTAAAATGGATTCTTCTACCTACCTCTTTCTCCTTGACTGCTTTTCAGAACACTCTCCTTTACCCCCCTTCCCATCCACCTCTAGAGGCCGAGGCTCCTGAATTTTCTCCTCTGCACATAGTTTGTTCAGCTGGAACCATGTGACATTGACAAAGATTGTGTCTTTTTCAGTTTGTTGGTGCTCTGGAAAAGGCAGCAGGAGCATGACCTTGCCGCTGTGGAAGATTAGGCATTTCTCTGATATACAGTACATCTACCTCCTTGTTCTCAAAAATAAATTTTAAAACCTGAGCTGTGTTCCAGTAACTCTAAACCTTATTTGTGCTCAGAAAATGACTTGTTGCTAACAGTACAAGTCAGTAGTAGGTCTCTCTGAACTGGTATTGAAAACATTTGACTGTTGTAAGTGTAAATACAAAGCATCACACATTCTGTAATAGTATTGAGAACATCTTTGTGCTATCTACTCTTGTCAGCACCAGTTCAGAGAGACTGATAATTGACAGCCAGTGAAAGCAAGAGATTTATTTCCTAGTGTACACAAGGCATGAGTGTGTGACTTGATATGCAAATAAACTCTTTGTGGTTTAGAGACATTCTCTTACTATATGGTTGTGGAGCTCTGAGCACAATAGCACCCCTCCCCTCCCCCGATTGGGACTGCTGAGTGCTCAATCATTATTCATTCAAATAACTTTTAGCTCAAGCTCTCTAAAAAATTAGTAGTGGGTATAAAAATTGTCAGCAGATTTTCCCCAACAATAGTTGTCTGCTTAACTAGTAAGCAAGTAAATCTTAATCCTCTACTTCAGATGAGTGAAAAATGTTTGTGCAGCACCTGCTATGGGCCATTACAGGTGGACCAGCATCTCCAGTAGAAAATGTGTAGTTAACTAACACTTCTCCTAGGTTACTGACTCTTGGCTTCATTGGAACTGGAGTGCCCTAAAGCTCTGTGTGGATAGCAACTTCTATGGGGTTCTTTATAGAGTTGTATTGTTCAGATTTCCCTTCTGGTCTGTTTCCTATTGTCTGTTTTCATTTTATGTGTAGACTTGGGGTGCTGTGGAGTTCAGAGTGCACTTTCAACATATGAAAGCATGCAAATATCTGATTCACCATACCATTCTTATTGGGGATTAGATTTGGAGCAGGAGGTAAATTTTAAAATTTGTATGTTGAGTTAGGATGTCAGAAACTCTCCCTAAGAGCTTCAAACTGTGTCCCAACCGCTACAAAACGATCCTCCAACCCTAACAAGCAATCTTAATGAGTGTTCTGTACCTCAGGAGGGTCATAACTGTGATCTACTTGAGAATGTCACTTTGAGCCATCATGATCTGAGAGGGGCTACTGTCCCATTGGTCACTGTGAGCCCTAGAAATCTTTTCCATTGAGCATAGGAGATTTGTTCTTTAGGAACTCTGCTGGGTGTTGGGACATTACCTTGAAGCATTCCGGTTTGAAGGAGCCTCAAAATAAGTCTAGACTACCAAACGGTGCTTAGATATCTTCAGATCATTCCACTACTTCCTGCTCTTTGGAGCTGAGAAGATGTATAGACAGAACCATCCAATCATAGAAGCATATCTTCTATGAGCAAAATTGAGGTAATTTCTCCAATAGAGATTTAGTGATGCATGAGAAGGGGGCTTATAAAGGCTTGCTCCCATAGGCATCACAGCCACACCTATCCCTGTTCCTAAAATTACTCAGTTTCCAATTAATATTTTTATTCATGCAGGACCTCTATCCACGACTTTTATGTAAGCTGAGGTAATTTTGAAGCCTCTTCGCATCTTTCCGCTGGTTGCTTTGCATTTCCTTACGCGTCCAGCTCTGGCTATAGTGAAAGTTCACTGTAAGATATTAAAGTACTTTGTACCTGAGTGTGTAGATGTCCACATCAGTGCTCTGTGGGTCAACAGTATTGACACACTCTGCTTCTAGGGTTCTAATGGATTGTAGGTACACCAAGAGCATTGAAGCAGATATTGTTGGTCTGAACCTTGCACAGTTCGTGCTTCAAGGAAAGGTTTATGGAAGAGAAGGAAGAGGCTCTCTTGAAAATAATAGATGCTTTTCAGAATGGTTCCCTCTATCCCATTTCAGTTGGTGAGTGCAGGGATATCCAGGGAAAGATTATCAAATTCTTGCAGTTTTAGACCCCTAGGCTCTCAATGTACCCATCCAACCAATCTTCAAACTGGTAGTAAGAAGTGTAATCTTATTCCACTCCCAGCTATTAATAAAGCTGATCATAAGTATTTAGCCACCAGGAATGCTACATACTGTGTGCTTCTACCTTTCCCACAAGAGTGATTTAAAGAGTTCCAATAACAAGGATAAAACTTTAGAAGACTACAAAGTTTGGTGCCCTGGACCTATATTCCAAAAGATGGAATTCTCAGAAAATGTGTTTAGTTAGTTGGTGAAATTTAATACTTAAATCGCCAACTGCCAGGCCTTTATGTCCAAATATGATTTTAACTTATGGAGTAAGGTCCCTGAGTTCTCCTCTTTCCTTCCACAGGGCAAGCAGGAGGACTTCAAGACGACAATTCTGGAGGGTATGGAGACGGCCAAGCATCAGGTGAGGGTGGCGTTTGATGCTTGCCACTTAATAGCAAGAGCCGCCAAATGAGGGATTGATGCTTGCAAGTGCGCATGGGTGTGGGTGTTCAGACCTTAGCAAGAGGTATAGGAGACATTTACTCTTTGAGAAAGGGAGGAATCTCTTCTAATTGCAGTTGAAGGCTCTAGTGACTAAGTAAATGGAAAGTAAAACTACACTGAAATCCCTCAGGCCGATCTCTCATCCCTCCACTCCTCTCCATGTTCAGAGGAGACCAAACATGGGAAAGGGTACTTCCTGCTTAGTCAGCTTTTACACATTAGAATGGTACTGAGCTCCAGGCTTCAGTGTGCTAGGCCCTTTTCTAATACACTTGAAGCCCATATATTTTTGAAAGGATTGAGTTCATGAGCAATTTCCCAGCATTTGGCACAGAAGACTTGCCTATGGGGTAGGTTAGTCCACTTTTTAATAGACTGGCTCATGAATTCGAGCCAACATTTGATCTGAAGTATCGATATAAAGGGGAATGCATTTAGCTTGTAATCCCCACCAATTGCTTTCTTTATTTTTAAGTACTGTCAGAATGCTACCAAAATGTTCATCTTCCTCAAACCATGCCACTATATGCCTGTGGCACCTGAGGAGTCAGGCATGGGGTTTTAATCAAAGTAGTTATGAGTTCCATTCTAGACCGTGAAGAAATAAACCTCTTTGAAACAAATACAAAATTCAAGGTATCGCAGGGGTTCACCCTCACCCGTTCTAAATGAAGGAGCCTGATTATGTTTTGGACCTTGGTATCAGCACATATAGAGATCCCTTTTTAAATATTTTCAGACTTACGGAGGGGACATAGTGCTTTTTTGCCCTGGACTTTTTGACTCTGCATTTTGCAAATTATACATGTTACATCAGTATCAAACTGTTTCTGGGAGTGTGCTTTACCCACTTGGATGGATGAATTAATGATTACTAATTCCTGGAAATGGTCAAGAGAGCAGAATGTGTTGCTTTAAGTACTGAAGGAGTTTTTCATCTGAAAATGTCCCACCAAGGCGTGTGGTGTGGATTTTTTCTTTCTTTCTTTCTTTCTTTCTTTCTTTCTTTTTTTGATGGAGCAGTGGCCAACAAAATCCTTTTGAGATGTGTCCTGTGAGGAAGGAGAATACCAAAATGCAGGTTGGGTTAAATATTCATGAATGGTTGGTACTGTAGTCAGGAAGTAATAAATCTGTGTGTGTTTGTAAAAGAGAGAGGAGTAAAGGAGAATCTGTGGTGGTGAACCACCTTAATCATAGAGATGCACAGAAAAACTGTCAAAGACAAATGTGTGTGAATCCTCCAGGATGAGACTCTTCCATTCCTTGTTGAGATTTTTCATAAAGCATGGTTCATGTAAGAGTAGAGGGGGAATAGTTTAACCTACCTGAAGGTGATCTAAATTTAGCCTGCTCAATTGCAAGAAATCCACTAGAAGGGTGTTTGGTTTTAAGTGAGCTCTTCTGGCTGGTGAGCCATATTAAAATATTTTGCTGTTGTCTGTGGATTATATTTTACACCTATTCCATTCTGATCTTCAGGTCTGTTTCCTCAGTAACCATCTTAGTTCACAAACAAGATAAAAGTAAAGATTTCTGCTCAGCCTTTAATTATGAAAGCTTATCAAAGACAACTTGTTTCTGTGACCTTTTAATTTAAAGCCTATAGTCTCATGAGATGTGAACATGGCCTTAGGGAAAAAAACCTGCTTGGACCATCCTTTTAAATCCTTCTGTAGGAACTGAAGATTTTCTTTTTAAGGTACTTTATAGCTGCGGGAGCTTTGTCTCTCAAAACTGGTGAAACACAAACTCTGCTGACTGTGCCATATTCAGTGGAAAGGAGATTTGGTTTTATCTAGATTCTTTCCAAAGGTTTTATTGGGAGTTTTGCATTAGTTGTTTGGACAACATGCTTGGTGGTGTGTTCTTTCAGAAAAAGTCTCTGGTCAGTCCCTTTGTTTCCAGTAAAAACTCCTAAAACAGTCTAGTCAGCATGTTTGGCATTTGTTCAGTTTGTCTCTGAGACATGTTTTAAGACCTTTTTTTTCACTATTACTTGGTGTTATGGGCACTTAATCTCTGGTAGTCAGTTCTGCTAAAGGTAGTGCAGGGGGTGATGGATAGCTTCAGGTTGGTTCACTTGACAGTATATGTAGGGTACTTTTACTATACATGCATACTTGCACAGTGAATCTCAGATTTATAGACGGATGGAAAATAGCTATAGAGTAGCCCATCCTCTGGGCTAGTGAACACTTATTACCCAAGGAATTGATCTTCTACCCTCTACAATAGGAGATTTTTTTTTCAATAGCCTAATAGATATTGCTGTCAGGAAATCTTACTTGATATTCAACCTAGTTTTTCCAGTTTTTATTTTCAGTTTATGCTACTAAGTAATCCCCTTTGTCCACGCTCCACAGTTTTATGCCTCTGTGGTGTTTAGATCCTGCCAATTATTAGTCAGTTGTCTTCACTCTTGGTTGTCATGCAGTCAAGCTATTCATAGTTAGCTCTTTTAATCTTTCCTCATAAATCGCTCTTCAGCCCCTTAATTTTCTTTAAGTTCCTTCAAATTGGTCTTCATCTTTATGGTATAAAAATGCTCAGAATAGTTTCACCAGACCTGCAGAAAGAGGATAATTTCCCTCCCACCACCTTCCCATTCTGTAACATGGTGCCTCTGCCCATCCAACCTAAAATCATACAGATGTTTTTGTTTCCATAACACACTGCAAAGTTCTATCTTATTTGATGCCTTCCACCATCTCTTAGTGAATATTGATACTGGAATTGTTCATCTCAGTCTCATTTCATTATTTGTGTTTTGGCATTTTTCCCTTGGATATATTCGCTTGTATTTTTCCAGTTTAGCTTTTTTTCTGTTTATATTTCTAACCTTCCGAGGTCACCTAGTATTTTAAAATTGACCTCACTGACATTTGCCTCTCAATGTATTTTTTTGTCTTGCTTTTTGTGCCTGTAAGATGTACCTTTAAAGTGAAGCCCAGAAGTGCCCTTTCCTTTTATGCAGAAATGTCTGTTTTTGTGCACTTTTTTTGTGACTTGTGTGTAGTTAGTTTCTGTGTTCTGCTGTAATTTAAGGATTACGGTCTAGCTAATACTATTGTTCTTGCAGTTTTCTGTAAACTGTGATTTCCATTTGTTCCAAAAATGCTAAATGTTCAAGTGCCTTAATTGGACACCATCTTTGCATATAGACATGACTCCTAGTTTGTGTCCAGCAGTAGACTTTAAGCATTGCATTATCTAGGAAAAGATAAAATTCCTTTCCTTTATTTCACTCAGGAAAATATAGCAGTCTCTTGCATGTATCTACACTCCACTGCTGTACACATTATGGGTATGCTGGTTAGGCTAAAGGGATGGACTGTGGGTTTCTCTAGATTTAGGAAAAGAAGCCAGTGTTTGTCAGTGTTAATCTAGACAAACCCTTGGAAGCTGGAGAGCAGATGTGAGGAACCTATACATTGTCCTCTTTGTGGTTTACAGCCCTCTTGGCTTAGGAGGAGTCTCCTGAAGGTTTGTGGAGCTTTGAGAGAGAGAGTGAGAGATCTAAACCAGTTATTTCTTACGGATAAACAGTTTAGTTTTCTTTTCATATCTTTTTATCTCCTCACTTTTACTTGTTGCTTGTTTTCTAAATCCTGTGTTCTTTTGTAGTAGTGCTAGTGCTGGTGCCCAATTTTGATCTGTAACTCAAAGCACTGGCTGAGATATTTTTGGCTTGCAGAAATAGACAAAAGAAGCTGGTGGAAGTGTAAGACAAAACCAGTTGGCACATCATTAAATATGGATATTCAAGGTGTCTTGACCAGGAGGGGATAGCTTTTTAGTAAAAACACTGACATATCAGTTGCTTTTGGAATACTTGTTAGACACCCCTTTTTTGTTTTTGTTTATTTTTTTTTATTTTTTGTGTGTGTAGGTGTGGAGGGTGCAGCTTTCCAGAGTAGACTTCCGCATGATCGTATGACCTCTCAAGAAGCTGCTTGTTTTCCAGACATCATCAGTGGCCCGCAGCAGACTCAGAAAGTGTTTCTGTACATCAGGAATCGCACAGTAAGTTCTTTAGTATTAGAAACCTTGATGGGAACATTTCCATATCTTTTTAATAATTTGCAAAGAACATCTGGATGGCTCTGTCTGGCGATTGCTTCTTGTGGTGATTGATGGTTTCTATGATGAGCTGTTCTATTTCAGAAACCTGTCACACACAAAATCAATACAGGTAGTTCTTATCCAGTTCTGGATTGAGGCATTCTTTTGAGGGACAGTATAAGCAAATCTGCACTGGTGTTAGACCTGTTGCTTGAATACCGTGCACATTCTTAAGGTTACAAATAGAAGTTTCATATAAGTTTCTCTTTTTCGATTGTCCATAACTTTTCCAACTAGTTTCCTTTTGGGCAGAAACTTCTATATTTAGTCTCAGGCTGTTGAGAAATTTAGCTAATTTTGTTGCATAAGAGGCCTGAAAACATTTTTACTTAAGGAAATTTAAGAAAAAATTGCTTATGCGTGGAACTCAAATGCCTAAATCTTGAAACATTGAATTATGCATGTCACTTGTCCTCAGTAAAGAACTTTCATTAAGTGAATCAAACTTCTTTTGTGTCTGTTGCATTTATGTTTTAATTCAAAATATCATTCATGCAACTGAAAGTACTGAGGGTGGAGTTTTCAAATGTGACCAAGTCACTTAGGTGTTGGCTTGGCAACCTGGTCAATTGACCTGTCAAATAATAGAGAAACAAGGTAGGTGAGCGTGGTGTCTTTTATCTGGACCAACTTCTGTTGGTGAAAGAGACAAACTTTCAAGCTATGCCTCTTCTTCCGGTCTCTGATGTCCTGGTACCAACATAGCTACAACAACACTGCAAATAGTCAAATAATCTCAGCTGACCACCTATTATTTGACTACGGTTCAATTTTTTTCAGATTTTTTCAGCAAGAATGCCCTGATGTAGACAATAGTCTACCTTTTTGATTGCATCATGATGCCATATGTTAGCAAGCTTACTTAAAAGTTCGTGATTGCTCACCTTACACATTCTGTAATAGTACTGAGAACATCTTTGTGCTATCTACTCTTGTTGTCAGCACCAGTTCAGAGAGACTGATAGTTGACAGCCAGTGAAAGCAAGAGATTTATTTCCTAGTGTACACAAGGCATGAGTGTGTGACTTGATATGCAAATAAACTCTTTGTGGTTTAGAGGCATTCTCTTACTATATGGTTGTGGAGCTCTCAGCACAATAGCCGTCCCACCCACCCCCCGTTCTGATTGGGACTGCTGAGTGCTCATTCATTATTCATTCAAATAACTTTTAGCTCAAGCTCTCTAAAAAATTAGTAGTGGGTATAAAAATTGTCAGCATATTTTCCCCAACAATAGTCGTCTGCTTAACTAGTAAGCAAGTAAATCTTAATCCTCTACTTCAGATGAGTGAAAATGTTTGTGCAGCACCTGCTATGGGCCATTACAGGTGGACCAGCATCTCCAGTAGAAAATGTGTAGTTAACTAACACTTCTCCTAGGAGACTGACTCTTGGCCTCATTGGAACTGGAGTGCCCTAAAGCTCTGTGTGGATAGCAACTTCTATGGGGTTCTTTATAGAGGTGTATTGTCTGTTTTCATTTTATGTGTAGACTTGGGGTGCTGTGGAGTTCAGAGTGCACTTTCAACATATGAAAGCATGCAAATATCTGATTCACCATACCATTCTTATTGGGGATTAGATTTGGAGCGGGAGGTAAATTTTAAAATTTGTATGTTGAGTTAGGATGTCAGAAACTCTCCCTAAGAGCTTCAAACTGTATCCCAACCGCTACAAAAGGATCCTCCAACCCTAACAAGCAATCTTAATGAGTGTTCTGTACCTCAGGAGGGTCATAACTGTGATCTACTTGAGGATGTCACTTTGAGCCATCATGATCTGAGAGGGGCTACTGTCCCATTAGCCACTGTGAGCCCTAGAAATCTTTTCCATTGAGCATAGGAGATTTGTTCTTTAGGAACTCTGCTGGGTGTTGGGACATTACCTTGAAGCATTCTGGTTTGAAGGAGCCTCGAAATAAGTCTAGACTACCAAACGGTGCTTAGATCTCTTCAGATCATTCCACTGCTTCCTGCTCTTTGGAGCTGAGAAGATGTATAGACAGAACCATCCAATCATAGAAGCATATCTTCTATGAGCAAAATTGAGGTAGTTTCTCCAATAGAGATTTAGTGATGCATGAGAAGGGGGCTTATAAAGGCTTGCTCCCATAGGCATCACAGCCACACCTATCCCTGTTCCTAAAATTACTCAGTTTCCAATTAGTATTTTTAGTCATGCAGGACCTCTATCCAGGACTTTTATGTAAGCTGAGGTAATTTTGAAGCCTCTTCGCATTTTTCCGCTGGTTGCTTTGCATTTCCTTACGCGTCCAGCTCTGGCTATAGTGAAAGTTCACTGTAAGATATTAAAGTACTTTGTACCTGAGTGTGTAGATGTCCACATCAGTGCTCTGTGGGTCAACAGTATTGACACACACTGCTTCTAGGGTTCTGGGAGTCAGGCGAGTAACCCCTGTGACCACCCCTCCGGGACTCCCACCCTCTCCCCATCCCATCCCTTCCCACCTTATCTGGGGAGGGCCAGGGGAGGATGTCTCTGGCCTGGCTGGAACTGCTCCAGCGGGCCAGATCCAGAGCTGCAGCTGCTTCGGAGGCTGGGGGGAGAGCAGCATGGCCAGAAGCAGACACACTCTGGCCCTGCCTCTTCCCTTCTGTCTCTGCTGGCTGTGCTGCCTCTCCTTGCTCCCTCTGTTTGGGGGGAGGGGCTGTGTCCCACCTCTCCCTCTCTATACCCGTTCATAAGCCGACTTCCCTTCTCTGGTGCTTCCCTTTTTTACTAAAAAAATTCGGCTTATGAGCGAGTATATACAGTATATCTGAGTTCTTTGATACCACTGTACTCCTTTAAATTAAGCACTCTTCTTTTTTTCTCCCCTTCTTTGAGTTTTTCTTCTCTGCCTTCATCAACTTGGAATTTATCCTATTTTGCCCCATTTCTTGTGGCTTCTCTCCCCACTCAGACCCCATTTATCTGTCAGCCTTTTTAGTTTGTGATAAGTAATGTTTGTAGCTGGCGCTTACCAAGGGAGAACAAGATTGAATCAGTAATGTACTGTCGCTTGCCCACAGTGGCAGCTCTATGCTGTGTTTCATCTGATTTGTCTCCTTTCTTTTTTTACATTGAAACTGAGCATGAAATTTTAGGCCTATGCTACTTTCCCACTGCCTTTATTTGAATACTGTTGGTGACTGGTACCTTTTGCTATGGTTTCTCTTGTATGGATGAGAGCGAAGTAAAATGGATTCTTCTACCTACCTCTTTCTCCTTGACTGCTTTTCAGAACACTCTCCTTTACCCCCCTTCCCACCCACCTCTAGAGGCCGAGGCTCCTGAATTTTCTCCTCTGCACATAGTTTGTTCAGCTGGAACCATGTGACATTGACAAAGATTGTGTCCTTTTCAGTTTGTTGGTGCTCTGGAAAAGGCAGCAGGAGCATGACCTTGCCGCTGTGGAAGATTAGGCATTTCTCTGATATACAGTACATCTACCTCCTTGTTCTCAAAAATATATTTTAGAACCTGAGCTGTGTTCCAGTAACTCTAAACCTTATTTGTGCTCAGAAAATGACTTGTTGCTAATATGATGTCATATGTTAGCAAGCTTACTTAAAAGTTCGTGGTTGCTCACCTTACTACATGCTAATGCCATCTGTTGGGGAAAAAGGTAAACTAACTGAAAGGTGAGCATCTTGATTGGCTGAGATCTTCTAGACCAAACTCAGCTCTTTGTCAGCTGTACCGGAGGTGTTCATTATCTCGGTAAACATGTTCTCCCACATTCTCTTTCTCCTCCTCCTAATCACCGAAAGTCTGCTTTCAGGTGTTGATGACACACACGTTTCCAGCTGTCAGTCATGGGGAAAAAATAAAGGAGCCATTGTACATGAATAAAATATTTCCATAGCAAGGCCATTTTCATAAAACAGAACAAAAAAACTCATTACACTAGGTGCAAGCCATAACGTAATCAGAATCTGTAACTGTTCACTGTGCCGTTTTGCTGCTCCAGCCATGGTGAGTAGCTTTCCCCCCCACCCCCAACCCATGCTGAGCACAGTAAAGGCAGATTAGTGGCCGCATGGTTTGGCGATCCGGAATATGGGGGGTTGGGTCTACATGCCGTCTTTTTTCCTTGTAAGAGCACTTTTAATGAGAACTTCCCCCGTTTCCCCTAGGCGACCCTATATGATATCTGTCTCCTGAGGGTAACAGAAGCGGAAAGGAAGGAGATGCTGCAAGTGTCTGGGTATAGACATGGTCCTTATGCTGTGTACTTCAATGATGCCAGCAGAATTAATTCAGGAGTTGCATGGGAAAGTGTTCTACCATGGTGGAAGAAATAAGACTGCCCTGCCCAGAAACCTTCTGCAAACGATTGCAGAGTACTTCCATGAAAGTTTCCTAGAGATATCCATGGAGGATTCCCGGGCTATCCCAGTCCACATAAACAGTCTTTTCCGGGGCCACTCTCCACGTAGCTGGAGCGGCCTCTTGTAAGCAGAGAACCACAGCACCTTGCTGTATACTCACCAGAGGAGGTGCCTTCCCCAGCATCACGGTCGGCCACCGTGATGTTCTGCAACCCACAGGGCTCCAAAGTTTAAAAATATTTCTGCCTGTCAGGGAGAATGGACCCACCGCTTGCCTGTCTCCCATTCTCTTCCTTCTTGTCTTCCTCATCCACCATATTGTCCTCTCTGTTGTCTCTAGAGTCTCACACCTGTGAGGTGTCCACGTTGCTTTTAGGGGTATTGGTAGGGTCACCCCCGAGAATTGCATGCAGCTTGTTGTAGAACTGGCATGTGTGGGGTTCAGCACTAGAATGGCTGTTCGCCTCCTTTGCCTTCTGGTACATTTGGCAAAGTTCTTTTATTTTTATACGGCACTGCTGTGTGTCCCTCGTGTAGCCCTACTCCCCCTATTCCACGAGCGATCTTTGCATAGATATCAGTCTTTCTTCTGCTGGATCGGAGCTCTGCCTGCACAGACTCTTCTCCCCACACAGCGATGAGATCCACCACCTGGGCAGACCAGGCTGGAGTGTGTTTGGGGCGTGTAGTCTCAATGATCAGTTGTGCTGGCATGCTCCCAATACTAATCAAACAGGAAATGAGAAATCAAAAGTTCCCGGGGCTTTAGCAGGGGAGAGGCTGTTTCCTGTGTATCTGGCTACAGTGCAGCAGAGTTGAGAATGATCTCCAGAGCGGTCACAGATGAGCATTGTGGGACACTACCTGGAGACCAGTTAAGTCAAATTACACAATGCTGCGTTTGCACTACCTCGCAGTTGACCCACAAAAATCGAACTAAGTGCTACGCCTCTTTCAGAGGTGGATTATAGAAATCGACAGAGGTGATTCAGGTTGGCGTAAAGGACCCAGTAGTGTAGACACATACATTAACAGGTTGACTGAAGGCAACTTCCTTTGACCTAACTTTTTAGTGTAATGGTGCTGAGAGAGGGCATCATGCCTGAAAACATCTTAGTTGGCTGGAATCTTCTGAAACAGCAGGAGTTAAAAATTGACCTGAATGGAAGTGATACTTAATAATCTAGAGAGCATTCCTGAAATCATGAGACATTAATAAGTGATGTAACTTATGCAGGGTTGAGGAAAGCCAAAATAATTTGTATGGAATTTTTTACTATATGTGTGACTCTAAGCACTTCTGTATTCATACCCTACACGCTACTGCAATGAGTTGTACAAACTATTCCTTGAGAAGTATCATTTGAAAACTAATAACACACTGGTCAGTATCCTTGTGGCACAAAAAAGAAGTTTATAGGAAGTGGAAAATTGGATAAATGACCAGGGAGGAGTATAAAATTATTGCTCAGGCATGCAGGAGTGAAATCAGGAAGGCCAAATCACACTTGGAGTTGCAGCTAGCAAGGGATGTTAAGAGTAATGAGAGGGGTTTTTTCAGGTATGTTAGCAACAAGAAGAAAGTCAAGGAAAGTGTGGGCCCCTTACTGAAGGGAGGCAACCTAGTGACAGAGGATGTGGAAAAAGCTAATGCACTCAATGCTTTTTTTGCCTCTGTCTTCACGAACAAGGTCAGCTCCCAGACTGCTGCACTGGGCAGCACAGCATGGGGAGGAGGTGACTAGCCCTCTGTGGAAAAAGAAGTGGTTCAGGACTATTTAGAAAAACTGGATGAGCACAAGTCTATGGGGCCGGATGCGCTGCATCCGAGGATGCTAAAAGAGTTGGCGGATGTGATTGTGGAGCCATTGGCCATCATCTGTGGAAACTCATGGCGATCGGGGGAGGTCCCGGATGACTGGAAAAAGGCTAATGTAGTGCCCATCTTTAAAAAAGGGAACAAGGGGGATCCAGGGAACCACAGTCCAGTCAGCCTCACCTCAGTCCCTGGAAAAATCATGGAGCAGGTCCTCAAGGAATCAATTCTGAAGCACTTAGAGGAGAGGAAAGTGATCAGGAACAGTCAGCATGGATTTACCAAGGGCAAGTCATGCCTTACTAACCTAATTGCCTTCTATGAGGAGATAACTGGCTCTGTGGATGAGGGGGAAACAGTGGACGTGTTATTCCTTGACTTTAGCAAAGCTTTTGATACGGTCTCCACAGAATTGTTGCCATCAAGTTAAAGAAGTATGGGCTGGATGAATGGACTATAAGGTGAATAGAAAGCTGGCTAGATCGTTGGGCTCAACGGGTAGTGATCAATGGCTTCATATCTAGTTGGCAGCCGGTATCAAGTGTAGTGCCCCAAGGGTCAGTCCTGAGGCTGGTTTTGTTCAATATCTTCATTAATGATCTGGAGGATGGCGTGGACTGAACCCTCAACAAGTTTGCATATGACACTAAACTGGGAGGAGTGGTAGATATGCTGGAGGGTAGGGATAGGATACAGAGGGACCTAGACAAATTAGAGGATTGGGCCAAAAGAAATCTGATGAGGTTCAACAAGGACAAGTGCAGAGTCCTGCACTTAGGACAGAAGAATCCCATGCTCTGCTACAGACTAGGGACCGAATGGCTAGGCAGCAGTTCTGCAGAAAAGGACCTAGGGGTTACAGTGGACGAGAAGCTGGATATCAGTCGACAGTGTGCCCTTGTTGCCAAGAAAGCTAATGGCATTTTGGGCTGTATAAGTAGGGGCATTGCCAGCAGATCGAGGGACATGATAATTCCCCTGTATTCGGCATTGGTGAGGCCTCATTTGGAGTACTGTGTTCAGTTTTGGGCCCCACACTACGAGAAGGATGTGGATAAATTGGAAAGAGTCCAGCGGAGGGCAACAAAAATGATTAGGGGGCTGGAGCACATGACTTATGAGGAGAGGCTGAGGGAACTGGGATTGTTTAGTCTGCAGAAGAGAAGAATGAGGGGGGATTTGATAGCTGCTTTCAGCTACCTGAAAGGGGGTTCCAAAGAGGATGGATCTAGACTGTTCTCAATGGTAGCAGATGACAGAACAAGGAGTAATGGTCTCAGGTTGTAGTGAGGGAGGTTTAGGTTGGATATTAGGAAAAACTTTTTCAATAGGAGGGTGGTGAAGCACTGGAATGGGTTACCTAGGGAGGTATTGGAATCTCCTTCCTTGGAGGTTTTTGAAGCCCGGCTTGACAAAGCCCTGGCTGGGATGATTTAGTTGGGGATTGGTCCTGCTTTGAGCAGGGGGTTGGAGTAGATGACCTCCTGAGGTCCCTTCCAACCCTGATATTCTATGATGCTGCATGTAGAGTTATGGATGACCTCTGATATGTTTCAGAGTCTCTCTTTGAACAAGGTAGAAACCGGTCTACATAGGCCTTGAATACAAAGGAAGCAGGGTGACCAGTGACAATGAAATTGCAGGTTTCAGAGTAACAGCCGTGTTAGTCTGTATCCGCAAAAAGAAGAACAGGAGTACTTGTGGCACCTTAGAGACTAACAAATTTATTGTAGTCCACGAAAGCTTATGCTCTAATAAATTTGTTAGTCTCTAAGGTGCCACAAGTACTCCTGTTCTTCTTTTAATGAAATTGCAGTTTACCTATGCAGTAAACAGAACCATCAAAACTCACAAAGTGGTTGGGGAGTTGACATGTCTGGATCATAGACAAGCAAACACAATTCTTTAACCAGTTTGGTCATCAGGCAGAGACAGTGAAGGTTCATTTACATCAAAGGTGTAACCTCCTCCTCTGTTAGCTTGATGGAGTAAACTACTCAACTATCACTGCTGGATGGAGACTTTACTCCCAGAAAGCCTTTCTGCTTCTTGAAGCAGTGTCCATGAACTCTGAAATGCCTGTCGGAGTTTCATTGGACTATAAAGAGAGGAGCAGTGAACCTATGTTATCTTTCACTTAAGAAGACAAGGGAAACCAGCGCTCATACTTCTGTGGAAGGGCCTGACTGGGAGACATTCAGCCATTTGGATGAATATTTGGCGTCACTTACATCCTGATTAATAAACTTTATTTTTAATCTAAACCAAACCAGTGCTGTGTTTTCTGTTTAAAGGACAAAACAAGTGATCCAGGAGAGGGCTGGACACTTCAGGGTAGACCGTTTTGGGGAAATTTGGGATTGGGGTGTGTTCGGGTCACTTGGCTAGTAGGAACCAAGGCTGGTGGAGACCAGAGCATGTCTGTGGTGTAACGAGCAGGATGCTGGAATCAGTGTTATTGAATGAGGGCTGCTTATCATAGAGACAGTCAGTGGCTGCTTGTATGGTGGCTGCGAGCATCCAGACAAGGGAGCTACAGCAGCAGAGCATTTTAAGGCACCCAGGGTTACAGAGCTGACAATAACACAACCTCTCACTGGTCTGGATTGCACCCCAAAAGGTGACATGACCATGGAAAAACTGTTAAAGTTTAGTGCAAGTTCTCATCTAAGTATGTGACACATGTAGACAGAATGGAGATATACCTCAAGAATTCAAATGTGTGTTTAGCTATTGTCAAATATTATTGGAGTCAAACAGCAAGAAAGGGAAAAGAGGTCTGCATCAAAATTTTTCATCTGTGCATTCTCCTTTTTATTCGTCTTTTGCAGCATAATCATGAAGTATGGAGTCTTTTTGATGAGAGTGACTATGAAAGTGAAGCTAATTCAATTTCTTCATCTTCTAATAAAATGTTGCTACTATATCTGCTTCAGCATTGAAAATTCCTGCTCCTGAAAGTCTTCCAGTGATCATTAAATTGGTTTTAAGAGGTTTTTGAATAGCTTGTCCCATGACTAGAAAAACAAATTGACCATCTATTTGCTAGTTATTTCATATGGTTGAAAATCATTATATGCTAGATTTTTTTTTATAAGTTGCATACAATTTACAAAGTACCAAGTAGGAAACTGCTTGCAGAAAGACTTCTGGGTGCTGAAGTGGTTAATGTGAAAAAGTGAGTTGGTGTTCTGATTTCGCAAACTCCTCCCATTTCTATAGTGTCTGGATGTATGGAGTTCATTCGCTATGAGATTGACAACTCCACAACCAGTATTTTATTCACTCAGTTGTGCACTGGAATGTCACAACAGTCCTATATAGTACTGATCAGTTTAAAAATATAATCCATGAATTGAGTCCATGGAAGATTTGGGGTATTAACAATGCAGCTAATATGAAAGCTGCTTGGTATCTAACAACTTCTGTGTTATGGGTGTGCTGCCCATACAATGCATCTCTTCATCGGTGATGTTGAAGATCTGGCAATTTTCTCATCACTTGTCAAAAGTAAAAAGCATTGTCTGGTTTTTCAAAAACAAATAGTAATTTCCATCATCATTTAGTACACCACTCAGTTTCATCCACACTGAATAATCCCTCGTTGTATTCAGTGGGCATCTTCTATTAAATGTCTCAGATCTTCAGATATAAAAGCAGGCTCCTCAGCCAGCCTCTGTTGAGGAAGGGTAGCTGTGTGTTGCCCCCACGTAATCCACACTGATCTTCTTGATGACTGTCCTTTGGCTGCAAAACTCAATTTCATTGCTTGAACCCATAGCTCAGTCCACTCAGAATATTGAAAATGATAGTTCTACACTATCTGATTCCAAGAGAGAGTTCTTGAATGCTAGGAAATACATTTTGTGAGAATACTGAATGCAGTCCACTTACAAAAGCTGAAGAGAAAAAGATAACCGATAAAATATTATGGAAAAATCATGTGATCTCTCCTGCTGCCTACTGTTGTATTAATTTAGATGGAATAAATGGGCTGAAGGTAACTTAGTCACTGTCCAATATAAATAGTGTTAAACTAGGTTCGGGATTTGTTATACAGAGACCTCAGTCTGCTTAGTACCATGGCAAAAACACCATGAACAATCCTTTTAAGCTTTTAGTGAAGAATCAGAAAAGATACAACAAGGAAGTGCTTAGAATCATAGAAGATTAAGGTTGAAAGAGACCTCAGGAGGTCATCTAGTCCAACCCCCTGCAGTTAGTTTGATCCTGTTTTATCTCAAGTGGTTTTTGGGCTTCATCTGGAGGTGGGTAGGGGTGGTAATGTCATCTGGATTCCTCTCTATGGCCTAGTCTGGCTAGCACGTCCCTCAGGATTGTGATGAAGAATATCCAGTGTCCCAATAGACTGTGTGTGTGTGTGTGTGTGTGTGTGTGTGTGTGTGTGTGGGGAGGAGGGGGGCGGCAGCTAGGCTGATGAAACTCGCTTCAGTAGCCATATATCAGAGGGGTAGCCGTGTTAGTCTGAATCTGTAAAAAGCAACAGAGGGTCCTGTGGCACCTTTGAGACTAACAGAAGTATAGGGAGCATAAGCTTTCGTGGGTAAGAACCTCACTTCTTCAGATGCAAGTAATGGAAATCTCCAGAGGCAGGTATAAATCAGTGTGGAGATAACAAGGTTAGTTCAATCAGGGAGGGTGAGGTGCTCTGCTAGCAGTTGAGGTGTGAACACCAAGGGAGGAGAAACTGCTTCTGTAGTTGGATAGCCATTCACAGTCTTTGTTTAATCCTGATCTGATGGTGTCAAATTTGCAAATGAACTGGAACTAGAGAAAAGAAGAACAGGAGGACTTGTGGCACCTTAGAGACTAACAAATTTATTAGAGCATAAGCTTTCGTGGACTATAGCCCACTTCTTCGGCTATAGTCCACGAAAGCTTATGCTCTAATAAATTTGTTAGTCTCTAAGGTGCCACAAGTCCTCCTGTTCTTCTTTTTGCGGATACAGACTAACACGGCTGCTACTCTGGAACTAGAGAATACATAATATATCCTAAGGATTTTATTCATGTGAGTTTGGGATGGCCATCACATAGTCTGTTTAATTCCACAAATTATACAGAGGAACTGCTAGAATATTTGGAATGTGTAAACAGCATATGCTCATGTTTCCACAATATCTCCACCCATCACAAATCCCCTACACAAAGGTGGGCGCGCTTGCACTTTCATATCTCATTAAACCTTGGGGAAAGATGGGTTCTGCAGTATGTCATCAAGGGTTTTTTTTTTAAGTAACTTTTTGTTGGATTGGGAAAAGGGAAGTAAACTTCAGAGTTGAGGGCGACAGAGTCCTGTGGCACCTTAAGACTAACAGATGTATTGGAGCATAAGCTTTCGTAGGTGAATACGAAGTGGGTATGCTCCAATACGTCTGTTAGTCTATAAGGTGCCACAGGACTCTGTCGCTTTTTACAGATCCAGACTAACACGGCTATCCCTCTGATACTTCAGAGTTGAGGACTCCCTGCTGACAAATCTGATGTCAGCTTCCTCTTGTTTAGACTGGGAATTCTGCTGCAGTACTACTGGATGGGATCGGTGTCTCATGTAGTCAGGACCCAAACCAGTTGGGGCTTTGTAGCTTGAGACCAACATCTTATATTTTAATTAGGAACAAACTGGAGACTAATGCAGACCATGGAGCACAGGTGTAAAGTGCTACCTGTATGAAGTAACAGGTGGGCATTTGCTGCTAGCTGAAACTTCCAAGTGGACTTCAAATGTAGCCCCATTTAGTAATTCTATCTTCAGATGACAGACCAAACTAACTGTGTCAACGTCTAAATCCAAAATAAGGTTGCAACTTTCTCTTGACAAATGTTGGTGTAAAAAGCACACCCTTGGTCCTGCTACCAAATAGATCTAGAAATTGGGAAAAGCTTGGATTTTTTCAGTTTTGGATCCTGCTTCTCTGTTGTCCTGCACTTCGACATCCGTGCAAAGTGTGTGCAGTCTCTGTGAAGTGCTACTATTTTGAACTGAATGTTTTACATAAAACTTTACATAAAACTAGGGCCGTAGAGCTAAAGCCTTCCCACAATAGCGAACCTAAAAAATGGCTTGACATTGCTTCTGTGAGAGAAGTGACACTTCCCAATGCTTATGTAGAAAATGCATACAAAGAGCATAAAATGAGAAAGAGGGGACAAATTAGACCCTCATACTCTTGACTCCCACATATCATGAGTAGGTATTGTAGGGCTATTAGTATTGCCTTTGTTAAGGTTGCTTGACATTTCCAATTATAAGACTGTTTTCAGTTGCTTATAACTTTGCAAAACTTTAACCATTTGGGCTGAAATTTTCCATGCCAAGTGTTCGAAATTCTTTTGGGAAAATTTCCGCTAAAGCAGTTCAGCTTTAGCAGAACCATGCTGGGGAAAAATGTTTTGCTCATTTTAAAGCATACTTGTCACTTTTTCTTTGAACAGTTCTAGCACCTGCATGCTTTGACGAAGGGATTTGACATTTGGCAGGGATGGCAGGTGATCTGTGTGTCAGGGATGTGTTTCTTGCTGTCTCTGAAAATCTGTCTAAATTTGCTGAAATTATAAGTCTTTGAAATATTGCAGTTTGTGCATGATCAGAGATTTCTTTAATTGTAACAGTTAAATCTCCAATTCTGTCGTTGCTGAGCATACTTGAACCCCTCACAGCTCCTAGTTGGTGACCAGACTGTTCGTGTGCCATTCTCAGAGGCCAGGGCTACAGGGGCAAAGCTAGACTTTCCATGTAATGGCTGCTTCCAGCTGCTCCAGAGTGGGCCGGCCACTGAAACTGAAAGCAGGGTGCCAATCTCTCCTGTACTCTCAATGCTCTCCTCTTTCTTTCTCTCTCCCCCTCCCCCCCCGCTTGCACCCAGACATCATGGAGGAGGAAACCCTCTGACTTGAATGCAGAGGGAATGAAAACCATACCAGGAAGTAGATTGAGACAGAGAAGTCTGGTTAGATGATCTGGAAAGGGGGAGAAACTGGGTGGATAGGGAAAGATTAGGACCGTGCTTTTCATCTTTAGATCTCAAAGCACTTCAGAATGGACCTTAGTCTTCTTATCCCTGTTTGTAAAAATGGGGAAGCTGAGGCACCGGAATGGCAAGGAGACTGGGAGCTGGTGGGGGTGAGACTGAGACTGCCTGGACAAGGAGACTCGGACCATGAGCTTGGGGATGGAGGTGACACGGGATGGGAATGCTGCTCTGGATGCTGGGCAGTCACTTAAACCAAACTTTGCATAGGTGGTCACTAGTTGTATGATCCTCATTTTTGGGCTGTCTGACTTGAAACCCTTGGGGACAAGGTGGGTGAGAGATCTTTTGTTAGACCAGCTTTTGTTGGCAAGAGAGATAAGCTTTCAGCTCTATGAAAGCTATAGAAAAAACTCATGAGGAAAAATAATTGTGTTCACAGCAGAGTTTGATTAGTGTGCAGTAAATAAGGATTAGTGTTACACATTAAACAATGAGGATAAAACAATGTTGAATAGCTGCTCATTAAGTAAGCACTGTTCATTTTGTGCACTGAATGAGATTGGTCTTGTGGTAAAAGTAGTATGGGATCATGTAACTAAAGATTAGCATAATACATATGCGCAAGGGGGCTTAATTCTGGCACTTTTGAGTGCTTGGCTCTGCAACTGTAATGTTTTTTTTAAGATTGTGTGTAATGTTAAATCAGATCTGGAATGTTATTAATTTCAGTGGATATGGATTAGTTTTCTGAGTGTAGGTGAGATGGCTAAAGGTGTAAGCTAAATGCAGTTTATCATATGACCTCGCAGCTGATTGCATGGATAGCACTACAACATATGTGATGTGTGTGTATATAAACACAATGTTACAAAGAAACTACATTGGAAGGATGCTGGGGTTGCAAAGTCAAGAACTCAAAAGTTGGGAAATACCTATGCAACCTTAATTTGGTATGCTTGTGTGTATGTAATAATTTATTATGGAAAGTGTTGTGGCTCTTCCATTTTGCAACCTTAATGTGTTTTTCATAGGCTTTCTTGTAAATAGGATGGGGAGATCAATGATTATGTGTGTTTTGTCTTATTTGAAATGGTGGGGAAATAAAGCATTGCATTCAATCATACTTTAAGAATATCAGAAAGGTATAATAGATAAATCCGCATTATTTATTACTTGGCTATGTGACAGCACTACAAAAACTTAAATTCTTCTTTTGAGTTCTTATGAGTTGAAACTTCATTGCAACATTAAAGATTTTTTCCGTGTGTGTGTGCGTTTGTCTCTCCATACATACATACATACCGTTTTTGTTTAAATACAGTTGCAACTTTGGTTGGACAACCCAAAGATTCAGCTGACATTCGAGGCAACTCTTCAACAACTAGAAGCACCTTATAACAGTAAGTTGACAATTTTTCAGTGAAACCTCATTGCTGCTGTTTGTCAGTCTGTGCTGAGAAAGCTGTTTCAGATCAAGATGACCCTCAACCAAGTCCCAAACAATTATTTCTTCAGTTCTTAGAACCATAATGTTTGACTAGGAAAGTGGAGTCCATTGGGTGTTTGAATATAAAATTGGGAAGAATGTTTATTGGACAGCTGTTTAAATCAGATGTGGGAGCACTTCTAAAATTACTTTCTGAATGTTTCCAAACAAAAGTTAATTTTGTCAAGTTACAGTTCCTCACAGAGTAACTTCAGTCTAGAGATTAATTTATCTTATGAAAGAGAAGCAAAAATTAATTTAGAGAGAATCTCGTATTTTACAGAGTTTGCTGTTTTCAGTGGTTTGCCAGTTGTGCCGAAGTGAATCTTAAACATGAATATATCCACACTGCATGAATTTGATTCCTAAAGTAAGAAATGTAATCTTCCTCTATAGTGGGAAGATGTTTGTGGAATATATGCGGTCATTGGAAAATTCTCAGAGTAAGAGTAAGAAATCCCCCACTTGGATTTCTACTTCTCCTCTGGGGCTTGGCCAGAATGTTCCAAGACCAAAGTTCTGAATCTCTAAGACATTTTACTAGCAACTGTTTCTACTGCTGCCTCCTTGTCCACCTTTGACTAGAACAGTTCACTTCTGCAGCTGTAGTTTGCTGTAGTCTGAAGACAGTTTCTTCGCTCTGTAAACACAACAAGCTGCATAATGTAGTTTTGAATTAACTCATGAACTTCCCTGCTCCAGATCTGAGAGAGCAGGCCTTGACTTCAGAAAAGTTAAGTTTAGACACAAATCCCACAGTGACCTCTATCTGACTGCAGCTGAGGTGGAAAATGTCAAGGGTTGCACTAGTGGTATTAGCAGCAGCACATACCTTTCTACCTTGAATGTGTTATCATAACATCAACTTACTCCTGACACTGAGCCTGTTTGGAGCTCCCAGTATCATAAGTATGATATGTACTGATCCAGATTTTTGAGCCCCTACCATCTCCATTTGTGGCACCAGCTACCTCAAAACATGTGACCTCAAAACACGCACATTCCCAGAACACTTACTCAGCATGTGAAGAGGTTGAAGAGCAATTGGATTCAAACAGTGATTGCCTCTTGAAAGAATTGGGAGTCAGAACAATTTATTGAGTCTCTGTACTTCTAGGAACAGAGGATGATAAAGTGACGATCATATCATGGTTGGTCCACCCTTCACCCCAGTTGGTGGTCTAGATAATACTTAGTCCTGCCTTGAGTGCAGGGGACTGGATTAGATGACCTCTCGAGGTCCCTTCCAGTTCTATGATTCTATGAATAAAGGAATCACACAGCCCCGTACTGCATTCCAGTTCTCTGGCTCCCAATCAGCACCTAGCTCCAGTACAGAGAGAAGTTATTTTAAAACTCTGCTCACTAATCAGTACTGACCAGCCACATTGCCAGGTTGGATCTTACCCAAAATACCACGCTGTCAGCCAATCCTTTAGTGTCTAAAACTAAAGGTTTATTATAAAGAAAGAACAAGAAGAGAGTTGTTGAATGATAAAGCAATCAAATACACATAGAGACTATCAAAGTCCATACATCAGGTTCTTAGCAGTATTGGTGAGTTTGCTGGTTTAAAAGTCCCACTGGAACAATCCACAGCTTGGATGGGTCATTCGGTCCTTTTTTCAGAGCTTCGTTTGTAGAAAAGTATCAGAGGGGTAGCCGTGTTAGTCTGAATCTGTAAAAAGCAACAGAGGGTCCTGTGGCACCTTTAAGACTAACAGAAGTATTGGGAGCATAAGCTTTCGTGGGTAAGAACCTTACTTCCACGAAAGCTTATGCTCCCAATACTTCTGTTAGTCTTAAAGGTGCCACAGGACCCTCTGTTGCTTTTTACAGATTCAGACTAACAGAAGTATTGGGAGCATAAGCTTTCGTGGGTAAGAACCTTACTTCCACGAAAGCTTATGCTCCCAATACTTCTGTTAGTCTTAAAGGTGCCACAGGACCCTCTGTTGCTGTTTGTAGAAAAGGTACTCCAGAGGTAAGAAGCAGGATTGGAAACAAAATGGAGATGATGTAATTGCCTTTTATATTCTTTTGCCATGAGGCTTATACTTCCTGTGTCTCAAACACAAACTTCACAGCACATGGAAAAGCCTTAGAATTCTTTGTCCTTAGGCATGCCCCTACATGGCTTGCTGACTCATCAGGTGTAGTCCCTGGTTTTTCAATGGGTTTATTGTACAGCTGATGTCTCTTGATGAACCATCAAGCAGGCTAGGCAGTGCCGATGCCATTCTGTCTGAGGGTGTCACCCAGATGCACCGCACAAGTTTGAAATACAGCTATATACCCTACTTATCTATAACTTATAATACAAAGGTGATAAAAACATATAAAAATTATCACACTAGGCAAATTGTAACATTTTTGCAGATACCCTACATGGCATATCTGGCACGACTCATTGCAATTTTACAATATTAGTATCCATAATATCATAAAGTGTCTCCCTTTGTCTCCCCTGTGATACTGTATGGAATATGGAAGTTCAGACAGGGGAGAACAACCAGCAGGGAACATCCTTACATCTGTCTCCTGAATCTCAGCTGGAAATGTGTTTCAAGAGGGGACTGACACTATAAAAAGAAGGGACCAACATCCCAAGGCACCCATCCTTCCCTGCCCATCACAGTCACGGCACCTGAAATAAAATAAAAAAAAAAAAAGTAAGGAGGTGAGCACTGTCTTTAAGCAGTATACAGACAGCGTGGAGAGGCAGGACATGCTTGAACATGCTTACATGGAGAGTTTAGTGAAAGTCAGACAGTGCTGGTTGCTCTCTTGGTTTGTCTGGAGTAGAGGGGAACTGTGAATGATAGAACCTCAGAAAAGAATTAACTTGAATTGGAGTCACGTAACTTAGCAAAAATACGTGAAAAGGAAGAGAGACCTGTAACACCATCTGCCTGTAACACCATGACTGGACCCAGTTCCCCAATCAAACATCTGCAAATACAAAAAATGTATTTAGTCTTTTAAAAATACATTTCACACTGTCTGGAGTGCTCAAGTGCTGAATGGCAGCAAGGCAAAGGTGCCTCCCTAATGCCGGTAGGCAGCTGCACTGCACACTGGATAATCAAGGAAGAGTTAGATGATCCCTTTGGTTCCTAGTGCTGTGGGTCCTGCAGGGCCATGCAGAGCAGCTATATCACTCTTCATCTAGAGAATCAAAGTGGGGAGTGAAATTTGTGCAGTAAATGGTTTCTTACGGTGATGCACATGGGTGGTGTGGGTGTGATTAGTTATATTAAAGGTAGGCATCAGTCTAAATATTTCTTCATCCTATGTAAATCCATTAGGCCATCCGGTAAATGTCACTATAGATTGTTTTAATATAAAGAGTAATTAAAATACATAATTATTTAATCTTTCTTATTCTGTAGGTGACACTGTGCTAGTTCACAGAGTGCATAGCTATCTAGAGCGTCATGGTCTAATCAACTTCGGTATCTACAAAAGGGTAAAGCCTCTACCAAGTAGGTTTACCAATGATTTCAAATTAAATAATTATTCTTTTCTGTGATCTGTGGGCCCAAAATGTACCTTATTTTTAGCATTGTGATATTGGAATACTAGTAAAGGCTTGAGAAGGGCATGCTGTTTGGCATTCTTGATTTGGCTTCCAAAATTCTCCTTTTGGGCTAAAATTTTGCATTTTTTTCTCAGCCCAAAGCTAAATTATCTGAAAAGTTTGAAGATGTTATATTTATAGATATTTCTGTCATTCATCACTACAATACAAGTGCTGCCTGTCCTGTATTTGAGTTTCTTTGGAGTAAAAAATGTTTCGCGATGAATATTTCAGATTTTATTGTTTGTATGTAACGCTTGGAATTTAAAACTTCCAAACTTGTCATGGTCTTAGTCCCAGTGAAGTGACTGAGAAATAAATTCTAATTTTATTGTGTAAGAAACATTTTCCTTAGTTCTATGAAGTTGTGTATAGCTTTTCTATTTTTTTAATAGAATCCTTTAAAGACCACCTCATTGGGTGGGGGGAGGTTCTATCTATACCAGTATAGTTAAAGCAATACAATTTTATATGTAGACAAGCCCTTATGTGTCACCTCTCAAATTACTCACGGTTTCTCCTCAGTTTGAGGATCTTGCGCTAAGTGTTTTTCTCTTCTGTTTTCTCTACGCTGCATTGTTGTTTTTATACTTCAACAAAATATTTTGCTGATTGCCTTGCTTTTGGGGATCCCACTTCCTGCATAATTCAGGGACTGCTTGACAGGTTCGAGGAAGCTGAGAGTGTTGTAGCTGACAGGTGATACATGATTGACCTGTCCAAAGGAGGGATGTTGTGCTAATTCACCTCCACTGACACACTACCTCAGAGGTGCACAAATCATAGTGCAATGTGAGTTTTGCTTGGGAGCACAAGCCAAAGAGGAAGACTGTTGTGGCTTCTTTGAAGATCTCATATTTAAAAATAACTTTCCCTTTTAAACCGAAACCACCTCAGTGTCCCTGTAAGTCTGCATCTTGTCCTGATGCAGATCAATGTGTATAGATTGCAGATTGCACTTTCAAACAAACATCTGACCCAGCCCTGCCCAGTGCTTCCAATTCCTCCATGAAAGAGAGAAGGAACCAAAACACTTTCCTTCAGAATGACAAATGAGTTGATTTCTTTGCTCAGCTGCCCACTCCTCCTGGAACTGCCTCTTTCCCCAGAGTGGAAATGTCTGATAGGGAGATCCCTCCTGGTTACAGGTATCCTGCTGGCCCTTGTGTGAACGTGCAATCTAGGGTCTCTATTCAGGTGACTGTTGCTGTTGACTTTCTACCTAGATTGTGCTTTACCTGCATTTTCTTTTCATCATTAACTTCTGCTGGCTACTAAGTGCTGATTATATTTAATTCAGAATTATACAAAATTTTCCTGCTAACAACTAGCTGTGATGAAGCAATCACAGCTACATTTTACTATTAGACTTTACTATTAGACTGTTTTAAAATAGACTTCCATCCTTACTAATTTCAGGATTAAAACTGAGCTTGGACTCCTAGGCTTGCACCAATACACACGTCTATCCTGTAACTTATGCTTTCATTTCTCTAGCTAAGAAGACTGGCAAGGTGATCATTATAGGTTCTGGAGTCTCTGGCTTGGCTGCAGCTCGCCAGTTGCAGAGTTTTGGGATGGATGTCACGCTTCTGGAAGCCAGGGTATGAACTTGCTGCTCAAAGAGAGAATTTAGCTAATGAAACAAACTTATTTAGCCAGTCATTACAACTGATAAGGCACTGGTATGATTGAGTGCCCTGTGACAGTATGCATTGGGACTGGTGAACTTGTGGATGTGAACATTGCCAATCCAGATGGGCAGCTAGGTAGCTAGACCTACTTCAGCTCAGAAGCAGGAATATTCAGCTTTCTTTGTTCAGTGCACCCTGCCTCTTAAGAGAGTGGTGGTGCCATCGTTATTCTTTTTTTGTAGCAAGAGCTGTAGTCAGTGCAGTCATCTCACTCTTGTGTAGTCCAGAAGATCATTAGGAAAATACTTAACAAATACTCCTTTCCACCAAGATTGAGATGGAATTCTTTGGGCTGAGGGTGCACATCTAGGTAATTATCCACGCAAGGGTTTGTGTTCCAAAAAATCTGCTTCCTTGAGTAGTCATAGAATCCTAGAATATCAGGGTTGGAAGGGGCCTCAGGAGGTAATCTAGTCCAACCCCTGCTCAGTGCAGGACCAATCCCCAGACAGATTTTTGCCCCATATCCCTGAATGGCCCCCTCAAAGATTGAACTCACAATCCTGGGTTTAGCAGGCCAATGCTCAAACCACTGAGCTATCCCCCCCATGAGTCTTGTGATCTCATTTTTGTTCCTTCATCTCCCTAAAGCAGTCCATACAGAATATAACAATCACACGCTGCAGCTATCTCAAATATCAGGACAGCACCAAAACCCCATTCTTTCTCCAGAGTAGTGAAAGCATAAGCTTTAGGGCGAGGGTGTCTGGTGGGTCTTGCCCACATGCTGAGGGTCTAACTAATTGCCATATTTGGGACAGGAAGGAATTTCCCCCCAGCTCAAATTGGCAGGGTCTGTGAGAGCGATGGATCGTCCTTCAGGATAGGTTGTAGATCCTTGATGATGCGCTGGAGAGGTTTTAGTTGGGGCTGAAGGAGATGGCTAGTGGCGTTCTGTTACTTTCTTTGTTGGGCCTGTCCTGTAGTAGGTGACTTCTGGGTACTCGTCTGGCTCTGTCAATCTGTTCCATCACTCTCAGATCTTGGGAGACAGGCCAGTCCTTGCTTACAGACAGCCCCCAAACCTGAAGCAAATACTCACCAGCAACCACACACCACACAACAAAAACACTAACCCAGGAACCGATCCTTGCAACAAAGCCCGTTGCCAACTCTGTCCACATATCTGTTCAGGGGATACCATCATAGGACCTAATCACATCAGCCACAATATCAGAAGCTCGTTCACCTGCACATCTACCAATGTGATATATGCCATCATGTGCCAGCAATGCCCCTCTGCCATGTACATTTGCCAAACTGGACAGTCTCTGCGTAAAAGAATAAATGGACGCAAATCAGACGTCAAGAATTATAACATTCAAAAACCAGTTGGAGAACACTTCAATCTCCCGGGCCACTCGATTACAGACCTAAAAGTCTCAATATTACAACAAAAAAACTTAAAAAACAGTCTCCAACGAGAGACTGCTGAATTGGAATTAATTTGCAAATTGGACATCATTAAATTAGGCTTGAACAAAGACTGGCCATTACACAAAGTAAAACTATTTCCCCATGCTTATTCTCCCCCCCTTTTCCCCCCGTTCCTCATATTTCCTTGTCAATTGCTGTAAATGGGCCATTTTCATTACCACTACAAACAGGTTTTTTTTTCTCCCCTGCTGATAAAAGCTCATCTTAACTGATCACTCTCCTTATATTGTGTATAGTAACACCCATTGTTTCATGTTCTGTGTGTGTGTGTAGATCTGTCTATCTTCCTACTGTATTTTCCACTACATGCATCCGATGAAGTAGGCTGTAGCCCACGAAAGCTTATGCTCAAATAAATTTGTTAGTCTCTAAGGTGCCACAAGTACTCCTGTTCTTTTTACTAGCTCTTTTTGTCATAGCATACTACTGGGTTTCCTGTTCCATATCCCACAAGTCCTTTTCAGAGTCGCTGTTCTCCAGACTAGATCCCAGCCCTGTGTGTCCGACATTGTTTTGTTCTTAGATGTACAAGCTCACGCTTACCCATATTAAAGTATCTGATTTTTGCCTCTCAGTGACCTGTCTTCATCATTTGACATCTACCAATCTTTGTCATCTACAGATGTTAGCAGAGATTTCATATTTTCTTCCAAATCGCTGATTTAAAAGATTGTAAATACTACTTCCTAGTAATCATCTGTATTGGTAGCTGGCTACTTGTAAGAGAATAGTAAAGCTTATGTCTTGTCCATCAGTGAGAATACCATTTAACATATTTCAGCTAATCCAGGTGGTGTGTCCGTCTTTTATCTTTTTTTCCAGTTTTGAAGCTGTTCTGAGGAGGGGGAGGGGTCAGAGGGTCAAGCAGGCTCTTTAGAGGGTCAGTATGTTGTGCTAAGAAAAAAAAATTCTGCTTCTGAGCTGAAATGGGCAGAGCTGCTTAGTAGCTGTTTGCTGTATTAGCAGTTGGCTCTTCCATGAGAGAATTAATAGATAAGACAATACTGTCTTATTGTGAGTGACGGTAAAATAATTTTTGGTATTTAGATGTAGATTGTGCTGGTTACATACTCAAGCAGAATCTTTGGAGGAGCAGTTTAATACTTGATATTTGAGATTAAATAACCATCTAGTCCAGTGTTTTGTTCTTAGTTGTACAACCTCACACTTATTCATACTAAAATATCAGATTTTTTCCTCTCAGTGACCTGTCTTCATCATTTGCCATCTACCAATCTTTATCATCTACAGATGTTAGAGATTTCATAGCTTCTTCCCCAAACTTTTGACCTCACCCCCCACACCTGGGGGGAGCCAGGGTCTGGGAGCAGAGTTGTGGTCGGGGCTGGGGGCGGGGCTGGAGCTGCGGCCAGGTGTGGAACTGCAGCCGAGCTATGGGCCAAGGCCAGAAATGGAGCTGTGGTTGGGGCGGGGCCAGAAGCCATGGCCCCGGCTGGGGGCAGAATGGTGCTGGGTGGTGCTCCCTCCCTGCAGGGGCTGGCTTGGACCCGCTGAGCCCCCTGAACATTCCTTGGTGCCCCCCCCCTGGGGGAGTGCATCCCGTAGTTTGGGGGGCCCACGGATCTAGTCCATCCCAAGCCTCTGGAGGATTGTTTGAGTATGTCAGTTTGGATCCTATTGTAGGGGTGCATGCATCCCATGCATGTAAGATCAGATTTTTCTTTTTGAATTGCAGTGTACATCAGGGCTGTGCATGTGCCCTTTGCTGTTTTTGTGCTTCCATGTGAGGGCATAAAGAGCAGAGTGGACGTGACTCTCCCTCAGTTCCCTCTTGCCGCTTGTCATAAAGATGGAACCCTGTCAAATGTCCAACCCACTGTACTTCTCTGAGCATTGAATTCATCCTCTTGACTAGCTCTGTGAAGAGAATCTGTCTTCATCCTTGGTCTTTGTTAATTCTTTATCTTGGACATTCCCCTTAAAAGGTGAAGGTATGCCCCCTGAACAGAGGCATGAGGAGCCTTGTGCCAACTGCCGTGGCAGACTTGAAACCCTTAGGATTTAAGCCCTGCCTCACCAGCAACAGGCTCATTCCTGTGGTCCATGGGCACAGCAAATTCTCTGTCTAGGGGAAAGCCACTTCTCTGATACATGTTCAGTGTGTAAGTCCTCCGTGAGAACTCTCAAGTCGAGGTACACATGGCTGATGTTACACTTACACAATGGATGTGTCACCTCACACCTGGCATCCACCTCCAAAGAACCAAAATGATAGTTCTCAGTGAAAGCCCCTCCAAGCAGACAGCACACCCTAAAGTCCAGCAGGGAAGGAGAGGCAGGGAAGAAAACACAATTGAAAGAGGCCATATTGACACTGTTCACGTTGGCGCTCAGTCTCTGGCATTGGATGTTGCTACAGATGCTGGTACTGACAGACGCAGCACCTATGCCTCCAATGCTGACATCCTCATGTGAACTGGCACCCCAATACAAGGGCAAGACTGAAAGGTAGGTCAGGTGGACCGCAGATATGGCATTGGCTCCAAACACAGAAGGGGCACCATCCTGGAGGGAAAAGAGACATCACTGCACCAAAGACAGGGCATATGAGTTCTCTGTTAAAGGAGGACGTGGTACCAGGTAAGCCAGCACCAATGAAGACACCACTGTGTCGATTATGGGACTGATGTATGCCTTCATGGAACAGTTAAGAGGACATCTTTGGTGCTGCACCCAGAGCCAGGGCCAAGACACCAGCACAGGGCATTGCTATTCAGAGAGTACTGTTCTTCACTGTCATCACATTATGCCTTCTCCCTAGTGTTGAGTAGGGATACCTCTCTCTCTTCTGAGCACAATCCTAGAGCCTGTACTAGAGATCCCTCCTGCAGGGTGCTATCACAACAGACAAAAGTGGCATTTAACCAGTCGGCCGCAACTGAGCAAGTACCTATATACCATGCCACCCTGTCCTTACTAGGGACCATCATCTCAGGTGTCCCACAACAGAATCCCTTCCTGTAGATCCAGGAAGAGGAGATCAGGCTCCTTGGAAGCATCGCTGCCCAGGCTACCAATGTTGGTTAGGTCCCAGGAGCTGGGAGCCATGGAAGAACAGCACCTCCAGTTTCCACTTAGTTGTCATCCTCACCTGATGAGGCAGTCATAGCATTTCTACTCCAAAGATTGATGACTTTAAAGCATTTCATTGCTGAGACTTTAGATGTTGAAATCAAGGTCATAAGAAAAATTACATAAATTGACATTTTGATCACATCAGCCTGGGCCAGAATTGCTTGTCCCCATAAATGAGGGCATACTAGAGCTAATCAAGTGGCTCTGGAAAGCCCCATCTACCATTCAGCCCACATCTAAATGGGTGCAGAAGTACTATCAGGTGCCACCAAAATCTTTGAGCACTTCTACTCCCACTCAAACCCAGGATCGTGGATGGTGGCAACAGTGCAGGAAACACTGAAATCAATGAAAGGGGACATCTAAGGTCTAGGACCCCCCCAAAAGCTAGACCTGTCTAGATGCAAAGTCTACTTGTCCGCCACATTGTAACTCCATGTGGCAAACTACCAGTTGTAATTTCTGTACATGGACTAGAGGTGACTCCCTTCCTGGTGAAAGTACCACAGTACTCTATGGAGGAATAAAGGCCAAATTGTTGCCAGAACAGTCTTATAGGCAGCCATGGATGCCTCCAACACAACCAAGTGGTAAATGGCCACAGCTGCAATTATGTAACCAGAATACCAAGGGAGGTCTAGGATCTCAAGGGGATAGAGCTCTTCAGTAAAAGAACTTATGAAGCATTGCATTCCTTAAAGGACTCAAGGGATACCATGAGATCACTGGGGATATTATTCTCCTATAGGCAGACCTGTAGACAGGCCCAGCAGCCACACCTATATCTCAGGGAAGACATCGGGCGTACACATCACAGAAATGATCATAATATTCAAGAAGACATCTGTCGTCTGCCTTCTCTGTCAACCAGCCAACCCCAACATCCAGACAGCAGATTTGATGGGAGCCACATCGGAATCGACCAGGAACCAGTTTTCGGGAGCTTCTTTGTCCTATTACGTTTGACTTGGTCCTCTATAAGCACTGGCCATGGCTGTTTAATTCATTTGTATAGTTTGCTCCCATCCACTCCCCTTCTGTTCCCTCTTCAGGGATCCTTCTCATTAGTCTTAAAAGAGTGGCTTTGTTGCTTCATCTAGAAGCCTTCGAAGAGGTCCTAAGGGGTACAGGGGAAAAGGCTTCTACATCCAATATTTTATTATCCTGAAGAGAGGTGTTTTCTTCCTATCCGAGACCTGAGGAGAATGAACAAATATATATGCCACCTTAGGTTCAAGTTGTTGATACTTGCCTCCATCATTCCATCTCTCCAGGCTCAAGACTCTTAGCTTGCAAAACGTGTACTTCCATATAGGCATTCATCCAATTACAAGAAGTACTTAAGATTCATGAAAGGACTAAAGGTAAAAAATCCTTAAGATTCATGGTTGGCGCAAACCATTACCAATACAAGGTTGGACACCTCAGGGCCCTGATGGGCTTAAAAAAATGCTTGGCGGTGGTAGGATTGACTGGATGATCAGAGGTGGATTGCAACAGGAAACACCAATGAGCTTGAATTGTGCTCTCTCTGTTGTCCCACCTAGGCCTCCTATTGAACTACAAAAACATCAGGCAACATTTTGGATGATAAAATTCATAGGAGCTCTGATCAGCCCCAGACCAGAAAAGTCCTGTTTGCCTTAGGACAGGTTCCAGTTGTCACAAATGCTGATGATCCAACTAATATCAAAACAGGCTATGATACTACGGATATGCCTTGCAGTGTTAGGCCACATGTCATCGTGTGTACACAATGTTGTTTGCCAGACTTCACCTGCAGCTCCTTCAGCTCTGGATTTAGGTCAGTCTATTCTGTAGTGAGGCATTGCATAGACAGGAAGGTCTCAGTGCCTCAGCATGTCATAGAATCATAGACTTTAAGGTCAGAAGGACCATTATGATCATCTAGTCTGACCTCCTGCACAACGCAGGCCACAGAATCTCACACACCCACTCCTGTATCAAACCGGTGTCTGAGCCATTGAAGTCCTCAAATCATGGTTTAAAGACTTCAAGGTGCAGAGAATCTTAGAGCAAGTGACCCGTGCCCCACGCTGCAGAGGAAGGCGAAACCCCCCCAGGGCTTCTGCCAATCTGCCCTGGAAAAAAATTCCTTCCCGACCCCAAATATGGCAATCAGCTAAACCCTGAGCATGTGGGCAAGACTCACAGGCAGACACCCAGGAAAGAATTATCTGTAGTAACTTAGATCCCACCCCATCTAACATCCCATCACAAGCCATTGGGCATATTTACTGCTAGTAGTCAAAGACTAATTAATTGCCAAAATTAGGCTATCCCATAATACCATCCCCCTCCATAAACTTATTAAGCTTAGTCATGAAGCCAGATATCTTTTTTGCCCCCACTACTCCCCTTGGAAGGCTGTTCCAGAACTCCTCTGGTGGTTAGAAACCTTCGTCTAATTTCAAGTCTAAACTTCCTGATAGCCAGTTTATATCCATTTGTTCTTGTGTCCACATTGGTTGATCTTAAATAATTCCTCTGCCTCCCTGGTATTTATTCCTCTGATATATTTATAGAGAGCAATCGTATCTCCCCATAGCCTTCTTTTGGTTAGGCTAAACAAGCCAAGCTCTTTGAGTCTCCTTTCATATGACAGGTTTTCCATTCCTCGGGTCATCCTAGTAGCCCTTCTCTGAACCTGTTCCAGTTTGAATTCATCCTTCTTAAACATGGGAGACCAGAACTGCACACAGTATTCCAGATGAGGTCTGACCAGTGCCTTGTATAACGGTACTAACACCTCCTTATCTCTACTGGAAATATCTCGCCTGATGCATCCCAAGACTGCATTAGCTTTTTTCACAGCCATATCACATTGGTGGCTCATAGTCATCCTGTGATCAACCAATACTCCGAGGTCCTTCTCCTCTGTTACTTCCAACTGATGCCTCCCCAGCTTATAACAATACTTCGTTATTAATCCCTAAATGCATGACCTTGCACTTTTAACTATTAAATTTCATCCTATTACTATTACTCCAGTTTACAAGGTCATCCAGAACTTCCTGTATGATATCCTGGTCCTTCTCTGTATTGGCAATACCTCCCAGCTTCGTGTCATCCACAAACTTTATTAGCACATTCCTGCTTTTTGTACCAAGGTCAGTAATAAAAAGATTAAATAAGATTGGTCCCAAAACCGATCCCTGAGGAACTCCACTAGTAACCTCCCTCCAGCCTGACAATTCACCCATTGTAGTCTCCCCTTTAACCAGTTCCTTATCCACCTTTCAATTTTCATATTGATCCCCATCTTTTCCAATTTAGCTAATAATTCCCATGTGGAACCGTATCAAATGCTGTACTGAAATAGAGGTAAATTAGATCCACTGTATTTCCTTTGTCTAAAAAATTTGTTTCCTTCTTTGAAAAGGTGATCAGGTTGGTTTGGCATGATCTACCTTTTGTAAAACCATGTTGTATTTTGTCCCAATTACCATTGACCTCAATGTCCTTGACTACTTTTTCCTTCAAAATTTTTTCCAAGACCTTGCAAACTATAGGTGTCAAACTGACAGGCCTGTAGTTGCCCGGGTCACGTTTTCCCCCTTTCTTAAAGATAGGAACTATGTTAGCAATTCTCCAGTCATACGGTACAACCCCTGAGTTTGCATATTCATTAAAAATTCTTGCTAATGGGCTTGCAATTTCGTGTGCCAGTTCCTTTCATATTCTTGGATTAAGATTATCTGGGTCCCCTGATTTTGTCCCATTAAGCTGTTCGAGTTGTTTTTACATGTAAACAAGGGGGTGTTCAACCCTCTGTGTGGAGGCCATCAAATTCTGTACTTGGTTCTATCTATTAGAAGGTTACCTCTATGACCCTTTGTCTCCCAGGAGTCAGCAACAACCTAGTGGACTTCCAGAGCAGGCATTCGGTGACCAATCACAAATGGCCCTTGCACAGATCCGTTGTAGGACTGATGCATGTATAGGAGGTCATTGGGAATCTCAATAATGGACTTGATTGCTACCAAGGATAACTCCAAATGTCAGTACATTTGCTCCAGAGGAGGCCTGAGTCAAGGATCATTACTGGATGCCTTTGTACTACAGTGGATCTGGAGGCCTGCTGTATGCCTTTCCAGTAATTACCCTGGAGATCAGGGAATCACCATTATCAAACGGGACAAAGCCACACTAATTCTCATAGCTCTATACTAGCCAAGACAGTTTTGGCTGATGAGCCCACTACAGGTGTCCACTGAGCCTCTGAGTCAGCTCCTGGACCTGATCTCACATTGGTTGTCAGATACCCATTCAGACAGTCAGTCACTGTACCTGACAGCATGGCTGTTGACTGGTTAAATACTGTAAATAGAGACAGCTCCGTTCAGGTCCAGGAAATCCTGATTCAGAGCAGGAAAACATCTATCAGAAGGGTGTACTCATCTGAATTGAAGAGGTTCTCAATATGGGTGACCCAACAGAGTCTGGTCCCAGTTCAGGCCTTGATACTGAAGAACCTTGACTACTTGTTGCACTTAAAACAGGCTGGTCTTTGGTTGAGCTCTGTTAAGGTCACCGTGCTGCAATCTCAGCTTGCCATCCTCATGTACAGTCGTGCTGTCTTCTCTCACCCCATGGTACTGAGTTTCTAAAAAGTCTGTTACATGCTTACCCACCAGTCAGAGAACTTACTTATGCTGGCAATTTCAATTTAGTCCTCCTGAGGCTCATGGAGCTTCTCTTTGAACCTTTCTCAGAATGTTCCTTGAACCACCTTTCCCTAAAGTTGCTCTTCCTGTTGGCTATCACTTCAGACAGGAGGGCGAGTGGACTTCAGGGTCTTGTGGCAGAACTCACCTCCCTCCCAATATAACATTTCATAGTGTGCTCAGGCCTCTCACAGATTCATTCTGAAAATGGTTTCAAATTTTCCTTGAAACCAATCAATCTGCCTGTTGTCTTCCACAAGCTACCTTCTGCACTGGGAGAAAGGAAATTTACACACACTAGCTGTATCCAGCACTTGGTTTTATCAGATATTGGCTCCATCTGTTCTTAGCCATAGCTGGGTGTTCTAAAGGTCAGGCATTCTCATCACAAAAAATGAGTGTATCTCATTATTACCAGCTGACTGGTGTACCTCCCGCTCTACTAAAGGGCTTGCTTCAGGAATATGCAAGTGTCAGTGCTCTGTAAGGCAGCACTGTGAAATAGCCCACCAATGTGTCAAACACTAGGCCTTTGACTTAGTTGCTAAGTCAGATACCAAGTTTTTGGGAAAACAGTACTATGATCACTGTCGACTTATGTAGCTGAAATTCCTCATTCCTATCATCCTGAGGGGATACTGCTTGCCAGTCACCTACAATGGGATCTACTGTGACACATTCAAAAGAACTGTTGGTTAGCCTACAGTAACTCTGGTTCTTTGAGATGTTGTCAGTGTGAATCCAGCCTCCTCCATTCCAGATTCAGAAGTTCTGAGCTACAACTGAGATTCTAATTATGAGGGAATTTACAAAGGAATGCCCTCACGCAAGAGCACGAGGAGGGTCACGGCTTGCATGGTCCTGACTGACACAGCTATTCAAAATAATCTAATTTCCAGTGTATGAGGCACATGTGCACCTACAGTGGGGTTTCATGCTGACTTCAACATCTCAAAGAACCACAGTTGCTGTAGAGTAAGTAATCTTTGTTTACTTATGGTGCCTATGTTTGGGCATTGTCCAGTCTAGCCTTAAATATCCCAAGCAGTGTGGTTTCCATCTCTTAAATTGGGACAGTATTTCACAGCCTCTTATCGCTCGCTGTCAGGAGTTTCTCCTTGATAACGAGCCTACATTTTTCCTGTTTGTAAAATGGGGCTGCTCCTGTATACCCACCTTTTGATACATGACTGAATACTATATACATGTAAAATTTCATTAACAAATAAATAGGACCCAGGAGTCCTAAATCTTATTCCTCAGCTCTGACTATACAACACTCCCTTCTCAGAAGGAATACATCTACTGCTGTCAGCTAATGTAGGTACTCCTTTAGCTTTAATGGTAGAAGTTTGTGCTGTGCATCTGAAGGTTCAGGTTCAAACTGTGCTAATGATTCATGCAGGGGGATTGCTAGTCTGACATGATGGAATTTTAGATCTTTCAGTTCAGTTTAAAAACCAAATCCTAGGAAATTCCATATAAAATATCTTCATTAAAAGAGAAAGGATTAAGGTTGCACAGTGGAGCAGAAGTTAGGAAATACCAGACTCAAGATTGTCCATGTAACCATAATTCACCACCACATGTGATGTTTATGCAGTCTTTAATTACATGACTGCATACTCTTTTTTTCCCACAGGACTCTTGCCTTGTTCATTGAACAGTATGGGTAATGCTCAGGGAACGAGGCTGCTGTGAAGTGTTTTTATTTTCCTTCAGTGTGTGACCCATGATGGTATACTTCTATAGTCCCATCAATGAAGTAGAAAAACCTCATGCACATTAATAAAAGTTCTTTGGGGCAGAGGCCATTTTTGTGTTGTGGGCTTGACTGATTCTTGGTGGGAGCCTCTAGGCACCGCCTCAGTACAATAATAAAATACGTACTGTATCCTCCCAGCAGCCCTGGGAAGTAAGAAAGCAGCAGTATGGAAACTGAAGTGCAGAGAAAGGCCAACACTTGCAGAAGTGGCCATCTTGGATCCCTTGAGACTCAGATGAATTTTCCCCCCAAAATGTGCTGAACGGCTGCAGTTTCCATTGACTTCAACTGTAGTTGAGTACTTGGCAGGGAAAATGTAGCCCTTTCGGGTGTCTCAAGTTGAATGTTGGGAGGGAAACAGTGTTAATGACCACTTCAGAAAACTTTGGTTTGTAACGTTCCCAGTATCACAGGAATCCTATGGCAGAGCCAAGGATAGAACCCAGTTTTCTAGAGTCCAGTGCAGTCATTAACTACAAGATCATCCCTTTTCTTTGTGCAATCCTCTCTGTAATTGATTATGCATGTTTCAGCAAAAGTGACAGGAGATGGCCTTATTGATTACACATTCTTGGCTCACTTAGCATCCATTCTGAAGCAAAGATATTGAGAGAAAACAGTATGTGATCATGAAACTCAAGTCTGTAACATATTGCCATCTGCTCAGTAGAGCTGAATTAAGATTGCCTGGCACTGATTTAAACATTTTAATTATTTTATTGGACCAACTTCTGTTGCTGAAAGTCAAGCTTTCGAGCTACACAGATTTCTTCTTCAGGTGGGAAGGGTATTCCAGGGTCACAGCTAAATGCAAGATGGAAAAGATTGTTTAGCATAAATAGCTCCCACATAGTCTAAGGGACCATTCAGAGTGGCCCATTACTGTCTATGACTTTATCTTGAATGGTCCCTTAGTGCTAACTACTTACGCTAAACAATCTGTTCCATGTTGCATTTAACTGTGGTGCTATGTGTCCCAGACCTGAAGAAGAGCTGTGTGGCTCGAAAGTTTCTTTCACCGAAAAGTTGGTCCAATAAAAGATATTACCTCACCCACTTTTTCTCTCTGTTATTCTGGGACAGAGATGGCTACAACTACACTACATACTAATTTAATTCTGATATTTCCTGTCTTGATTACTTGACTTTGCAACCGTAGCTTTTTCTCTTAACATAGTTTATTTTTGTAGGGAATATAGCTGTAGTATGATTTCATCTTGTGTATTTCTAAAATACTTACCAATTGATGAAATTTAGAGGACAACAAAGATGCTCTGGGGAATAACGGATTGATTTATGAGGAAAGACTAAAATAGTTAAACATATGTAGAGCTGGCTAAGCAATGACTAAGACTGGCAAGGTAAACGATCTACAGGTATTAAAGTGCATTAACACCAAGGTAAAGGAGTTGTTTAGAGTTCAACAGTGGGGCAAAATTAGGAATTATAGGGTAAAATTAAGGGACGAAAATTTTGACTAGATATCAGCCAGAACTTTTGGACAGGGTGTTGTTTACAATTGTAGAATAGTTTGTTTCTTCCCTCCACGTCTTCCAAGGTGAAGTGCTGGAAGTGCCATTACTTGGTATATTACATAGTTTGTTTAAACTTACTAACAAACATACTATCATGAACATAGGTACTAAATGACCTGCCCTCCCACCTTTAACTTCTTTGCCGTTGAGGATTCTACTAACTACCATGTTTAAATACTAATGCCCGTTCTTCAAAAGCTCACGTGAGTGGCTTATTTGAAACCTGTGTGTGGTATGGCATTCAGTTTATGGCTGTGGCTCAGATAACCCTCTTTAGATGTCTGTAGGAGACTTTCAGGAGAGTGATTTTTTTGAAAAGGGGGCTTTATTGCTCAGGTATCATTTTTCTAAATTTGATTGAATGAAAGTAGCTGATTGATATACTTTTTTAATTTTTAAAGGATCGTGTAGGAGGAAGAGTTGCTACATTTCGCAAAGGAAACTATGTTGCTGATCTAGGAGCCATGGTGGTAACAGGGCTGGGTGAGTCATTCAAAATAATAAACTTTTTTAAAGGTTATTGAAAGAGAAGGGTTATAACATTCTAGTTTGGGCCTCTTCTGCGTTCAGAGTGCTCTGATATGTGATGAAGGAATCATTCATAATAGGGGTCAGTTCAATGGAAGTGTGGTTGTGATATGCAAGATAGTTTCTCAGTTGTCATTCTTTTCAGACTTGTTGAAACCACTTAGTTTTTTGTGGTTCCTGCCAAACTCTCACCACAGTGGTTTGATTTCTGCAACAGTTCATTTGCACTGGGATTTCTGTTACTCTTGTCTTGGCACGCTAGCTTATTTTGCCTATGTTTAAACTATTCTTACAACCATTTAGCTGAGCATCAGAGAATCATAGGGACCTCGAGAGGTCATCTAGTCCAGTTCCCTGCACTCATGACAGGGACTCTTGCGCACACAATTCGCGCACCTCCTCCCCCTCACCCCACCCCCACTCGCCTCCCGCCTCCTCACCCTGCTAGTCTCATCGATCCGCCGCTTGCAGCCAGACCCCCCTGCCCGCCTAGTCTCCTTGTTGCTGCCTCACTGCTCAGCTCCTTACTCTTCGGCCAGGGCCCCCCTGCCACTTGCCTCCTTCTCCCTCTCCCCCCCCCCCCCCCCCCCCCCGCTGCTCGCCTCACCGCTTGCCTCCTTACACACATCCCTGCTTGCCTCCTCACAGCCGCCCCCCCCACCTGCCTTTTCACCCTGCTGCTGGCTTGCCATTTGCCGCCTTACTCCCCCACCAGACTCCCCCGCCTGCTGCTCACCTCGCCGCTTGACTCCTCAGCCTGTTGCTGCCCTTCTCATCCCCTCTTTGCCGCCTCACCTTGCTCCTTAAGCGTTGTGTGTCCCATCTGTGTCTCCAGTGAGGCGGCGCATGCAGGAGCAACAGGGAAACAGGAAACTGCTGTGGCTCCAGGGAAACCCCCTGGTGGCCGCATGCGGCCACGGTGGCCGCATTTGACAAACAGCGATCTAGACCATCCCTGACAGGTGTTTATCTAACCTGCTCTCAAAAAATCTCCAATGATGGAGATTCCATAACCTCCCTAGACAATTTATTCCAGTGCTTAACCACCCTGACAGTTAGGAAGTTTTCCCTTAAGTCCAACCTAAACCTCTCTTGCTGCAATTTAAGCCCATTGCTTCTTGTCCTATCCTCAGAAGTTAAGAACAACAATTCTTCTCCCTCCTCCTTGTAACAACCTTTTATGTACTTGAAAACGGTTATGTCCCCTCTCAGTCTTCTCTTCTCCAGACTAAACAAACCCAGTTTTTTCAATCTTTCCTCATAGCTCCTGTCTTCTAGACCTTTTATCATTTTTGTCGCTCTTCTCTGGACTTTCTCCAATTTGTCCACATCTTTCCTGAAATTTGAAGTACTCCCTCCAGTTGAGGCCTAATCAACGCAGAGTAGAGCGGAAGAATTACTTCTCGTGTCTTGCTTAAACACTCCTCCTAATACATTCCAGAAAGATGTTCGTGCTTTTTTTTTGTTTTTGTTTTGTTTGTTTGCAACAGTGTTACACTGTTGACTCATTTAGTTTTTGGTCCACTATGACCCCCAGATCCCTTTCCGCAGTACTCCTTCCTAGGCAGTCATTTCCCATTTTGTATGTGTGTAATTGATTGTTCCTTCCTAAGTGGAGTACTTTGCATTTGTCCTTATTGAATTTCACCCTGTTTACTTCAGACCAGATCATTTTGAATTTTATTCCTATCCTCCAAAGCACTTGCAACCCCTCCCACTTGGTATTGTCCACAAACTTTAAGTGTACTCTCTATGCCATTATCTAAATCATTGATGAACATATTGAACAGAGCTGGACCCAGAAGTGATCCCTGTGGGACCCCACTTGTTATGCCCTTCCAGCACGACTGTGAACCACTGATAACTACTCTCTGGGAACGGTTTTCCAACTAGTTTTGGACCCACCTTATAGTAGCTCCATCTTGTTTGTATTTCCCTAGTTTGTTTATGAGAAGGTCATGCGAGACAGTATCAAAAGCTTTACTAAAGTCAAGATATATCACATCGACCGCTTCTCCTCCTCCCCCAGTCCACAAGACTTGTTACCCTGTCAAAGAAAGCTATCAGATTGGTTTGACACAATTTGTTCTTGACAAATCTATGCTGACTGTTATTTATTACCTTATTATCTTCTAGATGTTTGCAAATTGATTGCTTAATTATTTGCTCCATTATCTTTCCAGGTACAGAAGTTAAGATGACTGGTCTGTAATTCCCCATGTTGTTTTTTATTTCCCTTTTTATAGATTGGCACTATATTTGCCCCTTTTTCAATTTTCTGGAATCTCTCCCGTCCATGACTTTTCAAAGATAAAGCTTTAGCATCTCCATGCTTTGGAGCAGGCACTTGAAATTTGGTCGGACCCATGGTGTGTCCTTTGCTTTCCTGTGGAAAACAGTCCGTGTTTGGCCAAGCTACGAGCTGCTGAAAAATCTCAGTTTGCACATGCTCAGAGAGGAGTTAATTTGCCTAGTAATTCCCTTAAGTGTATGTCTAGCTGTACTGTGCATGCTCCATCCCAAGCTGCAAGGGCTGAGCAGGACTTCCCCGCAATTGCTTCTTTCAGCTGCCAGGGGCCACTGTTGAACTAGGCACTCGAACTGAGAATGGGAAGACTCTTCTGTGTTCTTAAGGTTTTCTTTTGGCGCCCAGACAGAATGGAGAAAAAGGAGGAAGAAGCAACCACAGTGGAATGCATAGGGGTGAGAAATAGAGTACTGGGCTTGGAGCCAGGAGCCATAGATTGGGGAGAAGCAGAGCTAGAGAGTGGGAGGAAGCGGACTTGAGGGGTGATGGATAGGAGCAGAGGGAGGTGGGTGCATATGTAGGAGCACAGGGGGATGAGGATGGCAAGAGCTGGGGATATGGAGGAAGTTAGATAAGAGCAAAGATGGGGGTTGGATAGGAACAAAGGGGGGGAAAAGACAGGGCTGGAGCACAGTGTAAAAGGATTTATAACCAGTAGAACACACAAGTGCATCTTGTCCCCCCTAGTGACTGGTCTATAAAGGATAATGGGCTACTAGTGTTAGTTACTCAGTTAGTTACTCAGTGGTAGATCTCTGAAGCTACTGATGACCAAAACTGGTGTCATATGGTTCCAGATGGTAGAATTTCTGGGTTTTAGCTTTATTTTTTTTTAAACGGTTTTTAATGTGTTTTTTCAAAGATGGGAAGGTCAAGTACTTCAAAGATAGGAAATGCAAGATTTAAGGTGGGCTGTGCAGACTTAATTCAGCCCTCTTGTCCATATGTATTATGATACAGTAACTCCTCGCTTAACGTAGTTATGTTCCTGAAAAATGTTACTTTAAGCGAAATGCGGTTAAGTGAATCCAGTTTCCCCATAAGAATTAATGTAAATAGGGGGGTTAGGTTCCAGGGAAATTTTTTTGCCAGACAAAAGACTAACACACACACACACACACCAGAAGTTTTAAACCAGTTTAATACTGTACACAGCAATGATGATTGTGAAGCTTGGCTGAGTGGTTGAGTCAGAGGGTGGAAGAGGGTGGGATATTTCCCAGGGAATGCCTTACTGCTAAATGCAACAAAGGGTCCTGTGGCACCTTTAAGACTAACAGAAGTATTGGAGCATAAGCTTTTGTGGGTGAATGCCCACTTCATCAGACACAAGTAATGGAAATTTCCAGAGGTAGGTATAAATCAGTATGGAGATAACGAGGTTAGTTCAATCAGGGAGGGTGAGGTGCTCTGTTAGCAGTTGAGGTGTGAACACCAAGGGAGGAGAAACTGCTTCTGTAGTTGGATAGCCATTCACAGTCTTTGTTTAATCTTAAAGGTGCCACAGGACCCTCTGTTGCTTTTTACAGATTCAAACTAACACGGCTACCCCTCTGATACTTACTGCTAAATGATGAACTAGCACTTGGCTGAGCCCTCAAGGGTTAACATGTTGTTAATGTAGCCTCACACTCTACAAGGCAGCACGAATGGAGGGAGAGGAGACAGCATGGCAGAGAGAGAGACACAGACATACACCCTGTGTGTACACCCTTTAAGTACGCTGACTCCACTCTAAGTACACTGCCCTTTTAAGTAGAGATGGGGGGCAGAAGGACACCATGATATTAGCACCTCTCTCTCTCTCTCTCTCCCTCCTTCCCGCCCCCTCCTCCCCCTGCCCCGCCACAGCAAGCAGGGGGCTCCCAGGAGCAGCTCCAAGGCAGAGGGCAGGAGCAGCACACAGCAGTGAGGGGAGGAATAGCTGAACTGCCTGGCAATTGATAGCCTGCTGGGCGGCTGCAACACAGGGAACTTAGGGGAGCAGGGAGCTGATAGGGTGGCTGCCGGTCCACCCTAGTTCCAAGCCCCCACCAGCTAGCTCCAACGGGCTGCTCTTTCTGCAAGCAGTGGACAAAGCAGGCGGCCACTGAACAATGTTATAAGGGAGCATTGCACAACTTTAAACGAGCATGTTCTCTAATTGATCAGCAAGGTAACAACGAAACAACATTAACCAGGATGATTTTAAATGAGGAGTTACTATAGTTTTCAATTACATGGTCACATACTAGTTTTTTTCCACAGGACCCCTGCATTATTCAGTACACAGGATGTAATGTACTTTGGGACTGAATCAGTGCTGTGTAGCAAATGAGGTTGTGTGTTCTACCTCATTTGTTGCAGGAATTGGAAGAGGTGTGGTTTTGTGGTTAAAGTTTATTGCTGACCTGGAGAAGTGGATGGTGTTCCCTGCCTCTGCCACAGAGTTCCTATGTGGTGCTGAGAAAGTCACTTAACCCAGACTGTCACAGTAGGTTACTAATTGTGTTGTTTTTCTAGGTGTCCAGTGTCCAATATCTGCAGTCAATATTGTATAGTGCTGAGCACTCACAACTGCAACTGAATGTGATGGGATCTAGGAGTTTGAAGTTGGACACTCCTAACAATTTTGGCCTTGATCCCCACTGAAGAATTGGGATAACATTACTGCCTAATCTCACAGGACTGTTGTGAAGATAAATTCATAAATATTAGTGAAGCACTTGGGTATTATGGTGAGAGCACCAGAGAAACTGCCAATGAGGAAATTACTAATTCTGTATACAGTGCGGAGTTTGAATGGTGTGCATTAAATAAGGCCACACATTAAGCAAGAAGGATAAAGAAATATTGAATAGCTACCCATTCACTGAATGAAGCATGGGTCCTTTGGAATAAATAGTATGTGATATGCATTATGATTGTGTATTATAAAACTATGTACAAGGAGACCGAATTAAAGTTGCATGGGCAACTTGAATTCTGGCATTTCTTAACTTTTGAGTGACTCACTTTGCAACCTTTATTGTTCTTTTAATACCCCTGATAGAATGGTGATAATCTGACATAAAGAGCCAGTCTCCTCAAGGCTTTTCCTTGTACCCCTACAGGAAAGGGGCGGGACTTCTATTCCCACTGTTTTCTAGTGGAGAAGAGTTCAGAGCCTTCAGACATCTTAGACTTCCCTCTCCTCCACTGGAGGGTCTGCAAGTCTCGCTTCTGTATGGAGACTTGAACCGTTCTCCATTCTGTTTCCTTCAGGCCTTTCCCAGCTTAGTGGACCTCAGTGATGCATATCTGCACATTGCACCAGCACTTTGTTTCACTCAGCCTTTGTGAACTGTATTCCTCGGATCTCTACTGTCCCAAACTTTTCAGAGCCCATTTCAGAGCCTTTATCCCTCGATGTGATCTTCTCTCTCTACTTCACAGTTTGTTCTGGTCTATATTTGAACCTCTGGGAGCTGCATCCCTGTGGCTGTTAACTCTCAAGGCTGTCCTGCTAGTTGCCACCATCTTCAAGCTTAGCTTCTTTGTTATTTACCCTCCTTATCTATAGTTCTTTCCTTGAGTGGTGGTGGTGCTGGGTTGTTTTTATTATAACAATTGTTATGAGGAGCCTTGATAATATTTGACAGTTCTACTGGTCTGCTGAAAGATGCTCAGCACAAAATAGAGATATACTAATGGGCTTTATTATTGGAATAATGGCTGCTTTTGAACTGTATTTATTTTATTTTCAGACATCTTTTTAGTCTTTGCTTGAATGTCAGATATACTTATACAAAATCTCTTCCAGGAGGGAATCCAATGGCTGTGGTCAGCAAACAAGTAAATATGGAACTGGCTAAGATCAAACAAAAATGCCCACTTTATGAAGCCAATGGACAAGCTGTAAGTTGTAATTTTTCAAAAATAGGCTTTGCCCTAAGAAATGGTTTGAAGAAAATAATGTATTATAGAGGTTTGACTTTAGAAAGGATAAGGTACAGAACTATAAACTCTAACTCTGAGGTTTTGGCCTCCATTCTTTGTTGTTGTTGTTGTTGATGCTTCTTTTGGCAGTTGTGACTAGTTCACTATAACTCCTCAGTGCAACCTTCCTTGGAGTTGCACTGCTAGCTAAACGTTCACAACTGGGAATGTGCACAGGCCACTCAAGAAAAGAAGGCTACTTCCCAGTAACTGGAATTCATCAAGATGATCCTCTGCATGTTCACATCCCCCCACCTATCTTCCTCACTTCATTGGAGTCTTAATTCTTGAATTAGTGGAAGGGAATGGAAGGGTGGTTGGGACAACTTCCCCTTTTATACCACCATCAGAGCCCTTCAAGAGGGGAAGAGGGGAGAGGTGGGTATCCCCCACAGAGTTTCAGGAAGCTTCCGGTGCATTGCCTTAATCTCTTGAATGGGAACAGACCCATTGTGAATAACTCCCCGTTACTGGTAAATAATCTTCATTTTTACATCTCATGTGCGAATATTGTGGCCAAGATTGTTCATATCACAGATGTTCTCAATTATTTAATGTATGCAGTGTTGTAGCTCTGTTGATCCTAGGATATTAGAGACACAAGGCAGGTGAGGTAATATCTTTTCTTGGACCAACTTCTGTTGGTGAAAGAGGTGTTAACTGGCCACTTAACACATATTTCAAGGGACCATTCAAGGTGAACTGCTTATGCTAAACAATCTGTGACACTGAGGCTGTGTCTACAGTGGCAAGTTTCTGCACAGTAAAACAGCTTTCTGCATTGTAATTCCCGAGGTGTACACACTGCCAAGCCACGTAGTGTGCAGAAACTGCACAGTTGCAGCGCTGTAAAAAACCCACCCCGAAGAGAGGCGTACAGCTTTCTGCATCAGGGCTACTGTGTAGGCACCCTGGTTGATTGCAGCGCTGCAATTGGCCTCCGGGAGGTGTCCCACAATGCCTGTTCTTGCCTCTCCGATCATGGGTTTGAATTCTGCTGCCCTGGCCTCAGATGACCAACCGTCACCCCCACCCCGTAAATTCCTTTGGAATTTTGAATGTCCCTTTCCTGTTTGCTCAGTGATGCATGCAGTGGTCTCAGCACATTTTTCCAGGTGGCCATGCCTGCTCCATGCACCGGGTGATCCCCTGCTTGGAGCAATGCTGAGCTGCTGGACCTCATCAGCATTTGGGGAGAGGAGGCTGTCCGGTCGCAGCTGCACTCTAGTCATAGGAATTGTGATACCTATGGGACACACTGCAATGCAGGGTCAAAGTGAAGGAGCTGCGGCATGCCTACCACAAGGCGTGGGAGGCAAACTGCCACTCCGGTGCTGCCCCCACGAGCTGCTGGCTCTACAAAGAGCTGGACACGATACTCTGTGGTGACTGTGGATACTTCAGTGGACTGAGCCAGGAGGAGGAAATCTTGGATGAGGATGTGGAGAGGGAGGGGGACCCAGAGGCCGAGGACTACTTGGAGGTCAGAGATACAGGCAGCCAGGAGCTCTTTTCTACCCCGGAGGAGGCTAGCCAGTCACAGCTGTCGTATCTTGGCGAAGCACAAACAGGAGAGGAGGCCTCTGGTAAGTGGATTTGATTTTGGAAATCGCTGAAGTGAGTTGTTGTGGGCAGGAGGGTTGCAGAAAGCAGGCTTGTGTCTGTATGATGCATGTACCATCACATGCCTAGTCTGTGTGCGGAGCAGGCTGTTGATTGACCCCCTCATTTCACAGGAGTCTGCCTCGGAGATCTCCAGGAAACTCTCATGGAGATACTGGGCAATCCACTGCCACAGGTTCTTTGGCAGAACCGCTTTGTTTCTTGCCCCATTAACAGTAACTTTCCTGTGCCACTCTGCCATCACTGGCGGGGGGCGGGGACCATTGCTGCACACAGGGGAGCCACATAAGGGGCCAGATGGAAGCCACAGTCTTGGAGAAGACCCTCCCTTGATTCCCTGCTCACCCTTAGCAGCGAGATATCTTCCATAATGAACACAGCCTGTGGAAAATATGGGGACTGGAATGATTATCAGCCGCCCCCCCCCCCCCCCCACACACACACTCTCTCTCTCTCTCTCTCTCTCTCTCTCTCTCTCTCTCTCTGTTGGCTCTGCCCAGGAGTCACGTGCCAATGTACAGTAGGGTCCGGGAACACAGATTTACCCTGCCCCTGTGGCGACTCACCATTTTGGGGGTCTTGTGGCTCATGTGAGCTTGCCTGGGGTCAGCCACTTAGTGACAGGTATGTGAATAGTAGCTGTGTTTTAAATCACTGAATCAGTGTTCTCTGTGTTGCGAACAATACTGCTTCTGTAAAATGTTGCGTTTTGGCTTCACAGAGAAAGCTCCTTGGGAGCCAAGCCTCCCTCTTTGTTCTCGCCGGCTGAAAGTGGCCACGAAGAACTAAGGAGGACTTTCTGCATGAGGTTATGATGCACTCCGCCGCTGAAAAACAGGAATTGAAGGAGTGGCAGAACAGCAAGAAGAGGGACTGAAAGGAGAATGCGGCACGCCAGAATGAAGCCATGGAACGACTCTTAAACGTTATGGAGGTCAAGCGGATATGCTCAGGGCGATACTAGCACTGCAAACTGAGCAGCTCTGCACCCGCCCTCCTCTGCAGCTGCGGTTGCAAAACTCTTTCCCATGTGTCCCCCCCAGACACCACCAACACACTCTTATAAACCTCCTGGCTCCAGTCTGTACCCGTGGCATTCCACTCCTCCCCTGTCAGTCTGGCACTGCAGACTCCCAGTACCCCCTGCACTCAACACCCATCCCTCTGCAGTTTCGCCCTGTTGAAGTATAGTACCCACTGCACTGTACTCCAAAGGAGAAGGTTGGATATCATCCCTGGACATACACAAATCTTTAACCGTCCCTGGACCCACCTCCTCTCGAGACCTTCCCTTCCCCCATCCCCCTCAGTGCTGATGTGTTTTTTTGTTTTTCTCTCTCTTCCGGTTGTTTTTTAATAAAAGAATCATGTTGGTTTGAAAGCAATCTTTATTCTATTAATTAAAAGCAAACAGAGCAACAGACAGTTATCTTAAACCTTCATATTGCATCATCTGCACCAACCACAATGACCTCCTAGCATTACAATCACTGCACTCCAGAGCATAGCAACAAATATTAGTGACTTTCAGCCTTCCCTTCACAAATATTATGGAGCATACAGCATGCGGCTATCAACATAGGAATATTGTCATCGGCCAGGTCTAGCTTCCCATATAGGCAGTGCCAGCAGGTCTTTAAATGGCCAAAAGCACACTAAACAGTCATTCTGCACTTGCTCAGTCTGTTGTTGAACTGCTCCTTGCTGTTGTCATGGTGCCCCGTGTATGGCTTCATAAGCCACAGCATTAAGGGGTAGGTGGGGTCTCCCAGGATCACAATGGACATTTCAAATTCCTCTACAGTGATCTTCTGGTCCAGGAAGAAAGTCCCTGCTTGCAGCTTCCTGAATAGGCCAGTGTTCCGAAAGATGCGTGCGTCATGCACCTTTCCGGAGCAGCCTGTGTTAATGTCCGTGAAACGCCCAGGGTGATCCACAAGAGCCTGGAGAACCATAGAGAAATAACGCTTCTGATTAATATTCTCAGTGACTAGGTGGTCTGGTGCCAAAACTGGAATATGCGTGCCATCTATCACCTCTCTGCAGTTAGGGAAGCCCATTTGTGCAAAGCCATCCACAATGTCATGCACATTCATAGAATCATAGAAATCGGGGTTGGAAGGGACCTCAGGAGGTCATCTACTCCAACCCCCTGCTCAAAGCAGGACCAACCCCAACTAAAACATCCCAGCCAGGGCTTTGTCAAGCTGGGCCTTAAAAACCTCTAAGGATGGAGATTCCACCACCTCCCTAGGTAACCCATTCCAGTGCTTCACCACCCTCTTAATGAAAAAGTTTTACCTAATATCCAACCTAAACCTCCTCCACTGCAACTTTAGACCATTACTCCTTGTTTTGTCATCTGATACAACTGAGAACAGTTTAGAGCCATCCTCTTTGGAACCCTTTTCAGGTAGTTGAAAGCAGCTATCAAATCCCCCCCCTCATTCTTCTCTTCTGCAGATTAAACAATCCCAGTTCCCTCAGCCTCTCCTCATAAGTCATGTGCTCCAGCCCCCTAATCATTGCCCTCCACTGGACTCTTTCCAATTTTTCCACATTCTTCTTGTAGTGTGGTGCCCAAAACTGGACAGAGTACTCCAGATGAGGCCTCACCAATGTCAAATAGAGGGAAACGATCACGTCCCTTGATCTGCTGGCAATGCCCCTAATTATACAGCCCAAAATGTTGTTAGCCTTCTTGGCAACAAGGGCACATTGTTGACTCATATCCAACTTCTCGATCTCTGTAACCCCTAGGTCCTTTTCTGCAGAACTGCTGCCTAGCCATTCGGTTCCTAGTCTGTAGCAGTGCATGGGATTCTTCTGTCCTAAGTGCAGAACTCTGCATTTGTCCTTGTTGAACCTCATCAGGTTTCTTTTGGCCCAATCCTCTAATTTGTCTAGGTCCCTCTGTATCCCATCCCTACCCTCCAGTGTATCTACCACTCCTCCCAGTTTAGTGTCATCTGCAAACTTGCTAAGAGTGCAGTCCACGCCATCCTCAAGATAATTAATGAAGATATTGAACAAAACTGGCCCCAGGACCAACCCTTGGGGTACTCCACTTGATACCGGCTGCCAACTAGATATGGAGCTATTGATCACTACCCATTGAGCCCGACAATCTAGCCAGTTTTCTATCCATCTTATAGTCCATTCATCCAGCCCATACTTCTTTAACTTGCCGGCAAGAATGCTGTGGGAGACTGTATCAAAAGCTTTGCTAAAGTAAAGGAATAACACATCCACTGCTTTCCCCTCATCCACAGAGCCAGTTATCTCATCATAGAAGGCAATTAGGTTAGTCAGGCATGACTTGCCCTTGGTGAATCCATGCTGACTGTTTCTGATCACTTTCCTCTCCTCTAAGTGCTTCAGAATTGATTCTTTGAGGACCTGCTCCATGATTTTTCCAGGGACTGAGGTGAGGCTGACTGGCCTGTAGTTCCCCGGATCCTCCTCCTTCCCTTTTTTAAAGATGGGCACTACATTAGCCTTTTTCCAGTCATCCGGGACCTTCCCTGATTGCCATGAGTTTTCAAAGATAATGGCCAGTGGCTCTGCAATCACATGCACCAACTCCTTTAGCACCCTTGGATGCAGTGCATCCGGCCCCATGGATTTGTGCTCATTCCACCTTTTTCAATAGTCCTGAACCACTTCTTTTTCCACAGAGGGCTGGTCACCTCCTCCCCATGCTGTTCTGCCCAGTGCAGCAGTCTGGGAGCTGACCTTGTTTGTGAAGACAGAGGCAAAAACAGCATTGAGTACATTAGCTTTTTCCACATCCTCTGTCACTAGGTTGCCTCCCTCATTCAGTAAGGGGCCCACACTTTCCTTGATTTTCTTCTTGTTGCTAACATAGCTGAAGAAACCCTTTTTGTTACTCTTAACTTCCCTTGCTAGCTGCAACTCCAAGTGTGATTTGGCCTTCCTTATTTCACTCCTGCATGCCTGAGCAATATTTTTATACTCCTCCCTGGTCATTTGTCCAATCTTCCACTTCTTGTAAGCTTCTTTTTTGTGTTTAAGATCAGCAAGGATTTCACTGTTAAGTCAAGCTGGTCGCCTGCCATTTTTACTATTCTTTCTACACATCGGGATGATTTGTTCCTGCAACCTCAATAAGGATTCTTTAAAATACAGCCAGTTCTCCTGGATTCCTTTGTCCCTCATGTTATTCTCCCAGGCGATCCCTCCCATCAGTTTCCTGAAGGAGTCGGTCTGCTTTTCTGAAGTCCAGGGTCCGTATACTGCTACTCTCCTTTTTTCCTTGGGTCAGGATCCTGAACTCGACAATCTCATGGTCACTGCCTCCCAGGTTCCCATCCACTTTTGCTTCCCCTACTAATTCTTCCCGGTTTGTGAGCAGCAGGTCATGAAGAACTCTGCCCCTAGTTGGTTCCTCCAGCATTTGGAACAGGAAATTGTCCTCTACACTTTCCAAAAACTTCCTGGATTGTCTGTGCACCGTTGTATTGCTCTCCCAGCAGATATCAGGGTGATTAAAGTCTCCCATGAGAACCAGGGCCTGCGATCTAGTAACTTCTGCTAGTTGCCAGAAGAAAGCCTCGTCCACCTCATCCCCCTGGTCTGGTGATCTATAGCAGACTCCCACCACGACATCACCCTTGTTGCTCACACTTCTAAACTTAATCCAGAGAGACTCAAGTTTTTCTGCAGTTTCATACCAGACCTCTGAGCAGTCATACTGCTCTCTTACATACAGTGCAACTCCCCCACCTTTTCTGCCCTGCCTGTCCTTCCTGAACAGTTTATATCCATCCATGACAGTAGTCCAGTTATGTATTGGGGTAGCCGTTTTAGTCTGTATCTACAAAAACAACAAGGAGTCTGATGGCACCTTAAAGACTAACCGATTTATTTGGGCATAAGCTTTCGCGGGTAAAAATCTCACTTCTTCAGATGCCCAAATAAATCGGTTAGTCTTTAAGGTGCCACCAGACTCCTTGTTGTTTTTACTCCAGTTATGTGAGTTATCCCACCAAGTCTCTGTTGTTCCAATCACATCATAGTTGCCCAGAATCACGGTCTTTTGGAGCAGGACGCGATTAATGGCCTTGCACGTTTACGTCAACACGAGTCCACTGGTCGACTTTCCCACTCCGAACTGGTTAGCAACCAATTGCTAGCAGTCTGGAGTAGCCAGCTTCCACAATGCAATCACCACACACGTCTCCAATGGCAGGACAACTCTGATTCTTGTGTCCTTGCACCTCAGGGCTAGGGGGAGCTCACACAGTCCCATGAGTGTGGCTTTCCTCATCCGAAAGTTCTGCAGCCACTGCTCGTCATCCCAGATGTGCATGACGATGTGATCCCACCACTCAGTGCTTGTTTCCCGAGCCCAAAAGCGGCATTCCACTGTGGTCAGCACCTCCGTGAATGCCACAAGCAATCTCGTCTCGTAGGTAGTACTCGTGGTGAGATAAATGTCGCACTCCTCTTGCCTTTGTAGTTTAAGGAATAACTCCACTGCCACTCGTGACGTGTTAGTCACAGCAAGCAGCATACTGGTCAACAGTTAGGGATTCATTCCTGCATACTGAAGAGGCAAGGGGCGCAGTACACAAACGATTGAAAGATGGCGCCAAATGCAAAAGGAAACACAGGTTGCTGGGATGTGAAGCAATGCCTCACATGGCATTGGGACTAGACCCAGGATGCCCCGCGACCCCCCTCTGCCTTCCCACAACTCTTAGCGTCAGAAGAGGAAGAGATGCTCTGTAAGAGCTGCCCAGGGTGCACTGCTCTGAATACTGCTGCAAGTGTGAACACGCTATTGCGCAGGCAGCTAACAGTGTGAACACACAACAGCGGTTTCTCTTCAGCATTCTCTTAGCGGAGCTGTAACTGCCAGTGTAGACATACCCTGAGTACATCTCTCAGACCTGAAGAAGAGCTCTGTATAAGCTCGAAAGCTTGTCTCTCTCTCCAGCAAGTTGGTCCAATAAAAGATATTACCTTACCTACCTCATCTATCTCAATTATTGAATATAGTGTGGATTCTTATTCTTCCTACATGTACTCCATAATTTCCCTTTCTAGCCTGCATGACAAGTTAAGATTAGTTACGATGTTATGGGTATACCTGTCTGCCTTCAAAGAACTGCTGCCACTATAAAAGTGAAGCTGCTGATCCCTGTGCTGTAACTGCTCTGTGGCTGAGCAGAGTACTTCAATCTCCAGGTCTGTCAGTCTGACACTAACATGTTACTTAAAAACTAGTCATGCTCAAGCTAGCTTTCCAAATCCCATTCAGTCCTTACTTTGTCTGAGTTTATTTTCTCTGCAGCTTGTCAGGATATTTGTGTATAGTATAAACAGAATTCTCATTTTTTTCCCTCCCACCATCATCTGCTCGATTCATTCAAAGCCGGACTGACAGCATGTATTTGATAGTACCTTTGCTTCCACAGTGCATTGTTCCACAGGTGTTGCATACACTGAAATTGACTACACTGAGAAGACACGATAGGTATAGAAATGCAGCAAAAGGACAGGACTGTTTAAATTTGCTTGCTCAGGCATGGTGTGATTCTTCAACATCATGTGAGCTTTCTGTTTTCCATTTATATTATTTGTCTGTGCTGTTTCTTTAGTCTTGTTTTACCCTAAATGCACAGAGGACCCGCTGGAAGCTGTTTCATTCGTACATTCACTCTTGGTTTTCTCTTTTCTGAGACTTACCACAATCTGTTTGGTGTGTGTGTGTTTTTTTTTTTTTGGTTGTTGCCACTGCTAAAAAAAGTGATGATTAGCTGCTTCTGCAATGCTTTAAACCTTGTTTTGATTTTACCCTATTGTACGAAATTTACCTTGAAACAGCTATCAGGCTATTTATTATTTATTTCTCTTTCTGCTGCAATGGTTAAAAGGACACTGTCAAGGTATCACTTATAATTTTTTAAAATCCCTTTTTTTTACTGTTTGTAATAATCCCTGAGTTTAAAATTGAAATAATTTGTTACTGAACACTTTTTTTTTCCTTCAGTGGTACATTCATATTGACTTCTTGTTCATGAATGTTGGGCAGATAACGTTGAATCGTTTTAGGGGAGAAAAAAATTTACACTGACTATGCAAACTGAAAGGAAATACGTAGGTCTCATGTTGGACCTACAGCCTTGACAGTGTCCCTTTAAATATGCCTTCCGACTAGTACTGGAGCCAAAGTGCAGTCACCACTTCACTATGAACTTCCTCAGTTTGTGTCTCCATCTTCCCTGTCATCATCAGCAACTGAGATTAAAGCCTGTCTCAGTCCAGGTGGAAGGGTATGAAATCTGCTACTCTCTGCTCTATACAAGACATTTTGATTAACCCTCACCTTTAGTATATACTCAGGAGACAAGTTGCAATTCACCACCCAGAGCTCCTTGGGAATTGTCCCAGCCTTCCTGAGGAAGCAGCTTTTGAGAGGGTATTAGGAGAGCCACTCTGCAGTGCAATGGTCACATCTAGGATTTACAGGGCCAGGGATAAGAAGTAGGAGGGTGCCCCTCACCCTATGGGAATTGTCTGCTGGAGAAAGTAGCCCTGTGTCTGTCCTGGCCTCCAGAGAGGACTCTCCTGTAAGCCTGACACATGCTATTTCTGACACTTTGTCTCTGCCCATCTGCCTTCCTTTATGGTGCTTGCTGTTTTCTCTCCTCTTTTCTTTAACCCATTTGTCCCTGCCCCCTCATGTGTTCTCATCCCCCCCGTTTTCTTTGTGCTCAGACTCCTAGGTTTTTTTGCCCTAATTCCCTCACTCCCACTTATGAGGCTCAGGACAGCTGAAGTTCCTTAGAGCTTGTCTCACGTTCTCGGAGCTCAGGAAGAGGCTCCACAACCCTTATCCCTGCTGAGCCCTCCCCACATCTCCAGCAACAGTAACCATTGGTCAGATCTGCAGCTGCTACACTTACCAGCTGGACTGTGCTGCTGTACACTTAACACAGGGGTTGCTATCCAGTGGGGTGAGGGAGGCCTCAAACACTAGCCAAGTAGAACTGTTGTGGCTCTATGTAGTGCTGTGTTGAAGGTTCAGCGGTGTCACAGTAGCAACACCAAAAGTGTTTAAAGAAATGCTCCCCTACTGCACAATAAGATTGAAAAACTTATCTGGCTACCAGCAATATCTCTACTTCATCTAGGAATAGATGAGGTTGGCAGGGGGCAGTGCTTGCGCCATTTGTAGCCAAGCTTCCACATATGTAGTACTTTCCTTCTGCCTGATCAGTGTACCTCAGGCCCTCTCTGAAGGCTTGATGTGCACTAAGCCTCATTGGAAGGTGACAAACCGCTCAGTAGAGTGCACCTTTCTGACATCCGAAAGAATGTAGACATGGCCCACAGGTGAGCCATTGGACCTCAGTTGTTTGACTTCATCCTTTAGTTGAGGAAGCCTCTTTATACTGACTTGTTTTTTGCAGTCATGGGGGAGCCCAGTAAACAATGCTAGTTGCCTGTTTGCCAATTCAGAGGTGAGAAAGAGAAGAATTTGGCAGATTATCCCTTAATGCCCGGCATACTTTTCTTGTCTGATCATTTTGAAGAATTGAAGACTTCAAAACTTACAGGTGCCTGCCCTCAGCTTCTTTTTGTTCACTAGAGCTTTTTTAAAGTGTATGACACAGGGCAGTAAAGTAATGATTCTATCAGCACCAGTGTAACATTACGTGTCCGTGCTCTGCCTTGCTCTTTTGCATAGTACTTCATTGCTATGTACAGCACTCACATTTTGAGGGGGAAGGATTGGAGGCAACTTGTGTTACTGAATTAAAAACATATCTTGTAGTGGAATTAGCACCACAATGGAAAAGGAAGTCTAAGCTTCATGGTTCTGAAGTCTTTCCGGACTTCTTAATTTTACCAGCCTCCACTCCACACCTGTTAGTTTCCACCTTAATTAAGTGTTCATATCTGGAGCTTTGGTGTTTTGTGCTTTTTTTTTTTTTTTTTTTTTTTTTTTTTTAATTTACAGAGACAAATCTGTTCTTTGACTTTCAGGTTCCTAAAGAGAAAGATGAAATGGTGGAGCAGGAATTCAACCGTTTGCTGGAGGCCACCTCCTATCTCAGTCATCAGCTGGACTTCAATGTCCTCAATAACAAGCCAGTCTCCTTAGGACAGGCTCTGGAAGTTGTCATCCAGTAAGTGCCCTCATGCTTTGCTGATAGAAATGAATAGTCTCAGACTTGAAGGCCAGAAGGGACCATCATGATCATCTAGTCTGACCTCTCCTGAATTACTGAATTCTTCAAATAATGATTTAAAGACCAAGTTACAGAGAATCTACCATTTACACTAGTTTAAACTTACAAGTGATCTGTGCCCCATGCTGCAGAGGAAGATGAAAAACTCACAGGGTCTCTGCCAATCTAATGGGCGGGGTGGGGGGGAGAATTCCTTCCCAATCCCAAATATGGACCCTGAGCATTTTGGGAAGATCCAGCAGCTAGACACCTGGGAAAGAACTCAGAGAGTAGTAATACAGAGCGTAACTCCCCGTCTAGTGTCCCATCACTGGCCATTGAAGATATTTGCAACTGGCAGTTGTAGATTGGCTACATGATATTGTAGGCAGTTTCATCATCCCATCCATAAACTTATCTTTGAAAAATCATGGAAGATGGGGGAAATTCCAGAGGATTGGTAGACAGATATAGTGCCAGCCTATAAAAAGGGGAATAAGGACAACCCAGGGAATTACAGACCAGTCAGCTTAACTTCAGTACCCAGTGTTGGAGAAAAACAGAGTTCTCACTTTTTGTTTTCTCTGCTTCCACACCAGAAAGAGCAAATAATCAAGCAGTCAGTTTACAAACCCCTAGAAGATAATATGGTGATAAGTAACAGTCAAGAAAAAATCATGTCAAACCAACCTAATGGCTTCCTTTGACAGGGTAACAAGCCTTGTGGATAGGGGGAAAGTGGTAGAGGTGGCGTATCTTTACTTTAGTAAGGCTTTTAATACTGTCTAATGTGGCCTTCTCATAAACTAGGGAATATAGCTTAGCTGGAACTATCAAAAGGTGGGCGCATAACTTCTCTGGAAACGGTTTTCCAATCAGTTATCAATGTTTCACAGTGAAGCTGGAAAGGCATATCGAGTGGGGTTCTGCAGGGATCAGTTCTGTTCAGAATCTTCATCAATTTAAATAATGGCAGAGAGATTACAGTTACAAAGTTTGCAGATGATACCAAGCTGGGAGGAGTTAGAAGTGCTTTGGAGCATAAGATTAAAATTCAAAATGATCTGGACAAACTAGAGAAATGGTCTGAAGTAAATCTGATGAAATTCAATAAGGACAAATGCAGAGTACTCCGCTTAGGAAGGAACAATAAATTCCACACATACAAATGGAAAAGACTGCCTGGGAAGGAGTACTGCGGAAAGGGATCTGGGAGTCATAGAGGATCACAAGCTAAAAATGAGTAAACAAAGTAACTGTTTCGCCAAAAAGAAATAAAAAGCAAACAGCATTCTGGGATGTATTAGCTGGAGTGTTGTAAGCAACACACAAGAAGTAATTCTTCCAACGTACTCTGTGCTGATTAGGCCTCAGTTGGAGTATTGTGTCCAGTTCTGGGCACCACATTTCAGGAAAGATGTGGACAAATTGGAGAAAATCCAGAGAAGAGCAACAAAAATGATGAAAGGAGGAGGAGGGAGAAAAATTGTTCATAGGACAAGAATCAATGGGCCTAAATTGCACTTTAAGTTGGACATTAGGAGAAACTTCTTAATTGTCAGGGTAAATACTCGAATAAATTGCCTAGGAAGGTTGTGGAATCTCCATCATTGGAGATTTTTAAGAGCAGATTAGACAAACATCTGTCAGGCATGGTCTAAAATAATACTTAGTCCTGCTATAAGTACAAGGGAGAGAGCTCTCCCGCCGACAACAAATTTCCACTCCCAACGAGCAGCAGTAGCTTTGTTGGCAGGAGAGCACCCCTGCCGACAAAGCGCTGTTTACATCGGCGTTTTCCTTGGCAAAACTTCTGTCGTTTGGGGGGGGGTGTGTGTGTGCGTGGTTTTTTTCACACTCCTGAATGACACAAGTTTTGTCATTCAGTTTCCAGTGTAAACAAAGCCTAAAATGGCATCACCTCTTGTTGGTTCGGTGACTGTTTGGTGAAGAAATCTGTCAGCTATCACATCCAGGAAAATCTGGGCCTTACTATTATTAGTAGCACTTGTCTTCCAGTCTATATCTGGGAAATTAGTCTCCCATATTCACACAATTTCCAATAGTATTTATTTAATTTAAAAAGGTCTCTGTCCATATCTAGATTGGATTCTGGGGGTCTATAGTCAATCCCAAACAGTGCTCCAGGAGAACCTCTGGGAGATTTCTTCCCCAAAATGATTTGGACACAGACTCTATTTTATCCATTCCATCACTTCTAATTTCTTTAGTCTACCTCATCATGCTACTCCACCACCTTTACCTTTATTTCTGTCTTTCCTTAACAGCACATACCCTTCAATCCCTGTACTCCAGTCACGATGACTATTCCACCATGTTTCTGTTATCCCTGTAATATCTAGTTTCTTCCTGCACCAGTAGTTCTAGTTTCTCCATTTTGTTACCCAGGCTCCTTGCATTGGTATCATCTTAATGGTTTCTGCTTGGTTTTGCAAGGATTCCTCACCTGATTAGGTAAGCCTACTTGACTATTAGCTTCAATGATATTGGCACTATCTTTCCTCTTAATATCCATTCTTCTATCCTTTCTCCATTGCTGTGTTTTCTCTTTCTTGATTTTCCTCCCGGTCAGTATTGAAATCAGGCATGGAAATTACCTGAGTCTTCCCCAGTAAGGATTCTGTTTGGATTTTCTTGAAGTACATAGTCATGATGACTTCTTGATAATCTTGGTTTCTTGCAGCCACTTGGCACATCTTGTGTCCAGCATTTGTGTGCACACCCTTTCCACATTTTTAGTACTGCTTTGTAGACACAGGATGAGGAATGTTACCTTAACCGGTATCTGCCTTGAAAATTCCTCTTCCATTAGTGATTAGCAATTAATAAAATAAATGGATATTTGACATAGCACAATAGTGTGATCCAGCATGAAGTTTAAATCCTATTTGTTTGGAAACATTTCCTGCAAGTAAGAATTTCTACCCTTTGGCTTTTGGTAGGCTGTCCTATGTTTAGCTACTAGCTAACCAACTGCTTTCTTTTCATGAGTTGTACAGTTGCTGAAGAATACACTCCATTCTTTACTGAAATGACACTTTTCTGAGTTCTACTTTATTACCTTACACTCATGGCTCAGATGTTGATAATGAGAAAACTATGTAGCTTACTAGGATTTCCCAGTTAAAACGATCTGTGGCTTCTGTTCCCCACCGCTAGATTGCAAGAAAAGCATGTGAAGGATGAACAGATTGGACATTGGAAGAAGATAGTAAAAACTCAAGAGGAGCTGAAAGATCTCCTTAACAAGGTCAGACCTTCTCCTCATTGTGGCACACATGGATGCAATACTCTTTTCACTTCCTTCCCTTACAAATGCACTGGAAAAAGTTACTAGGAACTTAAAGGAGAAACCGATTTCAGAAACTGATCACCATCATTACATTTAATGTTTATGTGAAAAGGAACTAGACCTTGAGAAATAAAGAAATTTTATCTGCATTTTATCAATAAGGAGGGCAACAACACTATTCAAAAATGAATAATGATGCTTTTTTGGTCCACAAGGAGAAGTTGTGTTTTGACAGGCAAGCCCCAGGGAAACTATTAATTTTATTAAGCTGGGGCTTTCTTAGCACTGAAGAACACTTCTTTTCGCTTCTGAGAAACTCAGTCTAAAGGCAAACAAGTAAGCAGAGGCCAGGGAAAGTAGACAGTTTATATAGATGTCGCCTTGATTCACTGTAACCATCATGGCAGAAGTGGCTGTTTAAGGGTGACTTAAATTTGGATGTGGTAGGGACCTTCCAGATGAGCACAAGAAGCCCATATAAAGAAAATAGGACCCTCTGGAAGAATGTACAACAATGATTGTGCCAACAGCTGACAAACATGGACGAGACTGGGAATACTTATGGAATGGAGAGGATGGAGACAGTGAAAAGCAATACGTAAAAGCAAACCAGCTCTTCCTTGAAAGCATCACTGTAATAACCACTTCTGTTGGAAATGCTTATTGCAGATATGGTTTGTGATGAGATTAATTTACAATTGTTTACAAAGTCACCTTAAAAAAATATCTTAAGGTAAATAAAAAGATGTGTTTAGTCATTTGGAAACATACAAGATTGAAACACTGGAAGATTTAGTGCAGATCAAATGTTACAGGTGATGCTGCTGTCCCTCTGGAGAAAGCATACAGAGTTCTGGCATCTTTCCTACCCTCAACAGTTCCTTCTGTACATTTTGCCAGAGGACAGTAATAGCTTATGATGTGCATGTTAGTCAGAAAATCTCTAGAAATATAGGATTGATGGTACTTACTGTAGTGCCCTGTGAGGTCCATCCCCTATAAGTAACATCCCCTATAACAAGGGGGGAAATGCCACCAGTGATGTGACTGTTTTTGAGGCAGAATTCTTAATTTCACTGTAAATGTTACAAAAGCTCCTTTTTTCCCCTTCCCAGATGGTGAATTTAAAAGAGAAGATTAAAGAGCTCCATCAGCAGTATAAGGAGGCATCTGAAGTAAAACCACCTCGGGATATTACTGCGGAGTTCCTTGTGAAAAGCAAACACCGAGATCTTACTGCTCTCTGCAAGGTACAGAATGCCATAAATACAAGGGTTTCAGTCTACAAACTTTTGTCTTTAAAATCTGAACGACAAACTGATTATGTAAAATTGTGTCAAGAACACTTTTTCGAAGAACTGGCTGTGTGAAACTGCTCTGACATGTTCATGTGCATGTTCCCTGTGTTAGAGCCTTCTGGAAAGTGATAATGGGACTGTAAGAGCTCCTGTCTCAACAGGATCTGAAAGTTCAGGCTAAAGAGCATAAATGTGTTGAGGAATTAGTCCAGTTTTAGATCACAGTTCAGCTTCAGCACCGTTGGACACTGTCCAAAACAGGCATCCCACTACTGTGCATGTTGAGATGGCAATCTGGAAAGAAAAAGTTCATGTTCGAAGAGATTTGCTTCCTGGAAGGCCAAAATGTCAGTGACTGATGAATATGTAAGAAACTTGCAGAGGTTGCGAGAGGCTCACCTGCCTGAATGAGGCTCCATTTATGCCAGATTGGCTCTTTTGGCCTGAGTGATTTGTCCTTTGGTGCTCCCTGCTTGCGCCTAGGAATTGGATTTCTCCAGTTTTGCTCCTCTGTAGAATCCAAATACTTGTGAAGCAGCTTGAGTGCTCTTTAGATCTAGTCATTCACATCCTCCTGACTCATTACATTGTGACGCTACAGGACCTCTGACCAGGCAACAGAATGCTCCCTCAGCTTATGTTTGGAATCATCTTGTGAATAGCACCAGGAGTAATCGTGAATGAGTCTGAAGGCCTTGAAACTGAGGTGCATTAGATCTAGGCTTGAGAACTGAGGTGGTTCCCCTGATTCCATTAATTCTGGAGTAGTCCTTGGATCCAAACTGTCTGTCCTACTTCACCAGTACCTGGTGTGGGAACCAGTGAGCAGTCCCCATCACTTCTCTCATTTAGATTTTAGACAGATTCATTACGCCCTTTCAGTCTTTTCCTGAAGGGAAGCTTAGATTTGCAAGTTGCAGTGGGGGAGGTCCAGGTTGGATATCAGGAAAAACTATTTCACTAGGAGGGTGGTGAAACACTGGAATTCGTTACCTAGGGAGGTGGTGGAGTCTCCTTCCTTGGAGGTTTTTAAGGCCCGGCTTGACAAAGCCCTGGCTGGGATGATTTAGCTGGGAATTGGTCCTGCTTTGAGCAGGGGGTTGGACTAGATGACCTCTTGAGGTCCCTTCCAACTCTGATATTCTATGATTCTATGATTTAATACCTTTAGGGCACACCTCCAAATCCATCTCAGACGAAGTCATGGGAAACATTATAGTTTCCCAAATGTGAGAAAATAGGCTCCCCATCTTATTCATAGAACTTTAAAAGCCTTCCCCCTGGCTTTTCTGATACTCTGTGGAGTTTATCTGTTCGTTCCCACAATTACCAGTTTGATTATGCTCCATGGTATATTAGCTCTTCTTCCCTCCTCTTCCTCAGTTTAGGGAGTCAGGGTTAAGAGGATAATCAAGAAACCAGGGCCATGTTACTCCTCCACTTCCCATAATCAGTCTTACGCTTTTCTCCTAGACTTGTCCCCCCAGTCCTGTGGGTTAGGGAAGAGTTGCTGGAAATAGATACTGATGAGAAGGGTGATAGTGATCTTGAGGATGCCCTTTTCCTTCAGGGTACAGCTCATCCTTCAACCTCTGCAGAAGAGAATACTTTTATAATTTCTTCATTTCTGCTTAAGTATTTTCAGTAGCTGCTGTTCAGTGTGGTAGATACTTTGGACTGATAAGTGTCAAGAAAGACTCATTGATATTTTGGGAGCCCCATCACAAATGCAGAATTGCTTTACCAGTAAATGAGAAGCTACTGGTACATGCCAAGATTATTTGGCATGCCTCTTAATCCATTTCACCCAGGATGAAGAAAATTGACATCTTTGACATCCCACAACAGGTTAGATTTGTTTTTTTCCCTACCACCCAGCTCCTGGATTGTTGGTAGTCTCAGCTATGGTAGTGAAATATAGTGCCAGGAGCTCCTACCATTCTCCTCCCCACCCCTTTTCATGGGGCCCCCTCTGAAAAGTTTGCTTTGGTAGGAACTTACCACACACTGTGGTTGACCATAAAGTTCCTCAGATACACTGAGGAAAAAATTTTAAATGTGTTTTTTCCTAATTCTGGAAAAGTGGCCTCAATTTGTAAGAAACTGCAACAATTTTGGAGAAAAGTCATAAGTCATCAAGGTCTTCTCCTCATTGTGTGTATAACAGGAAAGAAAAATAAGTTAACAGCAGAGAATAAACAGGAAAACTTCACAACTTTGGATTGATCCCTGTCCTGTGACCTTGACCTTTCCAAAGCCATCATTTGCCAAACAGCTACTCTTCTAGAGCACTCTTCTGAATCCCTATGCAATGTACATAAAAAAGGCAATAAGAGATTTTTTTTTTCTTAACATATATTAGGAGCCAGGAGAAAGACGAAGGAAAGTGGAGGTCCTCTACTTAGTGTGAAAGGAGGCTAATAACTGATATCAAGAAATCTGAGGTTTTTATCACCAATTTTGCTTCAGTCATCACTAAAAAGGTTAATGGTGACCCAGATACTCAACATAATTAATATTAACAATAAGGGGGAAGGAATGTCAGCCAAAGTATGGAAAGAACAGGTTAAAGAATATTTAGATAAGTTAGATGTATTCACGTCCGCAGGACCTGATGAAATTCATCTTAGGGTACTTAAGGAAACTAGCTGAAGCAATTATCTTTGAGAACTCATGGAGGATGACTGAGGTCCCAGAGGACTGGAGAAGGGCAACCATAGTACCTCTCTTTTCTTTTTTAATAAAGGGTATGTGTGTGAAGAGGATCTGGGGAATTATAGACTGGTCAGCCTAACTTTGATACCTGGAAAGATGCTGGAACAAATTATTGATCAATTTGTAAGCAGCTAGAGGACAATAGGTTATAAGGAATGGCCAGCATGGATTTGTCAAAAACAAATCATGCCAAACCAACCTAAGCTGCATGGCCGCGCAAGAGTAATCAAGTGCCGCACACTTGGTTAGTAGAGCCATGCACATCCAGCGACTTGTTTATGTGCCCCTCCCCCTGCTGCTGTGCTGTTCTTGTCCTCTGCCTTGGAGCTCCTGCCAGCTACTCCCAGGACCTTCCTGCTTGCTGTGCAGAACAGAGGTGGGGGCGCTGATGTCAGGGTGTCCCTCTTCCTCCTGCTCATGTACCCCATCTACGCAGAGTGGGGAACAGGGCTCTGGAGTTAGATGGAACTGCTGGCAGCTGCTGCAGTCTGAACAAGCCTTCCGACTGGTGAGTGCTGATGTGCTTAGAGACAGTGCACTGTCCAGCAGCCAGCACACCCACACTGTCTGTCTGTCTCACTCACACTTGCTCTCGCTCTCTCACCTCCCAACACATACTTGTGATGTTTTTGGTACTTCTTCGTACTTCCTGCAATGCACATATATTCTCTGTAATTTTATTCTTTCAAAGTGCTGTTATTTGTTTTTTGACTGGTCTATGCATTTCATAATTTTATTTCTCTCTAATGCTTAAATTTAATTCTTTGAGTAGTGAGTTCTAAAATGCCTAATCTGTCATGGCTGGAGTAATTATCCCTATGGTAGCTTTTAAAAAATATATATTATATCTAGGTTTCTTGTTTTTACTGGTGGCTTCCGCACATTACCTCAATATTGGTGCACATAACAAAATTCTTTCCACACATGGATGGAAAAAATTAGAGGGAACATTGGTCATAACTTCCAGCAGTGAGCTCTTCCTCATCAGTTGATACAGCACATTACTTAATAGCTGTCTATAGAGGTCTTCCTTTAAAATTCTAGCTTGAACTTGGGTGTACTGCATGTGCTTTAATATTTTCTATTTTCTTTTACTTTGGAAATATCTCACTTTATACATTCAACAATGAAATAAAGTCTTTAATAAGGAAACAAGAATAGAAAATATATCACATCCAGTTTGGTTGAGTTCCAGTTACTGAGAGAACCATTTGGATTTTATCACATTCTCTGACCTGAGTGTTTGCTGACAATCCAGGAAAGTAGGGTTTTGTGTTTTAAGGTATTCGTTTGATTGCAGAAATGGACATCACAAGTGTGAAATGTGGCTGAACTAATAGTACTTTTAGGATCCAGTGGTCTGATTCAGTGCCATTGAAACACATATGAGTGTCTTCAATGGGAGATGGATCAAACCCCATTCTTATTGGGGCCTGTGTGCTCTACCATAATATAAACATTGAATAAAAAAAAAACTTTACTTTTTCAACTTTGGAGAATCTAAATCTCATCCTTTGTGTTAAAATATTTTCCTTTTCCTACAAAAACATGCATGTGGCATTGCGTTTTTGTGATCATTATTTGGCAGTAAGTTTACTATGGACACTTCACTTTCTCCTTGTTTTTTATTTAAAAATGAGAAATTTAAAGCTAATACTTGACTGAATCTGTTTAACCTTTTATCAGGAGTATGATGAGTTGGCAGAAACACAAGGAAAGCTGGAAGAAAAGCTCCAAGAACTTGAAGCCAATCCACCCAGGTAAAAAAACAAAAAACACCACACACTAGCTGGAGAGCGATCAGGAAGGCTGGTGTTTCTCATTTAGTATTGTATTGACATACTTGAGGTCAGAAACTAATTTTCCCCCAGGTCACATTGGCAGAGACTCTGGATTTTTTTTGCCTTCTTCTGCAGCATGGGGCACAGGTCACTTGCTGGTTTAAACTAAATAGTGGATTCTCTGTAATGTGAAATCTTTTTTTAAATCATGATTTGAGAACATCAGTAACTCATCCAGAGGTTCTGGGTCTATTTCAGGGGTGGATGGGTGAGGTTCTGTGGCCTGCAAAGTGCAGGAGGTCAGACTAGATCAGTGGTTCTCAACCTACTGTACCCCTTTCAGGAGTCTGATTTTGTCTTGCGTACCCCCAAGTTTCATCTCATTTTAAAACTACTTGTTTACAAAATCAGACATAAAAATACAACACACAATTACTGAAAAATTGCTTACTTTCTAATTTTTACCATATAATTTATAAATATAAATATTGTACTTACATTTCATTGTAGTATAGAGCAGCATAAACAAGTTGTATGAAATTTTAGTTTGTAATGACTTCTCTAGTGCTTTTTATGTAGCCTGTTGTAAAACTAGGCAGATGTACCCACTGGAAGACCTCTTGAGAACCTCCAGGGGTACATGTACCACTGGTTGAGAACCACTGGACTAGATCACGGTGGTCTCTGTAGTCACATGTTTGGCTGTGTGTGTTCTCTCTCCCAGCTCTGTGCAGACAGCTGGCACAGCAGACGTCCAGTGACCACAAGAGCCGTTAAGATACAAAGGCACTAGGTTAGGTTTATTGCTGACAAAGCACGGTCCTAGCTCCCCGGATGCCTGTGACAATGGATGCAGCTCAGTCAGTGATGGGACTTTCCACTATCCCCTAAGTGGCCAAAGGCATTCCCTCTGAGACTCCATTTTATACACCACTACAAGAGGCTGAGGGAGCTAAGTTTGCTTAGTCTGCAGAAGAGAAGAGTGAGGTGGGATTTGATAGCAGCTTTCAACTAGAGGATGGAGCTCGGCTGTTCTCAGTGGTGGCAGATAACAGAACAAGGAGCAATGGTCTCAAGTTGCAGTGGAGGAGCTCTAGATTGGATATTAGGAAACACTGTTTCACTAGGAGGGTGGTGAAGCACTGGAATGGGTTACCTAGGGAGGTAGTGGAATCTCCACTTAGAGATTTTTAAGGCCCAGCTTGACAAAGCCCTGGCAGGGATGATTTAGTTGGTGTTGGTCCTGTTTTGAGCAGGGGGGTTGGACTAGATGACCTCCTGAGGTCTCTTCCAACCCTAATCTTCTATGATTCTAAGTTATGTATTCCCCCCCCCCCCTCGACATGGCCAGTCATCCATTACCTTGTATGTGTTGGTTCGAGCAAAACATCTCTATCCATCATACTGTCATCCTGACCTTATCTTTGAGAGGTCAGTGTGTTCCTGTTATCTTTGTGTTGATATTGAGGTGTTGTGGAACCATCCTTCTGGAATGTGTTTGCATAAATGTCCTGTGCCTAGCACTTCTTAGGAATGTGTGTTTTTGCAATACCAGCCCTGTTCTTGCCAGTTTCTGTGAAGCTTGCAAGCAGGCAGAGCCTGACTTGTGCTCACAGCCTGTCTTTGCTTTATATCAGCAGAGCTTGGCCACTACTTTAGTTCAGGCCTCTGATACTAGGGCTTATGTCTTAGGCTCTCTTTCTACTACAGTCGCTTCTGGACTTAGTCTATGAGTCTATCTCTTTTTTGGAAAAATGCTAAGGGGTATTCAGCTTGTATTGTATTAGCCAAGTGACTTGGTTATGTAAATGCACATGTATGAAGTCTGAGTTTCCTCTGTTTCAGAGAAGGTGGCTCATAAAGGAGAAAGGTCATTCTCAGTTACCATGACCAGTTAATCATCCCTATTACAGTAGAACTCCTGAGTTACGGACACCTCAGGAATGGAGGTTGTTCGTAACTCTGAAATGTTCATAATTTTGACAAAGTCGTTATGGGATGCTCCTCAGGGCAGACTGCCTGGAGTGGGAGCTCACAGCTGTGCCAGTGAACTTCAGCATCTTCACCTCCTAGCCTGGCAAGTGGGTGGTGTGCACAGGCAGCTGGTTCTAGACCCTTGGATGCAAGGGTGATGAGTGAGGCACCCTGGGGCACTGTGGTGTCAGTGTGGCCTTTTTACAACTGAGCTGCTCCTCCAGTGTGCAGGGCTCCAGCTCTAGCAGCAAACACTCCAGGCCAGGTTCCGGCAGCAGCTCGGGAAGTGTCTTTCCTGGGTTCAGACTGTGCATGCAAGTTTGTCCCCCTCCTGGGCAGGGGGAAGTGGCTTACAGGAAAGTGGTGCAGACCCCAGCACTGCTCTGCCTGCTCAGGGGCTCATAGCTGTGCCTGTGAAACTTAGCATCTTCACCTCCTCCTACCTGTAAGTGGCTGCCCTCCCCATGTGATGAGTAGGGGGTGGGGCTGGGGATAGGCAGCACAGATGTGCCTACCTTTAAGATGCAATACAGGCACAGTGCACTATTTGCTGGTGGTTTTTTGTGTGTGTGTATGTCTCTGCTGCTGCCTGATTGCTTGCTTCTGGTTCCACATGGGGTCTGGTTGACCGGTCAGTCTGTAATTCTGGTGTTCGTATCTTTGAGGTTCTACTGTATAACTAATTCCATTCATGCCTGATCCAGATAATCTTTTAAAAGGTCCAAAATCCCCATTAATTAGTTGTCCCCAGTGGTGGTCTTTGAGTTGAGTTTTCTTGTATGGTGCTGTACATGCTTTTGTACTTGCCCATTGTGTACCTACTTTTGTTTGTTTTCCTCACTTTCAAGTCTCTACTTTGCTTCTCCTTGCCTTCTGTTTATTTGCAGTTATTTCCCACTAATTCATTTACCACTCTAACCAGTCCATCTCATTGAGGCACATGCAAGAATATGCACTCCATTATATCCTTGACTGCCTTGTCCCTACAGGTGTGAATTGTCCCAAGTTATGGGACCTGCTCTCTATTTTGGAAGACTTTTCTACAATGTAAAATATCTTTCACTTAAATATTTGTTACTACTTAGCCTAAATTCACTCTCTCAACTATATTCCATTCTCTGAACTCATACCACTTTGACCCATCCTAAATAATTTCTCATTCCTTTGTGTTTATACCCTACACATTCTTCGGCCTGTATTGAGCAGGATGTCAGACTAGATTATCATAATGGTACTTAAAATCTATGAAAATATTTATAGAGTCTGTTCTCCATTAACTTAGCTAAGATACCCACTCAGTGTAATATTTCCTCCTGTTGTAGGTCCACCCTGTTGTAGCAACATCCAATCCCGATTTAAAATTGGTCCGTGTTGGAGAATCTACCACAACCCTTGGTCAATTGTTCCTCTCACTGTTAAAAATATATGCCTTATTTCCAGTCTGAATTTGGCTAGCTTCAACTTCCAGCCTATCAACTTCACATACCTATCTCTGCTAGTTTGAAGAGCCCATTATTAAATATTTGTTCCCCGGATAGGCACTTGTAAACTGTAATCAGGTCAATCTATAACCTCTTTAAGATTGAGTTCCTTGAGTCAGTCACTATAATGCATGTTTTCTAATCCTTTAATCATTCTTGTGGCTCTTCTCTGTATCAATGGCCTTCTTGAATTGTGGACACCAGAATTGGACACAGTATTCCTGCAATGGTCACTTCAGTGCCAAATACAGAAGTGACATGACTTCCCTACTCAAGAGTCCCTTGTTCATACATCCAAGGATTGCATTAGCTTTTTTGGCCAACAGCATCACACTGGGAGCTCATGTTGAGTTGTTCATCATGACCCTCAAATCTTTTTCAGTGTCACTACTTCCCAGGATGGAGTCCCCCATCCTGTACAGAATGGCCTACATTTTTTGTTCATAGATCTATAATTTCTTGTTGGCCGTATTGATCCATTACTAGATGGAAAGTTAGAATTAATAATAATGCAGAAAAGGCAGAAGTGTTCTATAAATTTGTTTTGTATTTGAGGAAAAAAACAGGCGATATAGTCTCATCATATGGTGATAACATTCTTTCCATTCCACTAGTACTACTAGTAGTAGTAGTAACAGAAGCTACTAAAGTGATACACTTTTAAATCAGGAAGTCCAGATAACTTGCATCCAACAGTTTTAAAAGAGCTGGCTGAGGAGCTTGCTGGACCATTAATGTTGATTTTCAGTAAGTCTTGGAGTATTGAAGACGTTCCAGAAAACTGGACATTTTCAAAAAGGATAAATGGGGTGACCCAGATGATTATAGGTCTGTCAGCCTGACATCTGTCTGTGCAAGGTAATAGAGTGACTGATATTAAGACTCAATTAAGAAATAAAGGAAGGTAATATAATTAATGCCAATCAACATGGTTTATGGAAATATAGATGCTGTCAAACGGACTTGTAATCTCATTAAAAAAACAGCAGGTCTGCTTGATTAAATTAATAGTGCTGATGTAATAGACTTCTGTAAGGCATTTGACTTGGTACTGCACAACATTTTCATTAAAAAGCTAGAATATAAAATTAATAACATGACACGCACCAAATGGATTAAAAACTTGCTAGCTGACAGGTCTTAAAATGTAACTGTAGTCAGGGAATTGTCATTGAGCGGGTCTGTTTCCAGTGGGCTCCTATGGGATTGGTTCTTGGTCCTATGCAATGTAACATTTTTATCATTGATCTGGAAGAAAACATAAAATCATCATTGATAAAGTTTGTAGAAGACACAAGAACTGGGAGAATGTTAAATAATGAAGAGGACAGGTCACTGATTCAAAGCGATCTGAATCACTTGGTAAAATGAGCGCAAGCAAACAATGTGCTTTGTAATATGTCTAAATGTAAATGTATTAATCTAGGAACAAAGAATGTAGGCTGTACTTTCAGGATGGACGACTCTATCGTAGGAAACAGTAACTCTGAAAAAGATTTGAGGGTGGTGGTAGATAATCCTCTGAACATGTGACAGTGGCCAAAAGAGCGAATGTTTTCCTGGGATGCAAAAACAGGGGAATCTTGAGGAGTAGGAAGGTTATTTTAGTTCTGTGTGTAGTACTGGTGCAACCCTGCTGCTGGAATACTGTGTCCAGTGGTGACGCCCACAATTCGAGAAGAAAGTTAATAAATTGGATAGGGTTCAGAGAAGAGCCATGAGAATCACTAAAGAATTAGAAAACGTGCCTAAGTGTGGTAGACTCAAGGTGCTCAATCTATCTAGTTTAACAAAGAGAAGGTGAAGGGGTTACTTGATTCCAGTTTATAAATACTTACCAGGGGAACAAATATTTAATATTTGTCTAACAGAGACTGTCTAGCAGAGAAAGGTATATAACATGATCTAGTAGCTGAAATCTGAAGCTAGTCAAATTCAGACTCCAAATGAAAATTTTTAATGGTGAGAGTAATTAACCATTGTAACAATTTACCAAGGGTTGTGGTGGATTCTCCCTCTCTGACAATTTTTAAATTAAGATTGGAGGTTTTTGTAAAATAGCTGTTCTAGGAATTATTTTTGGGGAGTTCTATGGCCTGTTTTTTTAATAGGCGGTCAGACTAAATTATCATAATGGTCCCTTCTCACCATAGAGAATCCTAGAATATCAGGGTTGGAAGGGACCTCAGGAGGTCATCTGCTCAAAGCAGGACCAATCCCCAACTAAATCAGAATATATGACTCTATGCTGAAAAATGTTTGCTTGCTCCCAACTTAACAAGCAATCCAGATCACTGTGTTTCAGTGTCCTGTCCTCTTCATTATTTACCCCTCCCCAATTTTTATATAATTGCCAAACTTTATCAGTGATGATTTTATGTAGTCTTCCAGGTAATTGATAAAAATGTGAAATAGTATAGGTCCAAGAACCTATCCCTGGTACCACTTTAGAAGCATACCTGCTTGATGATGATTCCTTGCTTAAAACTACATTGAGACCTATCAGGCAGTTTTTAATCCATTTAATATATGCCATGTTAACTTTGTATCATTCCAGTTTTTAATAAAAAAGTGTGGTACCAAATCAAATGCCTTACAGAAGTCTAAGTATATTACATCAACACTATTACCTTTATCAACCAAACTTATCTCATCAAAAACAGATATAAAGTTAGTTTTTTATAAGATCTGTTTTCCTTAAACCATGTTGGTTGGCATTATGTCCTCAGATCTCAGAGGGATGTAGCCGTCTTGCAGATCAAATGCCACCTGGATCAAACTCTAGCTAGGCCCTTAAGGTACTCTGGCTGGATGTTCAGTCTGTGTCCATCATTGGTGAGCTTATTGCACCACCAAAGCTTTCGGAGACTGTGATCATAAGAACATGAGAACAGCCGTACTGGGTCAGACCAAAGGTCCATCTAGCCCAGTATCCGGTCTACCGACAGTGGCCAATGCCAGGTGCCCCAGAGGGAGTGAACCTAACAGGTAATGATCAAGTGATCTCTCTCCTGCCATCCATCTCCACCCTCTGACAAACAGAGGCTAAGGACACCATTTCTTACCCATCCTGGCTAATAGCCATTAATGGACTTAACCTTCATGAATTTATCCAGTTCTCTTTTAAATGCTGTTATAGTCCTAGCCTTCACAACCTCCTCAGGTAAGGAGTTCCACAAGTTGATTGTGCGCTGCGTGAACTAGAACTTCCTTTTATTTGTGTTGAACCTGCTGCCTATTAATTTCATTTGGTGACCCCTAGTTCTTGTATTATGGGAATAAGTAAATAACTTTTCCTTATCCACTTTCTCCACATCACTCATGATTTTATATACCTCTATCATATTCCCCCTTAGTCTCTTCTTTTCAAGCTGAAAAGTCCTAGCTTCTTTAATCTCTCCTCATATGGAACCCGTTCCAAACCCCTCATCATTTTACTTGCCCTTCTCTGAACCTTTTCTAGTGTCCGTATATCTTTTTTGAGATGAGGAGACCACATCTGTACGCAGTATTCAAGATGTGGGCATACCATCGATTTATATAAGGGCAATAATATATTCTCCTTCTTATTCTCTATCCCCTTTTTAATGACTCCTAACATCCTGTTTGCTTTTTTGACCGCCTCTGCACACTGTGTGGACATCTTCAGAGAACTATCCACGATGACTCCAAGATCTTTTTCCTGATTTGTTGTAGCTAAATTAGCCCCCATCATATTGTATGTATAGTTGGGGTTATTTCTTCCAATGTGCATTACTTTACATTTATCCACATTAAATTTAATTTGCCATTTTGTTGCTCGATCACTTAGTTTTGTGAGATCTTTTTGAGGGTCTTCACAGTCTGCTTTGGTCTTAACTATTTTGAGCAGTTTAGTATCCTCTGCAAACTTTGCCATCTCACTTTTTACCCCTTTCTCCAGATCATTTATGAATAAGTTGAATAGGATTGGTCCTAGGACTGACCCTTGGGGAACACCACTAGTTACCCCTCTCCATTCTGAGAATTTACCATTAATTCCTACTCTTTGTTCCCTGTCTTTTAACCAGTTCTCAATCCATGAAAGGACATTCCCTTTTATCCCATGACAACTTAATTTACATAAGAGCCTTTGGTGAGGGACCTTGTCAAAGGCTTTCTGGAAATCTAAGTACACTATGTCCACTGGATCCCCCTTGTCCACGTGTTTGTTGACCCCTTCAAAGAACTCTAATAGATTAGTAAGACATGATTTTCCTTTACAGAAGCCATGTTGACTTTTGCCCAAAAATTTATGTTCTTCTGTGTGTCTGACAATTTTATTCTTTACTATTGTTTGGACTAATTTGTCCGGTACCGACGTTAGACTTACCGATCTGTAATTGCCGGGATTACCTCTAGAGCCCTTTTTAAATATTGGCGTTACATTAGCTATCTTCCAGTTGTTGGGTACAGAAGCCGATTTAAAGGACAGGTTACAAACCCTGGTTAATAGTTCCGCAACTTCACGTTTGAGTTCTTTCAGAACTCCTGGGTGAATGCCATCTGATCCTGGTGACTTGTTCCTGTTAAGTTTATCAATTAATTCCAAAACCTCCTCTAGTGACACTTCAGTCTGTGACAGTTCCTCAGATTTGTCAGCTACAAAAGCCGGCTCAGGTTTGGGAATCTCCTGAACATCCTCAGCCGTGAAGACAGAAGCAAAGAATTAGTTTAGTTTGTCCGCAATGACTTTATCATCTTTAAGCGCTCCTTTTGTATCTCGATCATCGAGGGGCCCCACTGGTTGTTTAGCAGGCTTCCTGCTTCTGATGTACTTAAAAAACATTTTGTTATTACCTTTTGAGTTTTTGGCTAGCTGTTCTTCAAACTCCTCTTTGGCTTTTCTTATTACATTTTTACACTTAATTTGGCAGTGTTTATGCTCCTTTCTATTTACCTCACTAGGATTTGACTTCCACTTTTTAAAGGAAGTCTTTTTATCTCTCACTGCTTCTTTTACATGGTTGTTAAGCCACGGTGGCTCTTTTTTAGTCCTTTTACTGTGTTTCTTAATTTGGGGTATACATTTAAGTTGGGCCTCTATATTATGGTGTCTTTAAAAAGCGCCCATGCAGCTTGCAGGGATTTCACTTCAGTCACTATACCTTTTAATTTCTGTTTAACCCTCTCATTTTTGCATAGTTCTCCTTTTTGAAATTAAATGCCACAGTGTTGGACTGTTGAGATGGTCTTCCCACCACAGGGATGTTAAATGTTGTTATATTATGGTCACTATTTTCAAGTGGTCCTGTTATAGTTACCTCTTGGACCAGCTTCTGCGCTCCACTCAGGACTAAATCGAGAATTGCCTCTCCCCTTGTGGGTTCCTGTACCAGCTGCTCCAAGAAGCAGTCATTTAAAATATCAAGAAATTTTGTCTCTGCATTTCGTCCTGAGGTGACATGTTCCCAGTCAATATGGGGATAATTGAAATCCCCCACTGTTATTGAGTTCTTAATTTTGATAGCCTCTCTAATTTCCCTTAGCATTTCATCATCACTATCACTGTCCTGGTCAGGTGGTCGATAATAGATCCCTAATGTTATATTCTTATTAGAGCATGAAATTACTATCCATAGAGATTCTATGGAACATGTGGATTCACTTAAGATTTTTACTTCATTTGATTCTACATTTTCTTTCAAATATAATGCCACTTCCCCCTCCCCCCCCCCGCACGACCTGTTCTGTCCTTCCAATATATTTTGTACCCCGGAATGATTGTGTCCCATTGATTGTCCTCAGTCCACCAGGTTTCTGTGATGCCTATTATATCAATATCCTCCTTTATCACAAGGCACTCTAGTTCACCCATCTTATTATTTAGACTTCTAGCATTTGTGTACAAGCACTTCAAAAACTTGTCACTGTTTATTTGTCTTCCCTTTTCTGATGTGTCCGATCCTTTATGTGAATGTTTCTCGTCTGATCTGGCCCTTACATTATCCTCTTCCATCCTCTGCTCCTGACTATAATCTAGAGAATCTCTATCAATAGACTCTCCTCTAAGAGAAGTCTCTGTCCGATCCACATGCTCCTCTGCAGCAGTCGGCTTTCCCCCATCTTCTAGTTTAAAAACTGCTCTGCAACCTTTTTAATAGCAGTAACGAGTCCTGTGGCACCTTATAGACTAACAGACGTATTGGAGCATGAGCTTTCGTGGGTGAGTGCCCACTTCGTCGGATGCATGCTCCTATACGTCTGTTAGTCTATAAAGTGCCACAGGACTCTTTGCTGCTTTTACAGATCCAGACTAACATGGCTACCCCTTTGATACTTGACAACTTCTTTAATGTTAAGTGCGGGCAGTCTGGTTCCACTTTGGTTTAGGTGGAGCCCATCCTTCCTGTATAGGCTCCCCCAATTCCTAATGAATCTAAACCCCTCCTCTCTACACCATTGTCTCATCCACGCATTGAGACTCTGAAGCTCTGCCTGCCTACCTACCTGGCCCTGTGCGTGGAACTGGGAGCATTTCTGAGAATGCCAGCATAGAGGTCCTGGATTTCAGTCTCTTCCCTAGCAGCCTAAATTTGGCCTCCAGGATGTCTCTCCTACCCTTCCCTATGTCATTCGTACCTACATGTACCACGATCACCGGATCCTCCCCAGCACTACACATAAGTCTATCCAGATGCCTCGAGAGATCTGCAACCTTCGCACCAGGCTGGCAAGTCACCATACAGTTCTCCCGGTCATCACGAACCCAGCTATCTATGTTTCTAATGATCGAATCTCCCATTACTAACACCTGCCTTTTCCTAGTGACTGGAGTTCCCTCCCCCCGGAGAGGTAACCTCAGTGCGAGAGGATACCCTAACACCATCTGGAGGGAAGGTCCCAACTATGGGAAGGTTTCCCTCTGCTCCTGTTGACTGCTCTGCTTCCCTGGGCCTTTCATCCTCCTTAACAGCGCAGGGGCTGTCTGACTGGAAGTGGGACAATTCTACAGTGTCCCGGAAAGCCTTATCAACATACCTCTCTGCCTCTCTTAGCTCCTCCAGTTCCGCTACCCTGGCCTCCAAAGTCCGTACATGGTCTGAGGGCCTGGAGCTCCTTGCACTGAATGCACACACATGTCACCCTCCCACAGGGCAGGTAATCATACATGCAGTATATGTATGCAGCGCAATAAACTGGATAGCCCCCACTCTGCTGCTGGGCTTCTGCCTGCATGGTCTCCTAGTTAATGAAAGGATTTAGTTTAAATCAAGAAGTTTTTAAATGTAGTTTAGTTTAGAGTTTTACAAAACAGCAAGGGGCCTTTGCTCCCTTCCCACTCCCCTTTCAAACTCCCTTGCAAAACTCCCTGTTAGCAGCCCCTGGTTGCTTGCGCACTGCTTTATAAAGCCCTGGCCTGCTTGATAGCCCCACCCACTGACTAAGGCTCAGCCAATTAACAGAGGGTTCTAGCTTTCAAACCTTCCTTTGAAGCTCACAGCTTCCAACTGCCAGCCACAGCACACGGTCCTTCAAACAAACAAACAAACGGACAAACGCAAGCTCAGCACACAGCAAGTAACCCACAAACAAACACACACTACAGACATTCACTTACCCCAAGGGTGCTGTATTTGTTCCTCCTTCACCTGGAGAATTCCCTTGTGAAACTCCCTGTTAGCAGCCCCTGGTCGCAAAGCCCCTGATCGCTAATGGTAAATCCTTCATAATTAATTGGTCATCCATCCTAATATGTATGTACCAGGAAAGCCACCAAAACCAAATCAGTGCTGATGGAAGTGATTCCTCGGTTTGGCTACCAATACCCTCATTGTTGATTTTTATCCTGCCACTTAATATTGAGCAGCTGACAAAGAGGACAAGAATCAGAAATGTCATTCTGCCACACTTTAATGTTCCTCAGCACCCAGGTTTCACTACTCTCCTTTCATTCTTTGTTAACCGAGATCCGTGTTAGCCCTTCCATTATTTTTCCTGGGATCATTTCCAGGTTGACAGGCCTGTAATTACCTGGGTCGTTCTGCAAATAAATACCTCATGGAGAAAGCCATGAGGTCCCAGTCGCATCCAGGCCATTGAACCCCACCCTATTCTTTGGCTTCATTCAACAAGGAGTATGCCTCCTGCTGCGAAGTCCAACTCCAGTGCGGGAGCATCCACCTCCACAGATCTCAGGGCGGGACCTTGTCGGGAAGCTAGGTAGGAAGCACTCTCATCCATCATTACGGATGTATCCTTGGTTGGCTGAAGAGCCCACGTGAACAACCACACAGCACAAAGGGTGCGGACATCTTGAGAATCCGGGATGCACATCAGTATCCTGGAACTATGGGCAGAATGGAGGATGTGCAAGTCTTTTCTCCCATTCATCTGCTTTCACCATATCCCTGTAAGGTTGGACAAGACTACAAGTGACTTCTACATCAACAAGCAAGGGGGAGCAAGATCTGCCTCCCTGTGCATCACCCTGTCAGTAGCCTACCTTCTGGGGAAGCAAACTTCCTCAGCAGATACCTTGCACTTGACCACGAGTGGCAGCTTTGCAACATGCTGCTGCATGACATTTCACTCTGTGGGGAACCCGAACTAGAGATGTATTTGCTTCTCAAACAGACAGTAAATGCACCCCATATTGCTTCAGAGGAGTCCTAGGTTATTTCTCCCATTCTGATGCTCTGCTTCTTACCTGGTCAGATCAGTTCAACTATGCCTTCCTTCCACTGTTGCTTCTGCCACAAGTTCTACACAAGTTCCGACTGGACAGAGTGAGGGTCATCTTGATCGCTGCTTTCTGACCCAGACAGTTCTGGTTCCCCAACCTCCTGCTTATGTCATCTTGCCCACCAATTATACTTCCGACATTCCCCAAGCTCCTGACCCACTGCAACATCAAGATCAAACACCTCAATCCACGACCATGCCACTTCAGGTGCATGGGCATCATTAAGGTTAAGATTTTGTCACGGTTATTTGTAGTAAAAGTCAGGGACAGATCACAGGCAATAAACAAAAATTCACAGAAGCTTATGACCTGTCCCTGACTTCTTCTACAAATAACCGTGACAAAATGGATTGATGAGAGCCCGAGCCCTGCTGTGGGAGTGGGGCGGGGCACATCCAGCACCCACTGCATCTTGGAGTTGTGGAGTCAGTGGCTGGGAGCTGCCAGGTTCCCCCGCTGCCTGTGGCGGCTTGGAGCTGCAGGGGCTGCCCCACGGTGGCTTTGAGCTCCAGGGCCAGCATCTGGGAGCTGCCAGGTTCTCCCATTGCCCACAGCAGCTCAGAGCTTTGGGCCATTGGCTCGGAGCTCCGGGTCCCCCTATTGCCTGCAGTGGCTCAGAGCTGCAGGGGCGCCCTCTTCCAACTTCCCGCGGCAGCTGGGAGCTGCCAGGTTCACCTGCTGCCTGCAGTGGCTGAGAGCTCCAGGGGCGCCCCACTGCCCACGGCAGCTGAAGCTGAAAATGTCTCTGAGGTCTCTGGCAGTCACAGAATCCATGACCTCCATGACTGTCAGGACTGAGATCCCCACTTTGAACTTTAGGGTACAAATGTAGGGGCCTGCATAAAAACTTCTAAGCTTAATTACCAGCTTAGCTCTGGTTCGGCTGCCACCATTTTCAATGGATTCCCTCCCTGGGAAACCTTGAAAAACCTTCACCAAATCCCTGGTGAAAACAAATCCAACCCCTTGGATTTAAAACAAGGGGAAATTAACCATTCCCCTCCTTCCTCCCACCAACTCCTGGTGAATCAAGATCCAAAACCCCTTTGGATCTAAAACAAGGAAAAAATCAATCAGGTTCTTAAAAAGAAGGTTTTTAATTAAAGAAAAAGGTAAAAATCATCTCTGTAAAATCAGTATGGAAATCAACCTTACAGGGTAATCAAACTTAAAGAGCTCAGAGGACTCCCCTCTAGTCTCAGGTTCAAAGTACAGCAAACAAAGAGAAACACTCTAGTAAAAGGTACATTTACAAGTTGAGAAAACAAAGGAAAACTAACACGCCTTGCCTGGCTATTTACTTACAAGTTTGAAATAGGAGAGACTTGCTTAGAAAGATGTGGAGAACCTGGATTGATGTCTGGTCCCTCTCAGTCCCCGAGAACGAACACTCTCCCAAACAAAGAACACAAACAAAAGCCTTCCCCCCCCCAAGATTTGAAAGTATCTTGTCCCCTTATTGGTCCTTTAGGTCAGATGCCAGCCAGGTTACCTGAGCTTCTTAACCCTTTACAGGGAAAAGGATTTTGGAGTCTCTGGCCAGGAGGGATTTATAGTACTGTACACAGGACAGCTATTACCCTTCCCTTTATAGTTATGACACGCCCCCCAAATCACAGATAGTGTTGGATGTTCGGTTCCACACTGGCTGTGATTTCTTCCTGGAGTTCTAGGAGAAAACAGAGTTAATAAGACACATGTACCTTTAGACATACTACTGATTATATAAAAACTAACAATATGTTTCATTCCAAGAACAATTGTTAACCAGTTAACTCTGGGAAACTTTCCCGGGAAAGTGCATCAGCCACTTTGTTAGAAGCTCCCGAAATGTGTTGTATTTCAAAATCAAAATCTTGGAGAGCTAAACTCCACCGAAGAAGTTTTTTGTTATTTCCCTTGGCGGTATGAAGCCACTGTAGCGCAGCATGGTCTGTTTGTAGTTGGAAACGCCGTCCCCAAACATATGGGCGTAGCTTTTCCAGCGCGTACACAATGGCGTAGCATTCCTTTTCACTGATTGACCAATGGCTTTCCCTCTCAGACAGTTTCTTACTGAGAAACACGACAGGATGGAATTCTTGATCCGGTCCTTCCTGCATTAAAACTGCTCCCACGCCTCGCTCGGACGCATCTGTGGTTACTAGGAACGGTTTGTCAAAGTCTGGGGCCCTTAGCACAGGGTCAGACATGAGTGTTGCCTTAAGCTGGTTAAAGGCCTTTTGACACTTATCAGTCCACTGAACTGCATTTGGCTGTTTCTTTCTGGTTAGGTCTGTCAGCGGGGCGGCGATTTGGCTGTAGTGGGGTACAAATCGCCTATAATATCCAGCCAACCCTAAGAAGGATTGGACCTGTTTCTTAGACTTTGGAACCGGCCACTTTTGGATAGCATCCACTTTGGCCTGTAGGGGATTTATAGTTCCTTGACCCACCTGGTGCCCCAGGTAAGTCACTCTGTTTTGGCCTATTTGACACTTTTTAGCCTTAACAGTTAGTCCTGCCTGCTGGATGCGCTCGAAAACTTTTTCCAGGTGCTCCATGTGCTCTGCCCATGAATCAGAAAAAATGGCCACATCATCGAGGTAGGCAACTGCAGATTCTCCCAATCCCGCTAGGAGACCATCTACAAGTCTTTGGAAGGTGGCGGGTGCATTTCGCAACCCGAAAGGAAGTACATTGAATTCATACACCCCTGCCTGGGTGACGAAGGCTGACCTTTCCTTAGCGGGTTCATCTAGTGGTACTTGCCAGTACCCCTTGGTTAAGTCCAAAGTAGAGATGAATTGGGCATGTCCCAATTTCTCCAATAGCTCATCTGTGCGTGGCATTGGATAGTTGTCAGGACGAGTTACAGCATTTAGCTTACGGTAGTCCACGCAAAAGCGTATTTCCCCATCTGGTTTGGGAACTAGAACCACTGGAGATGCCCATGCACTCTTAGAGGGGCGGATTATACCCATCTGTAGCATGTCCTGGATCTCCCTTTGTATAGCCGTTTTGGCATGAGGTGACTCCCGGTAGGGTGGGGTTCTAATAGGGTGAGCATTACCTGTGTCAATGGAGTGGTATGCCCGTTCGGTCCATCCTGGAGTGGCTGAGAAAATTGGTGCAAAGCTTGTGCACAGCTCCTTGATCTGCTGTCGCTGCAGACGTCCAAGGGTCGTGGAGAGGTTCACCTCTTCCACGCCACCATCCTTTTTTCCTTCGTAGTAGACACCTTCAGGCCACTCCGCATCATCTGTTTCCTGGGCTGTAAACTGGCAAACGTTTAATTCTCTGGAATAAAAGGGCTTAAGAGAATTAACATGGTATACCTTAGGCTTTATGTTGGAGGTGGGGGAGGCTATGAGATAGTTAACAGCTCCTAGGCGCTCCTGGACCGTGAATGGTCCTTCCCACGACGCTTCCATTTTATGGGCCTGGAGCGCCTTTAAGACCATGACTTGGTCTCCTACCTTGAAGGACCGTTCTCTGGAATGTTTATCATACCAGGCCTTTTGCTCTTCCTGAGCATCCTTTAGGTTTTCTTTAGCAAGGGCCAAAGAATGTCGGAGGGTGTTTTGTAGGTTGCTTACAAAGTCTAGAATGTTTGTTCCTGGAGAAGGCGTAAACCCCTCCCATTGCTGCTTCACCAACTGTAATGGCCCCTTAACCTCACGGCCATACACAAGTTCAAATGGTGAAAACCCTAAACTGGGATGTGGTACAGCCCTGTAGGCAAAAAGCAACTGCTGCAACACGAGGTCCCAATCATTGGAGTGTTCATTTACAAATTTACGTATCATGGCCCCCAAAGTTCCATTAAACCTCTCCACCAGGCCATTGGTTTCATGGTGGTAAGGGGTGGCAACCAAGTGATTCACCCCATGAGCTTCCCACAGGCTTTCCATGGTTCCTGCCAGGAAGTTAGTTCCCGAATCTGTAAGGATGTCGGAGGGCCAACCTACCCTGGCAAAAATGTCTGTTAATGCCTGGCACACACTTTTAGCCCTGGTGTTGCTTAAGGGTACTGCTTCCGGCCATCGGGTAGCAAAATCCATGAAAGTCAGTACGTACTGCTTTCCTCTGGGTGTCTTCTTTGGGAAAGGACCCAGAATATCCACAGCTACGCGCTGAAATGGGACCTCAATTATGGGTAGTGGCTGGAGAGGGGCTTTAACCTGGTCTTGGGGTTTTCCCACTCGTTGGCACACCTCACAAGACCGGACATAATTAGCAACGTCCTTGCCCATTCCCTCCCAGTGGAAGGACTTCCCCAACCGGTCTTTGGTTCTGTTCACCCCAGAATGGCCACTGGGATGATCATGGGCTAAGCTCAAGAGCTTTACCCGATACTTAGTGGGAACTACCAACTGCCTTTGAGGATGCCAGTCTTCCTGGTGCCCACCCGAAAGAGTCTCCTTGTATAAAAGTCCTTGTTCTACAACAAACCGGGATCGGTTAGAAGAGCTGAGAGGCGGTGGGGTGCTCCGCGCCGCCGCCCAAGCTTTCTGAAGGTTGTCATCTGCTTCCTGCTCGGCCTGGAACTGTTCCCTTGATGCTGGAGACATCAGTTCCTCCTTGGACTGTGGACTGGGGCTTGGTCCCTCTGGAAGCGATGCAGGTGCTGGGGCTGTTTCCATTGACTGTGAACCGCTGTCCGCTGGAGCACTATGTGGTAACTCAGGCTCTGGCTGAGCCTCTTGGGTAGGGTTATCTGCTGCTTCTGCCAGTTCAGGCTCGCTGGTGCCCTCTGGCGTTGGAGTTGTAGACGGGTTTGCAAGCGCTGGACTCAGGGCTGGCAATGGTTCTGGTGCTGGTTGCGTTGCCAGTTCCGGTTCTGGGACTGGCTTTGGCTGGGTCTCTGGGATTGGATCCACTACGGCTGTTGCAGTCGTTGGCAGGGGATCCAGTTCCACCACCTTTGTCTGGGTCTCCGGTAACACAGACGGGGCCCTGGTGGACGGCTCAGGAACAGGGATGGGGGTGAAAGCTTGCTTAGCCTGGCTGCGGGTGACTATTCCCACCCTCTTGGCTACCTTCACATGGTTGGCCAAGTCTTCTCCCAGCAGCATGGGAATGGGATAATTGTCATAGACTGCAAAAGTCCACATTCCTGACCAGCCCTTGTACTGGACATGCAACGTGGCTGTAGGCAAGGTTACAGATTGTGACACGAAGGGTTGAATTGTCACTGTAGCCTCTGGGTTGATGAGTTTGGGGTCCACTAGGGATTGGTGGATAGTTGACACTTGAGCCCCAGTGTCCCTCCAAGCGGTAACCTTCTTTCCGCCCACTCTCAAGGTTTCCCTTCGCTCCGAGGGTATGAGAGAGGCATCTGGGTTTGGGGATCTTTGGTGTGATTGGGGTGTAATGAACTGTAATCGGTTGGGGTTCTTGGGGCAGTGAGCCTTTATGTCCCAGTTCATTACATTTAAAACATCGCCCTGCTAAGGTATCACTGGGACGATGTTGGTTGGTGGATACTGCTGTGGTGGGGTGAGAAGGCGTCTGGGGTTTCCCTTGGGATGTGGGTGGGGCCTTGGGTTGTCCCCGGTGGTAAGGTTTTGTTTCGGCTTGCCCCTTCTGATATTCGCTCCAACTGCTACTAGTTTTTTTCTTTTCTGCCACCTCCACCCATTGGGCTCCAATCTCCCCCGCCTCAGTTACAGTTTTGGGCTTCCTATCTAGGATGTACCTTTCTATTTCCTCAGGAACACCCTCTAAAAACTGCTCCATTTTTACTAGGCAAAGCAGATCTTCCAGAGATTTAACATTTGCTCCTGATACCCAGGCATCACAATTTTTGTCAATGTGGTAGGCATGACGGGTAAATGACACATCCGGTTTCCACTTTAGGGCTCTGAACCGCCGACGGGCATGCTCGGGTGTTAGCCCCATTCGGAGTCTGGCCTTGTTTTTAAAAAGTTCATAACTGTTCATGTGTTCCTTAGGCATTTCAGCCGCCACCTCTGCTAAGGGTCCACTGAGCTGCGGCCTCAGCTCTACCATGTACTGGTCTGCAGTGATGCTGTATCCAAGGCAGGCCCTTTCAAAATTTTCTAAGAAGGCCTCAGTATCATCGCCTGCCTTGTAGATGGGGAATTTTCTGGGATGGGAAGTGGTACCGGGAGGGGGGTTGTTAGCATTGGCTTGTGCATCCTGCTTAGCTTTTGCCACTTCCAGTTCATGCTTCCTTTCTTTTTCTCTCTCCTCCATCTCTTTTTCTTTCAGCTCCATAGTTCTCTTGTGAGCCTCCTCTTTGGCTTTTTCCAGCTCCATCTCTCTTTCATGGGCCTCCTTTTTGGCTTTTTCTTCTCTTTCTCTCTGCTCTGTCTCGAGTTTTGCTAATTGAAGCAGTCTCTGATGTTTTCTTTCATTTTCTTCTGCTTCTAGTTTGGCCAGTTCTATTTTGTTAGCTACTTCTTTGGTAGTCATTTTCCTGTTTTCTTGTGCTGGGTAACCCCCTCTGCAGTGGGCTGAAACTGGGAAGCTCTCAGCTCTGGCTGCTGCAGAGTTAACAGTAACTTTCTAACTAGCTACTCCCGAGGATGTAAAAAGAAAAAAAAACAATTCAGCTTGTAAATACCTTTTACCAGTCATTTGCTAATTGAACCCTTCTCTTAACAAAGGACCTGTAAAAAAAAACTTAACACCTCTGCCTTCAGGCAAGGAGAGATAAGATATGCATCTATCTACTTCCAGCTCAGCTTTCCAAGCAGCTAGAAGGAAAAAAAAATCTCACTGGCTTTTGGGTTTAAAATGATCCCACCGCTATTCACCATGTCAGGACTGAGATCCCCACTTTGAACTTTAGGGTACAAATGTAGGGGCCTGCATAAAAACTTCTAAGCTTAATTACCAGCTTAGCTCTGGTTCGGCTGCCACCATTTTCAATGGATTCCCTCCCTGGGAAACCTTGAAAAACCTTCACCAAATCCCTGGTGAAAACAAATCCAACCCCTTGGATTTAAAACAAGGGGAAATTAACCATTCCCCTCCTTCCTCCCACCAACTCCTGGTGAATCAAGATCCAAAACCCCTTTGGATCTAAAACAAGGAAAAAATCAATCAGGTTCTTAAAAAGAAGGTTTTTAATTAAAGAAAAAGGTAAAAATCATCTCTGTAAAATCAGTATGGAAATCAACCTTACAGGGTAATCAAACTTAAAGAGCTCAGAGGACTCCCCTCTAGTCTCAGGTTCAAAGTACAGCAAACAAAGAGAAACACTCTAGTAAAAGGTACATTTACAAGTTGAGAAAACAAAGGAAAACTAACACGCCTTGCCTGGCTATTTACTTACAAGTTTGAAATAGGAGAGACTTGCTTAGAAAGATGTGGAGAACCTGGATTGATGTCTGGTCCCTCTCAGTCCCCGAGAACGAACACTCTCCCAAACAAAGAACACAAACAAAAGCCTTCCCCCCCCCAAGATTTGAAAGTATCTTGTCCCCTTATTGGTCCTTTAGGTCAGATGCCAGCCAGGTTACCTGAGCTTCTTAACCCTTTACAGGGAAAAGGATTTTGGAGTCTCTGGCCAGGAGGGATTTATAGTACTGTACACAGGACAGCTATTACCCTTCCCTTTATAGTTATGACAATGACATAATCTTAGCCTTAATTATAGATAGGTGCCAAAGGAGTCAGTCATCCTGTTCTCTAATGGTGTTTGGTGTCCTGCAGCAGACACAACTAGTACCCCATCTTGTGCTTTGTCTGTTAGGACATTGATCTATAACAGGGGTTGGCAACCTATGGCACACGTGCCAAAGATGGCACATGAGCCAATTTTTAATGGCACGCTGCTGACTGCCCGAGTCCCGAGGACACGCAGCCAGTGAGGGGCAGAGCCCGCGCCACCCCAGAGAGGAGCCGCCTCAGCGGCCGGCCTGTGGGTTCCCACGTCCCCTCACCCGGCGAGGAGCCCTGCCCGCGGGTGCGGAGGGGTCTGCTCACCTGGGCCACCTTGGTATAGCTGGCCATGGTGGATTGGGGGTGCGCTGGGGGACCGGGTTCGCTGCCGGACTCGGTCCCGACTCCCAGCGGCAGTAAGCGGGGGCGGTGGAGGTGGGAGAGGTCGGCGGCGGCAGCAGCGCTGGCTGCTGAGCATCCCGGGAGGAGGCACCCAGCCGTAGCCATGGATCAGTACTTGCTGGGAGGAGCGGAGAGCTCCGCGGCCCGGCAGCGCTGAGCGCACAGCAGGTGTGGGCGAGCGGGAATTGGTGGTGGCCAGAGAGCCCTGGGGTGAGGAGCTCGCATACCGCGGGGTTATGCGCCGCCCGGAGCAGCTCCTCCAGACACAGCCAGAGGGGACTCTCTCGCCGGGGGGCGCTAGTTGCACTCGTGTGGTGCGCCGCAGGGCCCCGAGTGGGTGAGCCAGCTGGGGGCCGCAGGAGTGGGGGGAGCACTCTGCCCTGACCCCCCACACACACATGCCCTCTGCCCCTGAGCCCTGTGCCCTGCACACACCCCTGAGCCCTGTGCCCTGAGCCCTGTACCCCCCTCACACACACCCAGCCCTTTGCTTGACTCCTTCACCCCCCCCCCCCCACGACCCCAACCCTGACTCTGGCACCCCCTCACATGCCCCCAGCCCTCTGCCCTGACTTTTGCACCCTTCCACATACATAGCGCCCCCACCCCCCATGCACCCCCCACCCCCACCCTGAGCACCAAAGGGGAGCTCCTGCACACCCCCCACATTCCCACCTGCACCCCTCGCACAAAACTGGAGCTCCTGCCCCCCCCACCCCACATTCTCTCCTGCCCCAACCCTGAGCCCCCTCCCTCATTCTAGCTCCTGGCCAGACCCTTCATTCCCAGCCCTGTGCTCAGTGCACTCCCATCCTCCGCTCACTGCAGAGAGAGGAAGAGAATGGGCCAGAACCAGGGAGAAGGTAGGTACCCACTGTATGTGGGCAGGGCCGGGACCCCAGACCGGCAGCGGGCTGAGCGGGTCCGGCAGCCGGCATCCCGGCTGGCAGGAGCCGGCGGATGGAACCCCTGAGCGGTAGTGGCCTGTGGGGCCCTGCCACCGGCCCCGCACAGCCCACTGCCGGTCTGGGGTTCTGGCTACCGTACCCTTTCCAGCTGGGGTCCCGGCCACAGGCCCCGCTCAGCCCGCTGCCGGCCTAGGTGAACAGGACCCCAGACCAGCAGCGGGCTGAGCGGGCCGGCGGCGTAAGCTCAACATTTTAATTTAATTTTAAATGAAGCTTCTTTAAACTTTTTGAAAACCTTGTTTATTTTACAATACAACAATAGTTTAGTTATATAATATATAGACTTATAGAGAGAGACCTTCTAAAAAACATTAAAATGTATTACCGGCATGCGACACCTTAAATCAGAGTGAATAAATGAAGACTCGGCACACTACTTCTGAAAGGTTGCCGACCCCTGATCTATAAGCATTCAACATCATTTGCTTCTGAGTTGTTAGTGACACAGAAATAGGTAATGCTATTTTTGACAGAGTACCATTCTCCCTCCCGTCTTGCCCACACAATCCTTCCAGCCTCTTTGCTTAAGCTTCTTTCAGTTGTATTCTTTGCTCAGCCTGAGCCCATTATCTTAACTCCTCCTTGTGTTGAATGCTTCATCTTTGCAAGGAAAGGCCATTCTCTCTAAGCCAACACCAAAATTGCTCACATCTTGTATTGTGAAAATATAGGTTTCAGAGTAGCAGCCGTGTTAGTCTGTATCCGCAAAAAGAACAGGAGTACTTGTGGCACCTTAGAGACTCACAAATTTATTAGAGCATAAGCTTTCATGGGCTATAGCCCACTTCTTCGGATGCAGATAGAGTGGAACATATATTGAGGAGATATATATACACACATACAGAGAGCATGAACAGGTGGGAGTTGTCTTACCAACTGAGAGGCCAATTAAGTAAGAGAAAAAAACTTTTGAAGTGATAATCAAGATAGCCCAGTACAGACAGTTTGATGAGTGTGAGAATACTTACAAGGGGATCAAAAAGGCTGACAAAGGAGGTGCTGTCGTCATCATGAATAAGTTGGAATATGACCAAGAGGCTGCTAGACAGCTCTCTAACTCCACATTCTACAGGCCATTATCCTCTGATCCCACTGAGGATTACCTTTTAAGAAGCTCAGCACTCTTTTCCTAGATCGGAACAGAACACAGATGCTTCACACTTCTATTTTTTGTATTAATTGAGCACCTCAGAGCCCTTGTCATGGACCAGGACCTCACTGGACTAGGTATTGTACAAACACTTGACAGAGATGGTCCCTGCCCCGGAGAGCTTACAGCCTAAGCTCATTTATAGTTAACTGAGTGAGATCTCATGTGGGCTACATTTGAAGAGTTTATTTTCAGGATCATCGATTATTTTTTCACCCATTCTTCATAACTGAAAGTTTCTCCTTCAGTAAGGGCTGACAAATCATGTTCTGCTAGAAAATTCCATATAAAACAACCATTTTTCAAATTGGCTGACATCTCTCATTGTTCTCAGGGGATTGAGGTCATAACTTGTCCACAGTTGGGTGGGTCTCTTGAGAGGGGCATCTATCCTCCTTTGTTCTTGATGGGACAGAGGCTATAGGCAGGTCTTAGCAAAGATGGCTGGCTTCCCCTTCCCCCCCCCGAAACAATGGTAATCAGAACCATTTTGAATGAGAGCACCTAAACTGAGGCCTGCTGTGGACACGCTCCCATTGAGAATAGTGGAAGACTTGTCATTTTAAGAGGGCAATTCTCCATGCATTTCTCTGAAGATTTTTATGCACTAGCCTCAGCTGACAGAAACTTTTAGATATGAAAAATAATGGTAGACAATACTATTAATCCTAAATCTTCCATTTCAAAAGCTGTCCAATTGTACCAAGTCTACTCAGCAGAGAGGAGAGTAGGAGTAACTGGGTCAAGGACTGCCCCATAATAACACAAGGGGAAAAAATAATCAAATGTGTCTTTCAAATCCATTTCAATTTTGGACAAGATACACTGAAATGTCTCTCTCATATGGATAAGGCATGGCATTGCTATAGGGGAAGATTGTCTGAGTGCACTATGTGCAGTTCTTAACTCGGCATGTTGGGATTTTGAAGTTAAGGGTAAACTTAGAATTTCCTACATTTATAATGCTTGATTTGGGAATTATTGTAGCATCTCAGTAATGTATTTTATCCTGAATTACTTACATGTACTCTCAACCTTACTTCCGTCTTCAGGTAATTTGTCCGGGAATATAAATAGGTTTACAGCTTCAGTTCTAGAACGTCTTGAAGCCTGTTCACTCAGAATTTGTGGAAGCAAGCATTCAGCATGCTTTATGTAGATTCCTGTATCTAAGATCTACAAATACAAACCCTGTTCAGTGCAAACCTCCAATTACCATTAATATTGCAAATACAGTCTAATGGAGGTAGGTTTCCAACTCATTAAAAGTCAATGGCATTTGAGTGCCTAATGCCTAGGCATATTTGAAAATGATACTCCAAATCAGTTGTGTGCTTTGGTAAGGCTGTCCTAACTCAAGGCCACACTAGCTAGTTTCCACGAAGAGAGCGTCCACTGTGGAAGTATTTCATGAAGGACAAAATGAAGGTGTTCTGAGTTCTGTACACTCCTGTATTGGCTTTATAGAACCACGCACATCCCTCTTTCACCGTGCTTATATCCAGAATTGCTGCTTACAGGTAGGTGATCAGGAACTTTGAGGTAGGGTTGTGTTCTGTTTGTGTTCTTCATATATCGATCGATGAAGACTGGGCTTTCAAAGGCAATCTTTTTGCTGTATTTCACTCACTGCAAAGTCAACTTTTTTCTTTCCCTTTTTATATTTTTCTAGTGATGTTTATTTATCCTCAAGGGACAGACAGATACTTGACTGGCATTTTGCAAATCTAGAATTTGCTAATGCCACACCGCTGTCTACACTTTCATTGAAGCACTGGGACCAGGTACCTAATTAATAAATTCTCTAAAATAGTGCTCATAGATTTAGCACATGCACGGGGGAGGGATAGCTCAGTGGTTTGAGCATTGGCCTGCTAAACCCAGGGTTGTGAGTTCAATCCTTGAGGGGACCTCTTAAGGTTCTGGGGCAAAATCAGTACTTGGTCCTGCTAGTGAAGGCAGGGGGCTGGACTCGATGACCTTTCAAGGTCCCTTCCAGTTCTAGGAGATGGGATATCTCCATTAATTTATTTTTTTATTTTATTTCATTCTGACATGTTTCTGTATGTTAGCAAGCATTTCTAAGAGATTTAAATGTCATGTACCTCAGCATTATCCCTTCGACTCTCATTCTAGATTCTACAGGATATTAACAGAGAGTTCCAGAGGGTTCTGTTAATACCCAAACGGATTATAATTAGTTATCTGTTTTATAGGAAAATAGTCTATACCAATTATTTTACCAGTAATACTATGAATTTTCTTCTTGTAATTAAGTTAGCTACAGCACTTTAAGTGGAAAAGTTCCCCATTTATTTAACTCTGTACTGACTGATCTGTTTTGGTTATAAACTTATGTATTTTTATATATTTCATTTTAGGATGATGATTTTGAATTCACAGGCAGTCATCTGACTGTGAGAAATGGATATTCCTGTGTGCCTGTAGCCTTGGCAGAAGGGTTGGATATTAAATTAAATACAGCAGTTCGACAGGTTCGCTACACAGCTTCAGGTAAATCAAGCTCTCTAACTTTGTAAGTTACACTACCAAGGAGCACTGTCCTTTGACAATTGCCTCTGTTCCTCTCTCACAGGATTCACACACTCTTGACACCATGAGCACAGAGCCATAGAAAAGCAAGGCCTGTAGGGCCTGAACTCTTTAGGAAGCTTTAACAGGTTTACAAATAATAATTTTTCGTTGCTTGTTTTTTTAGTTGTGTGGGCTCTGCATCATGTTGCAACTTGAGTTGCTCATGTCCCAAGTACATCATGACCTGCTGATTCCCATTCATAATGGGATTAAGGTAAATGCGGTAAGCATCCTAGCCTATGCTGGCTCTGACAATAGGAATTCAGTGGGAGAGCATTGCGCTACTCAGAAATGTCCATCACAGACCAGCACATTGTTCTCCAAGGCACAGTTCAATTTGTGCAAGATTTACTCTGTGGGCCTAAAATGAGACCAAGCAGCATGGGTAGAATCATAGGTTATGTCTACGCTAAGGACCTTACAGTGGCACAGCTATGCCGCTGCAAGGTCTCCAGTGGTAGCTATGTCGGCAGGAGAGCCTCTCTTGGTGACATAGCGCTCTCCACCCAGGCGCTTTTGTCAGTCGGTGCATACCTCGACTGACAAAAGTTTTACCGACAAAAGTGCTAGTGTAGACATACACAAATTGTTAGAAGGGACTGCAATGGTCATCTAGTCTAACCCTCTGCCAAGATGCAGGATTTGTTGTGTCTAAATCATCCAAGACAGATGGCTATTCAGCCTCCTTTTGAAAACTTCCAGTGAAGAACCTTATAAAGTATCATTTATAATAACTTGCTGGTCAATCTCATCGTCGGGAAATGTATGTCACAACATTGTTTGCGAAGTTATAAAATTCCCCTGTATAATGATGTTAGCACACGTTCCAAACCCCACAGCCCTGCCCAGGCAGAAGTCAGCAAACAGGTCTGTCCTGAGCAACGGAATGTGTATTTGACTTAATTTGCATTTAAACAGTCATCAATCAGAAAGAAGGAAGGGAGAAAACCTGCATGTAAGCATACACAGGTGAAAGAACCCAGGGCAAGCATCCTTCCATCCTAGATACATTTTCCAGCTGAGAATAAGGAGACATGCTTTTCAAAAGAAGGAGTGAAGCTATAAAAAAGGAGGGGGCAAACACCAAGTTACTTCTTTCTTCCTGTCCGTCTCCCTCTTTGGACCTTAGAAGACAAAAGAAACCGCCGTTGAACTCTGAGCGAGGGGTTTGGACGTCCTCGAAGCATGTGGTCAGAAACTTAGCTTTGAGTCTAATATAGTTTGAGTCTATTATAGTATGGTTGGAAAACCGTTCCCAGAGAGTAATCCTCAACAGTCAAGCTGGAAGGGCATATCGAGTGGTGTCCTGCAGGGATTAGTCCTATGTCTGGTTCTGTTCAATATCTTCCTAAATGATTTAGGTAATGGCACAGAGAGTACAATTATAAAGTTTGTGGCTGATACCAAGCTGGGAGGAGTTGCAAGTACTTTGGAGGATAGGATTAAAATTCAAAATGATTTGGACAAACTGGAGAAATGGTCTGAAGAAAATAGGATGAAATTCAATAAGGAAAACTGCAAACTACTCCACTTAGGAAGGAACAATCAATTACGCACACACAAAATGGGAAATGACAGCCTAGGAAGGAGTACTGCGGAAAGGGATCTGGGGGTTATTGTGGCTCACAAGCTAAATAGAAGTCAACAGTGCTTCATTCCGAGCTGATAAGACCTCAACTGGAGTATTATGTCTATTTCTGGGCACCACATATTATGAAAGATGTGGACAAATTGGAGACAGTCCAGAGAAGAGCAAAAAAAATATTAAAGGTGTAAAATACATGACCTATGAGGAAAGATTGAAAAAATTGGGTTTGTTTTGTCTGGAGAAGAAAAGACTGAGGGGGGACATAAGTTTTCAAGTACATCAAAGATTTTTTACAAGGGGGGGGGGAATTGTTCTCATTCAAACGATGAATATAGGCAAACAACACAGGAATGCAGGGGCAAGATTAGAAAGGCAAAGGCACAAAATGAGCTCAAACTAGCTACAGGAATAAAGGGAAACAAGAAGTATTGATAAAAAGTCATTAGAAGCAAGAGGAAGACCAAAGACAGGGTAGGCCCACTGCTTAGTGAAGAGGGAAAAACAGTAACAGGAAACTTGGAAATGGCAGAGATGCTTAATGACTTCTTTGTTTCGGTCTTCACTGAGAAGTCTGAAGGAATGCCTAACCTAGTGAATGCTAATGGGAAGGGGGTAGGTTTAGCAGATAAAATTAAAAAAAAGTTAAAAATCACTTAGAAAAGTTAGATGCCTGCAAGTCACCAGGGCCTGATGAAATGCATCCTAGAATACTCAAGGAGCTAATAGAGGAGGTATCTGAGCCTCTAGCTATTATCTCTGGAAAATCATGGGAAACAGGAGAGATTCCAGAAGCCTGGAAAAGGGCAAATATAGTGCCCATCTATAAAAAGGGAAATAAAAACAACCCAGGAAACTACAGACCAGTTAGTTTAACTTCTGTGCCAAGGAAGATAATGGAGCAAGTAATTAAGGAAATCATCTGCAAACACTTGGAAGGTGGTAAGGTGATAGGGAACAGCCAGTATGGATTTGTAAAGAACCAATCATGTCAAACCAATCTGATAGCTTTCTTTGATAGGATAACGAGCCTTGTGGATAAGGGAGAAGCTGTGGATGTGGTATACCTAGACTTTAGTAAGGCATTTGATACGGTCTCGCATGATATTCTTATCGATAAACTAGGCAAATACAATTTAGATGGGGCTACTATAAGGTGGGTGCATAACTGGCTGGATAACCGTACTCAGAGAGTTGTTATTAATGGTTCCCAATCCTGCTGGAAAGGCATAACGAGTGGAGTTCCGCAGGGGTCTGTTTTGGGACTGGCTCTGTTCAATATCTTCATTAATGACTTAGATATTGGCATAGAAAGTACGCTTATTAAGTTTGCGGATGATACCAAACTGGGAGGGATTGCAACTGCTTTGGAGGACAGGGTCATAATTCAAAATGATCTGGACAAATTGGAGAAATGGTCTGAGTTAAACAGGATGAAGTTTAACAAAGACAAATGCAAAGTGCTCCGCTTAGGAAGAAAAAATCAGTTTCACACATACAGAATGGGAAGAGACTGTCTAGGAAGGAGTATGGCAGAAAGGGATCTAGGGGTTATAGTGGACCACAAGCTAAATATGAGTCAACAGTGTGATGCTGTTGCAAAAAAAGCAAACATGATTCTGGGATGTATTAACAGGTGTGTTGTGAGCAAGACACGAGAAGTCATTCTTCCGCTCTACTCTGCTCTGGTTAGGCCTCAGCTGGAGTATTGTGTCCAGTTCCGAGCACCGCATTTCAAGAAAGATGTGGAGAAATTGGAAAGGGTCCAGAGAAGAGCAACAAGGTTGATTAAAGGTCTTGAGAACATGACCTATGAAGGAAGCCTGAAAGAATTGGGTTTGTTTAGTTTGGAAAAGAGAAGACTGAGAGGGGACATGATAGCAGTTTTCAGGTATCTAAAAGGGTGTCATAAGGAGGAGGGAGAAAACTTGTTCACCTTAGCCTCTAAGGATAGAACAAGAAGTAGTGGGCTTAAACTGCAGCAAGGGAGGTCTAGGTTGGACATTAGGAAAAAGTTCCTAACTGTCAGGGTGGTTAAACACTGGAATAAATTGCCTAGGGAGGTTGTGGAATCTCCATCTCTGGAGATATTTAAGAGCAGGTTAGATAAATGTCTATCAGGGATGGTCTAGACAGTATTTGGTCCTGCCATGCGGGCAGGGGACTAGACTCGATGACCTCTCGAGGTCCCTTCCAGTCCTAGAATCTATGAATCTATGAACCTCTGAGGATAGGACAAGAAGCAAATGGGCTTAAATTGCAGCAAGGGAAGTTTAGGTTGGACAATAAGAAAAACTTCCTAACTGTCAGGGTAATTAAGCCCTGAATAAATTGCCTCGGGAGGTTGTGGAATCTCTGTCATTGGAGATTTTTAAGAACGGGTTAGACAAACACCTGTCTGGAATGGTCTAGTTATTATGTAGTCCTGCCTTGAGTGCGGGTGACTGGACTAGATGACCTATTGAGGTCCCTTCCAGTTCTACGATTCTGTCGTTTGTTAGGCACCAGAAAGTGTTTTATCTTTGTTTTTCTTTTATGCCTCATTACTTGTATTCACTTAAAATCTCTTTGTAGTTAATAAACTTGTTTTATTATTTTATGTAACCCAGTGTAGGGCTGTCAAGCGATTAACAATAATAGTATAGTATTTATTTTTGAATGTTTTCTACATTTTCAAATGTATTGATTTCAATTACAACACAGAATACAGAGTGTATAGTGCTCACTTTATATTTTAATTACAAATATTTGCACTGTAAAAAAAGAAATAGTATTTTTCAATTCACCTAATACAAGTGCTGTAATACAATCTCTTTATCATGAAAGTTGAACTTACAAATGTAGAATTATGTACAAAAAATAACTGCATTCATAGAATAGCAGGGTTGGAAGGGACCTCGGGAGGTCATCAAGTCCAACCCCCTGCTCAAAGCAGGACCAATCCCCAACTAAATCATCCCAGCCAGGGCTTTGTCAAGCCTGACCTTAAAAATAAAACTATGTAAAACCTACAAGTCCACTCAGTCCTACTTCAGCCAATCACTCAGACAAACAAGTTTTGTTACAAAGTGCAGGAGATAATGCTGCCCGCTTCTTGTTTACAATGTCACCTGAAAGTGAGAACAGGTGTCTGCGTGACACTGTTGTAGCCGGCATTGCAAGATATTTATGTGCCAGATCCGCTAAAGATTCATATGTCCCTTCATGCTTCAACCACCATTCCAGAGCACATGCATCCATGCTGCTGATGGGTTCTGCTCAATAACGATCCAAAGCAGAGCGCACCAATGCATGTTCATTTTCATAATCTGAGTCAGTTACCACCAGCAGAGGATTGATTTTCTTTTTTGGTGGTTCGGGTTCTGTAGCTTCCCCATTGGAGTGTTGCTCTTTTAAGACTTCTGAAAGCATGCTCCACATCTCGTCTCTCTCAGATTTTGGATGGGACTTCAGATTCTTAAACCTTAGGTCGAATGCTGTAGCTATTTTTAGAAATCTCACATTGGTATCTCCTTTGCGTTTTGTCAAATCTGCTGTGAACGGTTATTCCCCTTCTTGAATCTCCGTTGGCATCCTGTCTCCATTTGCATCAAGATTAAGCAGTTTCCCACATCTTTGCAGAACTATGGGGCAGGGAATGTCTTCATATGTATTTGCTCAGGGTGCACTGCAGTGGGGGCCTTAGTACTGACTGTTCTCTCTAAGCACTATGGTAATACAAGGACTGTTCAGTTATTCAAATATTGAATTCCTTGAATGCTGTTAATGTTGCAGATTCAAGCACTCAAAAATTAGACCATGCCAAAATTAAGGTTGTCTGTGCAACCTAAATTCTGTCCCACTGTGCAAATGCATTATGATAGTCTCCTAACTATATGATCATGCACTGTTTTTTCCACAGGACCCTGACTTATTAAATGTCTAAATCCCTGCTTTTCCTTACCTTTACCAGGATGCGAAGTGATAGCTGTGAACACCCGCTCCACTAGCCAGACTTTTATTTATAAATGTGATGCTGTCCTGTGCACTCTTCCCTTGGGAGTGTTGAAACAGCAACCACCTGCTGTACAGTTTGTGCCTCCTCTTCCTGAGTGGAAAACATCTGCTGTGCAAAGAATGGGATTTGGCAATCTTAACAAGGTAACTTGACAGGGAAGGGGAAAGCAGTAGAGGAATGAGTAAGATAGATAGATTCTGGAATGCATGATGCTAAGCTGGAGAGCAGCTCCCCCCTCTTTCTTTCTAGAACCCCATTCTTTGAATTGTGTGAAGAGCCATTTGTGTGCAAAATGTGAGATGTACTGAGCTTGACTTAGGAACACATCTATAAAAGGAGACCACACAGTTTGTCTTTTCCGTTTCTACTATAGGAGCTGGAACCTCCCTTATCCTTCTTAAGGTATTTCTCCTCTTTACTGTGTAGCTTTGTAGTGTGCTTCTGGCATCATAAGTGTTGCATTGAAGCAAAGAACCTCAGTTTACATCTGTTGAACACCTGTTGGTACACATCAGTGCCACTATACTTTGACTGTGATCTGGATTGGAAGAACAGCTCTTTAAGAGGATAGTTCAGGCCCATGCTGATTAAATCCTTGGTATCTGTGAGACTGTCAAATGAAATTCCAGTCAGTGGTGATTTTTTTGTGACGGTCCCTGTGTATATTCCACACGTGGGAGCTCATGCACCTGAGTCTTAAAGTTTCCTCCAAGCAATGTCTATTGACTCACATATGTGCAGTGTTTTTCCTCATGCTTCTGACCGAGGATATAAGGCGCAGTGCAGGTCGATGCCACTCCAGTTCCTTCTTACCACCCCATGGCCTGAGTTGGAACTCCTATTCCTCCTTCGCTCTTATTTCATTAAGAAAGTTGTTCTGTATACCTGTGTAAATAATTTTGCATAGTTAGTATAGAACCCCTCCCCAGTTGAGGGGAAGAACGCCTCATTACGTGAGGACCATGCCCAAGGACCCGGGCTTCAAGAACTGTGTATCCTACCATGGTTCCTTTTCCATCAGTAACAAGCATCAATGATACCTCTACTGTCCGGGTGAGGTGAACATCTCGGCGAAGGGCAGCACCTGTAAGTCCTTCCTGCCCAGGACTACAGAGGCTTATGAGCTCTGACTCCATACATTCCTGATAGAAGAGGCTATGAGATTCCAGACTCAATCTGATCCTGACCAAGGATAGCCCCCTGGACAGTGTCCTCTGCTGACTGGTAGCGCCCCTCCTAGCATGATCCATGATGCGGTGCTATTGGCACAGAAGCCCAAGGACAAGCTCCTCCCCACACAAGTAAGAAACTATATCTCACAGGCATAAGAATAGATCCCCACAGTGGACTGCTCATAAACTTATTTCCTCTCTGTGCTGTGCTGGGTCTGGTGAGATGTTGCATGTGGATCCCATGTATCCATTGCTAAAGGCCCCCCCAACTGGAAGGTAAGGTAAAGAAGAAGCGGGATTCATCAGTACCAGTGGTGAGACATATGGAGCTTCCAACTATGGGTGCAGCCCCACGTGTTCTATGAGTGCCGCCATGTCAATCCTCAGACCAGCCAGCTTCGACAGCCAAACCAGGTCCCTCTGCATTCTCAGTGGTAACCCCACCGACTCTGGGATGTATGGAGACATTCCTGACTGAAAGAGGTGTTCCTGCCTTACTCATAGTCTCTGCTCCTGTCGCACCCATCCATTCTCTGAGACATTCCTATGTCTGAGGATGAACTGTTACTCCTGTTGCAGGAGAGCCCCCTTTCCCATCCATCGGATCAGGGCTCCCAGTAGTGCCATTTCCAGTGGACCTGTCATCTGACTCAGAGGTGTCCCAGGACATAGCCCTGTCAGTGTCTCCGCCGCAGCACAAGAGCCCAGAGAGAGAGCCAAGGCAACCTTATCTGCCTAGCTATAACCAGCCCCAGGGAAGCATGGGGTCTGCTGAGACTGATGGAATCCTCTTTCTGGCCCTACTGGAGCCCCTGGGACCCATACCACAGCTGTCCAGCACCATCGCAGGAGTCTTATCGTTCCTCCCCTGCTCACAGCCAGCTCCGCTGGTATATGACAAGGAAGATATGGAATTGGTACTGCCACTGGAGCCTCCTCGTTACCGGATGAGGCAGTCATCCCTTTGCCACTCTCTCTGCTGGATGACCACCAGCAGTACCAAGAACTGGTAGCCACGCATGTAGCAATCTACAAATTCCACTTGAGGAGGTCCAGTATCCCCAACGTTGTCTCCTGGATATCCTTCAGCCACAGGGATCATCCAGGGTGGTCCTTCCTGTAAATGAGGCCATATTGGAAGAGGCCAGAATGGTTTGGCGTACACCCATATCATGTGACCCACCCCATGCCGGCCAAAGGGACTGATTTCCTGTTTATGCACCAAGCCTCTAATTCACTGGTGGCGCAAACAGTTGCGCATCAGGCTTGACAACACACACAAAAGTCCACCCCTCTAGACAAGGAGTCGAAAATGTTGACCCTCCTAGGCAGGAAGGTCTTTTCCTCTGTGGAGTTGCAGTTTCGTGTAGCCAACTACCAGGCACTGTTGGCTAAGTATGATTTCAACACCAACAGCAGGCTGGCAGAGTTTAACAGGGCCGGCTCTAGGCACCAGCTTACCAAGCAGGTGCTTGGGGCAGCCACACCAGAGAGGGGCGGCACCTCCGGCTCTTCCGCAGCAATTTGGCTGGTAGTGGGTCCCTCACTCCCGCTCGGAGTGAAGGACCTCCTGCCGAAGTGCCGCAGATCGCGATTGCGATCGCGGCTTGTTTGTTTTTTGTTTTGCCGGGGGGTGTGGGGGGGTGGCTGCTTGGGGCGGCAAAAACCCTGGAGCCGGCCCTGGAGTTTAAGGACAAGCTCCTTGTGGATGACCAGGTCTAATTCCAGGCTTTGGTAGATGAGAGGAAACTGGTGGCAAAAGTGGCCATCAAGGCCGTGGTGGATGCAGCTGACACTGCATTCCATTCTCTGGCCACCAGACTGGTTATGCACAGACACTCTTGGCTCAAGTCTTTGAATTTCTTGAGGGAGGTCCAAAACACCATGGAAAACCTCCCTTTCGACAAAAACAATCTTTTTAACAACAAGGTGGCTGAGTCTCTGCAATCCCTGAAGAACTCATGCTCCACTGTGCATTCAATGAGAATCTACACCCCGACTCCCAGGGAGTCCTTCAGACCACGGCGCCTACCAATTTTGACATGCAGGTTAGGACCCACAAACCAACTCTGATGCCACCTACTTTGTCTCCTGTCATCTCTGGTGGCCATCTTAACCTCTTTGCCCACAGTTGGGGCAAGATCCCCATGGACAGATGGGTACTGGAGATTATCCACCATAGATACTCCATAGTTTCTTTCCTTCCTACCTTATCGCCCTCTCTCCTGACTCCCTTCAGGGGACCTCTCCCACCAATTTATTTTCTAGCAGGAAGCAAAGTCCTTGCTCCTCAAGGGTGCTATAGAGTGTGTCCTTCCTCAATACCAGGGGAGACGTTTCTACTAACCGTATTTCTTCATTCCTAAAAAAGGCAGAGGCCCATCCTGGATCTTTGTCAGCTAAATATATTAATCGGTAAGCAGTAATTCCGGATGGCCACTCTTGCATCAATAATTCCCTCTCTCCTGGAGGGAGTATGGTTCATGGCTCTCAACATGAAAGACACATACTTCCATGTGGACATCCAACCGTCTCACAGGAAGTTCTTCTGATTTAAGGAATGCATCCGAAGAAATGGGCTGTAGTCCACGAAAGCTTATGCTCTAATAAATTTGTTAGTCTCTAAGGTGCCACAAGTACTCCTGTTCTTTTTGCAGATACAGACTAACACGGCTTCTACTCTGAAACCTGACTTCTGATTTAAGGTGGGGCAACAACACTAACAGTTTCGTGTCCTCCCTTTTGGCCTAGGTACAGCACCAAGGGCCTTTATGAAGGTGTTCGCCGTTGTAGTGGCACAGATGAGATGCCAGGGACGTACGGTATTCCTGTACCTGGATGACTAGCTTCTAGTGGAACAATCGCAGCAAGAAGTTCTCGTGATTCAGTCTTTTCAACACCTCCTTTCCTTCTTAGGAGTCTGTTTTATCACCCATGCAGATGATAAACTTTATAGGGACAAGGCTGGACTCAGTCTCTACACAAGCCTTCCTTCCGGTGGACCAGTTCTCCGCGATGACCACGCTGATTGCCTCTTTCTCTTGGAACACATGGCCACCCCCATATACATGACACTGCTTGCAAGACTTCACCTGCAGCACCTACAAGCCTGGCTTAATTCAATCTACAACCCAACCAGGGGACCACGTTGACTTCAGGGTCACTGTTCCCTCAGACGTTCTGGCCCCTCTCATTTGGTGGTCCCATCTGACCAAGGTCATAACTGAGACCCCTTTCAGCCCTCCCATACTGACGGCCACTATCATTATGGACACCTCCCTTACAGGATGGGATGCCCATCTGGACCACACTGTGCAAGGTGAATGAATGCCCTGGGAAGCCACGCTACACATAAACATCCTTCAGAGTAGCAGCCGTGTTAGTCTGTATCCGCAAAAAGAACAGGAGTACTTGTGGCACCTTAGAGACTAACAAATTTATTAGAGCATAAGCTTTCGTGGACTACAGCCCATTTCTTCGGATGCATCCGAAGAAATGGGCTGTAGTCCACGAAAGCTTATGCTCTAATAAATTTGTAAGCCTCTAAGGTGCCACAAGTACTCCTGTTCTTTTTACATAAACATCCTGGAACTCAAAACAGTTCATCTCACCTGCAAAGCCTTCCTTCCCCTTATACCAGTGGTTTTCAAACTTTTTGTATTGGTGACCCCTTTCACACAGCAAGTCTCTGAATAGGACCACCTTATAAATTAAAAATGGGGGGATGGGATTTAATGTAATGGAGGCTTGGGGCTGTTGGCCCCATGGAGCTGACAGCTCAAGATCCCCATGTAACCACTTTGCAACCCCCAGTTTGAGAACCCCTGCCTTATACTCTCCCTCGACATGCAGATCCTATTGGACAACATCAAGCAGGGAGAGCGACATCTCATTCCCTCTGCTCCAAGGCAGTCCAGCTGTGGAATTGGTATGTCAGGACAAGTCTAAACTACAGCGCTACTGCTTGAAGGGGGCTGTAGGTAGTGACTCACAGGGTGATGCTCTCCTGGTTTTCTGGACAGGTGACCTTCAATATGCCTTTTTCAGATTCCCCTTCTGCCTCACTTTCTCCTGAAAGTTCACTGAGATGGGGCCAAAATCATTCTCATAGCACCTTACTGACCCCAGCAGTTCTAAGTCATAGAATATCAGGATTGGACGGGACCTCAGGAGGTCATCTAGTCCAACCCCCTGCTCAATCCCCAACTAAATCATCCCAGCCAGGGCTTTGTCAAGCCTGACATTAAAAACCTCTAAGGAAGGAGATTGCACCACCTCCCTAGGTAACCCATTCCAGTGTTTCACCACCCTCATAGTGAAAAAGTTTCTTAACATTCAACCTAAACCTCCCCCACTGCAACTTGAGACCATTACTCCTTGTTCTGTCATCTGCTACCATTGAGAACAGTCTAGATCCATCCTCTTTGGAACCCCCTTTCAGGTAGCTGAAAGCAGCTATCAAATCCCCCCTCATTCTTCTCTTCTGCAGACTAAACAATCCCAGTTCCCTCAGCCTCTCCTCATAAGTCATATGCTCTAGCCCCCTTAATCATTTTTGTTGCCCTCTGCTGGACTCTTTCCAATTTTTCCACATCCTCCTTGTAGTGTGGGGCCCAAAACTGGACACACTACTCCAGATAAGGCCTCACCAATGTTGAATAGAGGGGAATGATTATGTCTCTCGATCTGCTGGCAATGTCTCTACTTATACAGCCCAAAATGTTGTTAGCTTTCTTGGCAACAAGGGCACACTGTTGACTCATATCCAGCTTCTCGTCCACTGTAACCCCTAGGTCCTTTTCTGCAGAACTGCTGCCTAGCCATTCAGTCCCTAGTCTGTAGCAGTGCATGGGATTCTTCCGTCCTAAGTGCAGGACTCTGCACTTGTCCTTATTGAACCTCATCAGATTTCTGTTGGCCCAATCCTCTAATTTGTCTAGGTCCCTCTCTATCCTATCCCTACCCTCCAGCGTATCTACCACTCCTCCCAGTTTAGTGTCATCTGCAAACTTGCTGAGGGTGCAGTCCACGCCATTCTCCAGATCATTAATGAAGATATTGAACAAAACCAGCCCCAGGACCGACCCTTGGGGCACTCCGCTTGATACCGGCTGGTGGGACTCACCACCGCAGTGCCTCCCGCTGGCACATCTGGGAATTAACTCTCTCCTCTGTGGGGCACCCTCTGCCAGTGGTGTCCCGTCCATCGTCTGATCCCCTGTTGGTGTCCGGACCCGCATTGCTCCCTGCTCGGCGGTGTCCTCTTCAGGACACTGCCCTGGTCTCACCCGCTTCCGGGGGTCTGATGTTATCAGCAGTCCTCTGTCTGCACCTGTTCTAGTGGCCAGCTGCAGCCTCAAAATCTAGCCCCTTTGTCACAGGGGCCAGCCACAGCCTGTATCAGGCCACGCTCCTCCTCAGCCAGGTGTAGTACAAGGGGGAAGGGGGGGACCCAGGCCCACCCACGACTCTGGGTCCCGACCCAGGGACGCCCTAGCGGCAGCCTCCCTGCCCTCCTTCTCTCCCTTGTCAGACTTTTGTCCCTGGGCTGCTTCCCCTTCGGCCCTGTGCACCCTGTTGGCCCTTTGTAGCAAGGCCTGCAGCCTGGGGTTTTCCTTGGCTGAGCTCCCCAGCTCCTTCTGCTCTGTCCAAGGTGCTATCTTTCAGCCCAGGAGCCAGTGCTCCTCCCTTGGCAGTCAGGGAGAGACTGCCTTTCCTCCTGCTAGGCAGCCTTTATATAGGGCCTGATTGGCTCCTAACAGGCCTCTGATTGGCTGCCGGCCTGCGCAACCTCAAAGGCCTGTTCCAGCCTTTTTCTCAGGGGGTGGGGCACCACCCCACCACACCACCTTATAGTCCATTCATCCAGCCCATACTTCTTTAACTTGCTGGTAAGAATATTGGGGGAGACCTGTGACGTTATTGACATAAACTGGGACCATATGGATCATTGTTGCAACCAAAGTCCTGTAGTGGCACCCAAATCTTGTATAAAGGGGGTCAAATGGGGTGTCTAGGACAAGGTTATGGTTTACTGGTTATGATTATGCTGTCTATATGTGTGTATCAGTTTTGTAGTCGAAGTTATGAATATTGGCTCTATACTGTCTGTATGGCAAATTTATGCTATGCTTCTGGGTGACATCCCAGACAAGCTGAGATTAGCTCTGCCTAGTCTGCTTGATGGCCCATTAAGGACCATCAGCTATACAATGGACCCATTGAGAGAAGGCAGATACGCCTTGTACCTCAGCAAAGTATGCAGGGACTGGCCCATGTGACTCCAGACTCCATGTTGCTGTAATTTAAGAACAAAGAGGTGTTCTTACACCTGGAAAAGACTATATAAGGCTGATGCCTGATCTCCATCTTGTCTTCAATCCTGCTTCATACCTCTGGAGGAACTTTGCTACAAACTGAAGCTTTGAACAAAGGACTGAGGACCCATCCCAGCGGGGGATGTATCCCAGAGACTTGATTTGAACCTGCAGTTTATTCCATCCCTGCTGCAAGCCTGAACCAAGAACTTTGCCATTACTGTATGTAATTGATTCCATTTAACCAATTCTAACTCTCATCTCTATCCTTTTCCTTTTATGAATAAACCTTTAGATTTTAGATTCTAAAGGATTGGCAACAGCGTGATTTGTGGGTAAGATCTGATTTGTATATTGACCTGGGTCTGGGGCTTGGTCCTTTGGGATCAGGAGAACCTTTTTCTTTTACTGGGGTATTGGTTTTCATAACCATTTGTCCCCATAACGAGTGGCACTGGTGGTAATACTGGGAAACTGGAGTGTCTAAGGAGATTGCTTGTGAGACTTGCGGTTAGCCAGTGGGGTGAGACCGAAGTCCTCTTAGTCTGGCTGGTTTGGTTTGCCTTAGAGGTGGAAAGAACCCCAGCCTTGGGCTGTAACTGCCCTATTTGAGCAATTTGTCCTGAGTTGGCACTCTCAGTTGGGTTCCGCCAGAACCGCTTGGTCACAGTGGCGTAGTCGTGCTTGGATCCACAGAACCAGGTCAATTAAGCTTTGGGTCAGAACCCCACGTTATCCAAATTTGAATTTTGGGATTGAGAGTTTTGTTGGTTAAAGAGCTGCTGCAATGGCTGAGCAAAGAGCATATGAGGGACTTGGCAAAAAAGCCCTGGAAAATTTGTGTTCAGAAAAGAGGATAAGCTTTAGAAAGAAAGCTACAAATCAAGAACTGAGAAATCTGTTAATAGCCAGTGATCAGGGGGCAAGAGCACAGCCCTTACCTGAGGCTGCAGAAGAGGCAGAAAAAATTAGAATGCAAAGGGTGACAAGTCAACTGCAATTTGAGCATGAACAGAAGCTAGCAGATCTTCGATTGCTGGAGAAGCAAAAAGTAGCAGAGTTAGAAAGAGAGAGAGAGAAAGAGGCTGCTGAGAGAGAGAAAGAAGCAGATCAAAGAAAGAAGGAGGCTGATGAGAGAGAAGAGAGAGCTCGTAAGGGACGTCTGGAGCTGCTCGCTGCTGAGCAGGAGACTCACAGGATGGAACAGGAGACTCACAAGATGGAACAGGAGACGGCCAGACTTCAGCTCCAAGTAATGGAAGAGCGGAGAAAGTCATCCCCACCTGGTACTCCACTTCCCCCCCACCATGAGAAAAACTGGGAAAGGATGTGTCCCATTTACAACGATACTGAGGATATAGAGGAGTTTTTGTCTACCTTTGAACGCCTCTGCAATCTGTACCAGATCCCTGAGGGTCAGCGAATGCCTGTCCTGCTAACCAGACTGACTGGAAAGCCAGGGAGGTGTTTAATGACTTGGGGGAACAAGAAGCATTAAATTATGAGCGGTTTAAGGATTCTGTGTTAAGGCGATTCAAGGTTACTCCTGAATCTTACAGAGTTAAGTTTAGAGAGTTTAAAATGCCTAAGGATTGTACTTTTGTAGAATGTGCTCATAAGCTGATGGGTTTTGTTAAAAAGTGGGTTATGGGAGCCAAGGTTCATGGGAGTTTTGAAAAACTGCTGGATTTAATAACTTTGGAACAGTTCTTAGACATTGTGCCTGACAATGTGAGAGCAGCTGTGTGTGACAGGGACCCTGAGTCAGTCCTACGGGCGGCGGAGATTGCAGATGCCCATACCCAAAACAGGGCTCGAGAAGGGTGTAAAACCCTGGGGAAAACTGATCACCATTCTCCCCAGTTCAAGAGGAGGGAAGGATTTAAAAATAAACCTGACTCTTCTAAAGGAGTTCAAGGGGGCCCGGAGGGTAGGAACTCACATCCCCAGCAGGTTACATGCTATCGCTGTGGTATGCTGGGCCACATGAGACCAGACTGCCCGACACTGAAGGGCAGCCCAAAACCAGCAACCCCAAATGCCACGGCCAATGCTAACCCTGTTGTTGTAAACTCACAGGCAAGCCACACAGAGCCCAGCATTGGTGCCCTGTGTGCAAATGCTGTTTCTGTTGTCTCTGAAGGATTTGACCTTAAAACTCACATTAAAGCTAAATATGGGGGAAATAATGCAGAGTTTATTAGCAGTGCAGAAGTGAATGGAGTGAGGTGTATGGCATGGAGGGACACCGCAGCAGATATTACTCTGGTTAAAGCAAGTCTTGTCAGGAAGGAAGATTATTTGCCAGGTGAAGATGTAACTGTTGTAGCCTTATCTAAGTATTTTGTCAGGGTGCCTTTGGCTAAAATCCACCTGAAATGGAAGGGATTGGAGGGCACCATGGTTGTGGGAGTAAAAGACATAATCCCTAAGGATATTATGATTGGAAATGATATTAAAGCTATGGTCAGTCAAGTTAATACAAACCAGGCACAAGAGAGGATTGATCCTAAGGTTGTGCCTATGGAGGGTTTCTCCAAAAGTTTGTCTTTGGAAAGTAGCTGTTTGGCTGTGAATGAAGTTTCTGAATGTCTATCTAATGTCTCAGGAGTAAATCTGGAATTAGATCAAGCGAAGGGAGAGGAGAACAAGGAGATTTTGGATGAGCCTAGGCAGTCTTGTGAGCTGATGGCTTTATCTAGTCAGCAGTTTGGGAAGGCAAGGAGAGTGGAAGATGAGTGTCCCTATACCTTATCTGTTTCCTGTGCGAAGAATAGTGACAGTGAAGGAAACGTGCCTGTGTCTGTCAGGGGTATTGACTTGCCTATGGAGGAAGCTACCCCAGTCTCCAAGCAGTTGTCTGTGAACAGCCCGGTGTGCTGGGACAAGGGAAATGAAATCCCAAACAGTATGTCTAGTAAAGGAAAATGCGTCTCCAACTCTTTTTTGTCTGTGGAGCAGACAGAAGGTGCCTTTCGGCCTGTGATGGTTGAGAGTAATTTAGTTGTCTCAGAGTTGGTTCTGGATTCAACTAAAGCCCAGGAAGGGAATGGTCCTAAGTTTGCATCTGCTGGGGAGAATGGCCCCATAACTAGGTTGCATCCAGTTAGTGGCTTAGCAAAATCCCAGAGACCAAACAATTCTGGTGCTTGTATTTTGCCTGTTGCTCATGTGTGGTTGGAGAAGGGTGTAACAACTCTGTCTGATCAGGGTGATGCCCTAGCCAGGGCCCAAGGAGAGCAGAAAGGTAATTTGGTTGTGTTACCTACCGACAGTTTAACAACTTGTAGCAAAAAGGAAAAAATTCCTAAGCTTGTGTGTGGCAAAGAGAAGGGAAGTATTTCTAACCTTTTATCTAGGAAGTCTATGGGTTCGCCTGAAAGGGGATTGTGTAGAGATCTGCCTGATGGGCCAAAGGTGATCCTGAATGTAAGTAAGACCCAGACAGAGTCTGTTGTTGCTCAGGAAAGTGTGCCTTTAGAGCAAGCCCTAGGTGAAGAGGGTAAGGGCAGAATTTCTGTGAGGGGTGAATTGCTGCTTAGAAAAGCTCCTGGAGAAAGGAATCCTCATGGTACTCGGTGCAAGCAGTTCCCTGCAATTGAAGGGTGTGAGAGTGATTTAATCAAGGAAGTTTCAGTTCCTAGCAGGCAAAAATTGTCTGTTGTGAAGGGATCCACTAACTTTCCTTGTAAAAGATCCAGTGTGGGTAGCTTTGAGAAGGTCTCAGAGGAAGTAAAAGTTGTTAAGGAATTGAGGCATCCCTATAACCAAGTGGCTGTGTGGGGCCAACTTGTTGGGGAGACAATGGTGTTGGAACAGGAATGTCTCCTTTCTGATTCTTTAAATGAGCAGTTTGTGCTTCAGGGTTTGAGGACAGATTTGGTTACCGATGTGTCAGAGCAGAGCAGTTTTATGGCTAAATGCTTGAGGATGCGGGGGAGAGGAAGCAAACTCTCACCCGCAGACTCTTTGGATTTGTGTGGTATCTCTTTAAGACAGAGTCCAGCCTTGGAGATGATAGCAGTTACGAATATGAAAACTGGTGGACTGGCTCTGGTCGGGGGTAGTGCAAATTACTTGCCTGGCGGGGAAAGGAAGGACTTGCTAATAGCTGTTAGCAAAGAGGGCCCACCCCATCAGCCAGTGAATTCTGTTAAGCAAGAGAAATCAGGGTTTGATCCTGCAGGACAAGGAGGAAAGAGAAAACTGAATTTTGCAAAGGGAAGCCACAGGTTAACCCTAAAATGCCCAAACTCCAATGGTATTGAGCCAAAGGGGTGGCATGACAAACATGACTGTAGATGGACACTTGCAATGAACTTGTTGTTATTGCTAGATTTTGTAATTAATGTGTTGCTATTGCCACAAACTGTAAAAATATACAATGTACCTAATCTTTTGGAGAATCCCTTGAACATGTTAAAAGGAATACATAAGAACACACGTTCTGTTACAAGGCCTTGTTACACTGGTGTTTCACAGTTCATGCATATAAACAATATGGGAACTTTTCACAGGGGAAAGGACAGTCCAGACCTAATGTGCTGTATGAAAAGGAAGACTGAGGCACACTACCATATTGCTTTCATGGCTAAATGCCAAGATTCCTGGACTATGAAGAACATTAATATCTGCATTTATTCGATGTTAATTGGGTTCCAAACATTGGCCCGAGCTTGTATGGATAAAGTAGCGGTTTTCTTTAGCTCTTGGCAAGATCACATGGCACATACAGGAACCATGCTGCCAGAGCAGATCCAATCCACTATTGTTCTAACTAAGTGTTACCTTGAGTTTGTAAAGAGGTTCAATCATGTGGTTGAACATGATTTTGATAAACCATTTCTGTTATACACTGGTACGGCTTCTAACCCAACACTAGCTGTAGTGAGACAGAACCCAGGATGGGGAGCTCTTGGGATGCAGTCAGTGATGTTTGTGTCATCCCTTCCTGCATCAATTTTGCGTTGGGGGTGTGACGTTATTGACATAAACTGGGACCATATAGATCATTGTTGCAACCAAAGTCCTGTAGTGGCACCCAAATCTTGTATAAAGGGGGTCAAATGGGGTGTCTAGGACAAGGTTATGGTTTACTGGTTATGATTATGCTGTCTATATGTGTGTATCAGTTTTGTAGTCGAAGTTATGAATATTGGCTCTATACTGTCTGTATGGCAAATTTATGCTATGCTTCTGGGTGACATCCCAGACAAGCTGAGATTAGCTCTGCCTAGTCTGCTTGATGGCCCATTAAGGACCATCAGCTATACAATGGACCCATTGAGAGAAGGCAGATACGCCTTGTACCTCAGCAAAGTATGCAGGGACTGGCCCATGTGACTCCAGACTCCATGTTGCTGTAATTTAAGAACAAAGAGGTGTTCTTACACCTGGAAAAGACTATATAAGGCTGATGCCTGATCTCCATCTTGTCTTCAATCCTGCTTCATACCTCTGGAGGAACTTTGCTACAAACTGAAGCTTTGAACAAAGGACTGAGGACCCATCCCAGCGGGGGATGTATCCCAGAGACTTGATTTGAACCTGCAGTTTATTCCATCCCTGCTGCAAGCCTGAACCAAGAACTTTGCCATTACTGTATGTAATTGATTCCATTTAACCAATTCTAACTCTCATCTCTATCCTTTTCCTTTTATGAATAAACCTTTAGATTTTAGATTCTAAAGGATTGGCAACAGCGTGATTTGTGGGTAAGATCTGATTTGTATATTGACCTGGGTCTGGGGCTTGGTCCTTTGGGATCAGGAGAACCTTTTTCTTTTACTGGGGTATTGGTTTTCATAACCATTTGTCCCCATAACGAGTGGCACTGGTGGTAATACTGGGAAACTGGAGTGTCTAAGGAGATTGCTTGTGAGACTTGCGGTTAGCCAGTGGGGTGAGACCGAAGTCCTCTTAGTCTGGCTGGTTTGGTTTGCCTTAGAGGTGGAAAGAACCCCAGCCTTGGGCTGTAACTGCCCTATTTGAGCAATTTGTCCTGAGTTGGCACTCTCAGTTGGGTTCCGCCAGAACCGCTTGGTCACAGGACCATATCAAAAGCTTTGCTAAAATGAAAAAATAACACGTCCACTGCTTTCCGCTCGTCCACAGAGCCAGTTATCTCGTCATAGAAGGCAATTAGATTAGTCAGGCATGACTTGCCCTTGGTGAATCCATGCTGACTATTCCTGATCACTTTCCTCTCCTCTAAGTGCTTCAGAATTGATTCCTTGAGGACTTGCTCCATGATTTTTCCAGGGACTGAGGTGAGGCTGACTGGCCTGTAGTTCCCCGGATCCTCCTCCTTCCCTTTTTTAAAGATGGGCACTACATTAGCCTTTTTTCAGTCATCTGGGACCTCTCCCAATCACCATGAGTTTTCAAAGATAATGGCCAATGGCTCTGCACTCACATTCACCACCTCCTTTAGCACCCTCGGATGCAGCACATCCAGCCCCATGGACTTGTGCTTGTCCAGCTTTTCTAAATAGTCCCGAACCACTTCTTTCTCCACACAGGGCTGGTCACCCCCTCCCCATGCTGTTCTGCCCAGTGCAGCAGTCTGGGAGCTGACCTTGTTTGTGAAGACAGAGGCAAAAAAATCATTGAGTACATTAGCTTTTTCCACATTCTCTGTCACTAGGTTGGCTTCCTCATTCAGTAAGAAGCCCACACTTTCCTTGACTTTCTTCTTGTTGCTAACATAGCTGAAGAAACCCTTCTTGTTACTCTTAACATCTCTTGTTAGCTGCAACTCCAAGTGTGATTTGGCCTTCCTGATTTCACTCCTGCATGCCTGAGCAATATTTTTATACTCGTCCCTGGTCATTTGTCCAATCTTCCACTTCTTGTAAGCTTCTTTTTTGTGTTTAAGATCAGCAAGGATTTCACTGTTAAGCCAAGCTGGTCGCCTGCCATATTTACTATTCTTTCTACACATCTACAAATCGCAGACCTCCTGAAGCTCTCCACCCGAACACTGGTCAGGCTCTGGTCATTCCTGGATCTTCTCACACAGGCCCAAAGGGAGACTCAAGCATCCCAGTCCGAACTCCTTTCACCTCACGGCCTGGTGTTTGGATGGGCATCTAACATAGAACATGCTTGTTCAGCTCCAGTCCAATGGATCCTTAACCAGAGCAGGAAAGAGTCCACCAGAATGTGCTATTGGGCAAAGTGACGCCATTTCTTGGAGTGGGTGCACTGCCATCACCTTTCTCTTGACATGGTGACCATCCCAGTTGTCCTCCATTATCTCCTCACCCTGAAAACAGCATAGCTCCCTCCATGTGCACCTGGCAGCACTTAGTGTCCCTCCAGTGGGGGAAGGAAGACACTATCTTCACATACCCAACATTGGCATGCTTTATGAAAGGCTTGGTCAGGAGTTCCCCACCTGCTGTCAAACCCATGCCACAGTGGGATCTTAACCTTGTCCTCTCAGCTGTCACAGGATCACCCTTGAAACCTATGGCAACCTTTACATGACCCACCTTTCCATGAAAGTTGCATTCCTAGTAGCCATCACTTTGGCCAGGGGAGTCATTGAGCTAGCGGCCATGATGGCAGACCCTCCCTACACAGTTTTGCACAAGGAGAAGGTTTCACTGTGGTTACACTCCAAATTCCTACCAAAGGTTGTGTTCGGATTCCATCTCAACCAATCAATCCACGTACCTGTATTCTTTCTGAAACCACATGCCTCTTCCAACCTACACTCCCTTGACGTCAGACATACCCTGGCATTCTGCCTACAAAGAACTAGGCCCTTTAAAAAGTCTGAGACTTTGGTTCCATGGCAGAAAGATCAAGGAGCCAAGCCATATCCTCACAAAGGATCTCTAAGTGGATCTCAGGCTGCATACTTAATGCTACAAGATATCAGTCCTCCCACAGCTCACTCTACTTGGGCACAGGCCGCTTCCATGGTTGTGTTATTGGCCATCCCATTGCAGGACATTTTGCGAATTGTCCACTCATTTACAGCACACAACGCCCAAGCAGCCATACCATGGATGCAGCAGTGGGATGGGCCATCTTGCAAATTGCTCTACCATCAGCCTCTTCACACCCACCACCACACTGAAACTAGTGCCCTATCACGGACTGTAAAATCTGGTCTTGTGTGTTTTTATCCTATATAGATTTCCCTTGGGAGACCAGAATTTCTCAATTTGGGTTCCTGACCCAAAGGGAAGCTGCAGGGGAGTCATGGTATTGCCACCCTTACTTCTGCACTGCCTTCCGATCTGGGCAGCTGGAGAGAGGTGGCTGTTGGCCTGGTGCCCAGCCCTGAAGGCAGCACCCCAACAGCAGCAGCACAGAAGTAAGCATGGCAATACCATACCATGCCATTCTTACTTCTGCACTGCTGCTGGCGGCAGCTCTGTCTTCAGAGCTGGGCTCCCTGTCAGCAGCCACTGCTCTCCAGCTGCCCAGCTCTGAAGGCAGCGCCACCACCAGCAGCAGTGCAGAAGTAAGGGTAGCAGTACCACAACCCCCTTTAAAATAACCTTGCAACACTCCCCCTCCACCTTTTTGGATCAGGATCCTTACAATTACAATACCGGGAAATTTCAGATTTAAATAGCTGAAATCAAGAAATTTACAATTTTTTAAATCCTATGACCATGAAATTGACCAAAATGGACCGTGAATTTGGTACGGTCCTACTGATCACTGCTTGCAAGGTGTCCATGTGGAACCATCACTCAAAGAAGAAAAGGTTACTCACTGTAGCTGGAGGTTCTTTGAGATGTGTGGTTCCTATCTGTATTCCACTACCCACTCTCCTTCCCCTCTGCTTCAGACTTGGTTACATTGCAATAAGAGGGGAACTAGAGTGGCATTGACACCCACTGCTCCTTATACACTGCTACCTCGATATAACACGACCCGATATAACACGAATTTGGATATAATGCGGTAAAGCAGTGCTCGGGGGGGGGGGGGGGGGCTGTGCACTCCGGTGGATTAAAGCAAGTTCAATATAACGTGGTTTCACCTATAACGCAGTAAGATTTTTTTTGGCTCCCGAGGACAATGTTATATCGAGGTAGAGGTGTACCCTCGGTTGGAAGTACAAGGAAAGACACTATGCATGTGCTGGACAACGGACACTGTGTGGAGGAAACTTCCCAGACTCAGGCACGTAGTGCACGTGTGCGCCCACATTTGAAATACAGATAGGGACCACACATCTTGAAGAACTTCCAGTTACAGTAAGTAACCTCCTCTTTTAGGTGGAGATTTTTCAAATGTACCTAACTGATTTGGGGGCATATATTCAATTGGCATGTTCTACATAGGCCACTTAACAGTGAGTTTCAACTGGTGAGGGAAGATGAAAGTCTCTGTATCTCATTGCAGTGAAGATTACTCCTGGGAAAATTCTGCACCAAAAAATTAAATTATGCTCACATTTTAAACTTCTGCATATTTGTCAAAACACAATATAATCACTTTAGTGGATTATATATCACAATTAGTATGTCACTTTATAAAAGTGGGCCCCGTGAAGTTAAGTTGGTCAGGCTTCGGCTTCAGCCCTGTGTGGTGGGGCTTGGGGCCCTGGGCTTCTGCCCACACAGTGGGGCTTCGACTTTGCACCCTGGACCCCAGCAAGTCTAATGCTTGGCAGACTCCCTGAAACCTGTTCACAGCCCCCCATAAGGGTTTCTTTAACTCTCTACTCCTGGGGGATCTTTTTTGTTATCTATATTGCTGACATACTAATGTGGATTATATATCACAATATAATCACTTTAGTGGATGGCTTTGCACAAAGGGGGTTCCCTAACTGTGGAGGGGTGATAGATGAGACGCACATTCCTATTCTGGCACCACCCCACCTAGGATCGGAGTACGTTAATTGGAAGGGGTATTTCTCTATGGTTCTCCAGGCACTTGTGGATCACCGTGGGCGTTTCATTGACATTAACACAGGCTGGCCTGGAAAGGTGTATGACGCACGCATCTTTCGGAACACTTGGCTGTTCAGGAAGATGCAGGCCGGGACTTTTTTCCCAGAGCGGAAGATCATGGTAGAGGAAGTTGAAATGCCCATTGTGATCCTTGGAGATCCTGCTTACCCGTTGATGCCGTGGCTCATGAAACCCTACACAGGGAGCCTTGACAGCAGCAAGGAACGGTTCAACTACAGGCTGAGCCGGTGCCGAATGACTGTGGAATGTGCCTTTGGCTGTTTAAAGGGCGGCTGGCGATCTCTGTATGGGAAGCTGGACTTGGCCTAAAACAGCATCCCCGCGGTTATATCCACGTGCTGTGCCCTCCATAATATTTGTGAAGGGAAGGATGAAAGCTTCACTCATGCATGGACCTCCGAGGTTCAACACCTGGAGGCTGAATTTGCACAGCCAGAGAGCAGGGCTGTTACAGGGGCCCAGCGCGGAGCTGCAAGGATTAGGGATGCCTTGAGGGAGCCTTGAGACTGAAAACGAGCAGTGATATCTAGTGCCCTGCACAGGAGTGAAGTGCAGTAGTTCCAATCTTTAGGAATCAGTGTTTGCTAAGCAGACAAGCAGACTTGCAGTGCCTGTTTATTTCCTGGGCTAAGAGTCTTTTGCTTTATGCAATAATAAAGAATGTTTTCAAAGCCAAAAAATCCATTTATTGAAAAGAAACAAGGGGGTGGAGTGGGGAACGGTACAATCACAGATTTGCGTATGTCCTGTCTGGAGTGCTGTGCAGTTAGTGCTGCACTTCAAAAAGCAACAGAGGGTCCTGTGGCACCTTTGAGACTAACAGAAGTATTGGGAGCATAAGCTTTTGTGGGTAAGAACCTCACTTCTCCAGAGGCAGGTATAAATCAGTATGGAGATAACCTCGTTATCTCCATACTGATTTATACCTGCCTCTGGAGATTTCCATTACTTGCATCTGAAGAAGTGAGGTTCTTACCCACGAAAGCTTATGCTCCCAATACTTCTGTTAGTCTCAAAGGTGCCGCAGGACCCTCTGTTGCTTTTTACAGATTCAGACTAACACGGCTACCCCTCTGATGCTGCACTTCAGGTTAGCTCTACTGCACGGTGATGGGGGTTGAGTGCAGAGGGTAAGGGTCGTGGTTTTCAGGGCTGGGTGGTGAAGATATTGGTGTTGGAGGCAGCGGGTGGGGTGAAGAATACGGAAGTTGGGGAAAGTGGGTTGGAGGTGATAGTGGGGCACAATGGAAAGAGTTTTGGGACAAGGGCGGTGGGGGTGGCGTTTGCGGTACTGGTCCTCTTTCTGCATGGCTATGAGCTCCTGGATAGCGTCTGCTTGGCACTCCAGGATGCTTATGAGCCGATCCGTGCTTTGCTGCCGGTGCTCCATGCTTTGCTGCTGGTGCGCTGAGTTTTCCTGGCGGATCCTGCTTTCTCTCTCCTTCCAGTTCTGTGCTTTCTCATTCTCTTTAATAGATTGCCGCATCACTTCTTGCAGCATGTCGTCTTTGCTTTTTCGCGGTCTCTTCCTGAGTCTTTGCAGTCTCTGAGCAGGCGATAAGAGGGACGGCTGAGGTCTCAAGGTTGATGCTGCTGTATAGGCAAAATGCAACATTTAACAGAGGCAGCATTATTTATACCAGACAGAGTAATGATTTCCCCCGCACTTAAGGAGTAGAAAACACACAGGGTCTACACAATTGCATAATTTTCCCATCCGAAACAGAGCGCACACATCCCACGGGAGCCTCAAAATGGTGAGTAAGGGGGACTGATTGTTTCAGGGCTGCACTGTCCTCTGGCTGCCAGGCAACTCTCCAAGACCACATTCTACAGGCCACTATCCTCTGATCCCACTGAGGAATACCAAAAGAAACTACGCCATCTGCTCAAGAAATTCCCAGCTACAGTATGGGAACAAATCTACATGGACACACCCCCAGAACCCCAACCAGGGGTATTCTATCTACTACCCAAGATCCATAAACCCGGAAACCCTGGACGCCCCATCATCTCAGGCATTGGCACTCTTACAGCAGGATTATCTGGCTATTTGGACTCTCTCCTCAGACCCTATGCTACCAGCTCTCCCAGCTATCTTCGAGACACCACCGACTTCCTGAGGAAACTACAATGCATTGGTGTTCTTCCTGAAAACACCATCCTGGCCACCATGGATGTAGAAGCACTTTATACCAATATTCCACATGAGGATGGACTACAAGCTGTCAGGAACAGTATCCCTGATGAGGCCACAGCAAGCCTGGTGGCTGAGCTTTGTGACTTTGTCCTCACCCACAACCACTTTCAGATTTGGGGACAACTTATACCTTCAAGTCAGTGGCACTGCTATGGGTACCCGCATGACCCCACAGTATGCCAACATTTTTATGGCTGACTTAGAACAATGCTTCCTCAACTTTCGTCCCCTAGTGCCCCTCCTCTACTTGTGCTACATTGATGACATCTTTGTCATATGGACCCACGGAAAGGAGGCCCTTGAAGAATTCCACCTGGACTTCAACAATTTCCACCCCACCATCAACCTCAGCCTGGACCAGTCCACACAAGAGATCCACTTCCTGGACACTACAGTACAAATAAGTGATGGTCACATAAACACCACCCTATACCGGAAACCTACTGACCGCTATACGTACCTACATGCCTCCAGCTTTCATCCAAGACACATCACACAATCCATTGTCTACGGCCAAGCCCTAAGATACAACCGAATTTGCTCCAACCCCTCGGACAGAGACAAACACCTACAAGATCTTTATCAAGCATTCGTAAAACTACAATACCCACCTGGGGAAGTGAGGAAACAGATTGACAGAGCAAGACGGGTACCCAGAAATCACCTACTTTTAAAAGTCACTATCATTGAACAAAAAAACTTCAGAAACAGACTTCAAAGAGAAACAGCAGAACTAAAATTCATTTGCAAATTCAACACCATTAATCTGGGCTTGAATAGGGACTGGGAGTGGTTGGCTCATTACAGAAGCAGCTTTTCCTCTCCTGGAATTGACACCTCCTCATCTATTATTGGGAGTGGACTACATCCACCCTGATTGAATTGGCCCTGTCAACACTGGTTCTCCACTTGCGAAGTAACTCCCTGCTCTCCATGTATCAGTATATAATGCCTGCATTTGTAACTTTCTCTCTATGCATCCGAAGAAGTGAGGTTTTTACTCACGAAAGCTTATGCCCAAATAAATCTGTTAGTCTTTAAGGTGCCACCAGACTCCTTGATGTTTTTGTAGATACAGACTAACACGGCTACCCCCTGATACTGTCCTCTGGGTTTCTGTGCCTTGGGGAGAGCCAACAGCTTCAGGGGGCAGCTACACTGAACACTGTCCCAACATTTTCCACAGGAGTTCATCCTGGACAATATCTCGCTGCTGAGGGTGACCTGGGAAGCAAGGGAGGGTCTTCTACTGCAATGCAGCTTCCGCCCTGGCCCATATGCAGCTTGCCTGTGTGCAGCAATGGTCCCCTCGCGGCACAGTGGCGCGAACACGTTAGCCTGGCTGGGACAAGGACCACGGTGGCTCTCCCGATAAACCTGCGCAAGCGCGTTTTACACTTTCTGGATGAGACATTCTAGGAGATTACCGAGGCCGATTACCGCGATGTGATAAACCACATCAATGCACTATTCCACATCTAGGCATGCATGCCTAACCCTCCTCTCCCAAAGAGCCCGCACCGAAAAAATTCCTTCCTGAAAAAAAAACCGCTTACCGGGAACCTGCTCTTCTGTTTGTCCTCCACCAAGTACCGGCCACTGCGACTGGCTACCTTCCTCCTAGCTCGAGAAGAGCTCCTGGCTGCATGGCTCCAGGGATTCAGGGGTGTCTCCATCCGGCCCACCACCATCACTCCTGTTTTCCTCCTCCCCTTCTCCCCTCCCCACCGGCTCTGAAGTGTCCATGGTGGTGCTCGGAGTGGAGGTGGGGTTAACCCCAAGTATTGCATCCAGCTCTTTGTAGAATCGGCAGGTTGCGGGGGAGCAGCCGTTCGCGTCGCGGGCTTTGTGGTAGGCACTTTGCAGCTCCTTCACTTTAATCCTGCACTGCAGGGCGTCTCGGTCATGGCCCCTTTCCATCATGTCCTTTGATACCTTTCCGAAGGTATCGTAATTCCTACGGCTGGAGCGCAGCTGGGGCTGTACAGCTTCCTCCCCCCAAACACTGATGAGGTCCAGCAACTCGCCATTGCTCCATGCTGGGGCTTGCTTGGCGCGTGGAGGCATGGTCACCTGGAAAGATTCGCTGATAGCACTCCACACCACGCCGGGCTGAGAAAACAGGAAGGGGATTTTTAAAATTCCCGGGGAATGTAAAGGGTGGGTCACATGGTCAGTTACTGGAAGCCTAGGGCAGTAGACTTTGAACTGATGACCAGAGTGGCTAGAACAGGCATTGTGGGATACTGCCGAATAATTCTGGAGGCCATTCACAGCGCATTGGGCGGCCACACTGGTGCTGCAGCGCTGTAGTGGCAGCGCAATACTCGCTATTCCTCTCGGGGACGTGCCAAGTACATGCAGCTCTGCAACCATGGAGATACAGTGCTGCAAATGCCTTGCCAGTGTGAACGGGGAGTGAGTTACAGCGCTGGGGGCGGCTTTACAGCGCTGTAACTCGCAAGTGTAGCCAAGGCTCTAGTTAGGAGTCTTTTGCCCTCTCTGCTATTGTGGAATTGTTCGCTACTGTATGTTTGCTCCCTGTCTTGTTTTAAATGTCTCAGGTTCTATTCTACAACCTAATTGATCTCCCTAAATCTAGATGTTTGTTGAGTCCAGAACTGGGTGCAATTTTTGAGGCAGTCATGCCAGAGCGGTACACAGAGAGAGTTTTACATCCCTATCCTGTGCTATTTGTGTGTGCAGCCCCACTCATATAGCCTTTTTTTTTTTTTTTGCTGTTATGTACCATTGGAGAGACATATTTACTTTGCTGTATCTCTGCCCCAGGTCTCTGTCAGAATTTACTACTTCCCTCGAGTGTGTGTGTTTCAGATACATTTTCCCTAAATGTATTTATCTGCATTTTTCAAAGCTGCATATTTTTTTAATTTTCTGTCCATATTTCAAACCTCTCTCTAGGTCGTTTTGCATTATTTGTCCTCATTGGTGTTTGCATTTACTCCCAGTTTAATATCAGCTGTGAATCTAATTACTATATTGTTGACTTCCTCTTCTAGACTATCATGGAAGAAGTGTTCAATACTGCCTTCATCCAATCTCTAATTCACTATTTTTCTATGCTTTTGTTGTCTTTCCAGCCAATATCAGTCAACATTGTTGGATGCAAGACTATGAAAATCAATTTTAAGAGCTGTCTTTCAAAATATAACATTAAATTAAATACCTTACTAAAATTCAAATATAATAACTGCTTTCCTTTAATCTGCTAATTTAGTAATTATTTGGCAAGATCTATTCTGAACAAAATCTCACAGTGCTGTTTATTCTCTAAATATTTAGGCCTAGTGATTTGGGGTACCTCAATTTTTGGGCAAAAAAATTAAGATGCCTTAGAGGAGCCTGATTCTTCAGACAACATTGACCACCCATCCTCTGAAGTCATATTGGAGTGATACTTATGCCCATTGGACCACCTCCCCCCTTTAGGGGATTGCCTTCCTGTTATCCAGCAGGCTTGGAAACTGACCTCCATGGAAAAGTGGGTCATGGAGGTCATAACATCTGACTGTACTATCCATTTTACATCATGCCCTCTCACCCCCACCTCCTTCCCCATCCCTCTTCAGGACCTGTCTCACAAGCTTGTGTTGAGACAGCAGCTAGAAGCAATAGAACTGATCCCTTCCCCCAACAAGGCAAGAGGTCAAAGTATTTCCTGGTGCCAAAGAAGGAGGGAGGCCAATCTTAGATCTAAAACACTTAAAGCACGTGAAGCCTCAGAAGTTCAGGATGGTGACTCTGGCAACTATAATTCTCTTATTGGAGGAGGGGATTGGTTTTCAGCCCTGACCTACAAGATGCCTATTTTCATATATCGATTAAACCCATCACACAAGAAATACCTACACTTCATCATAGGCCAAGATAATTTCCAATACCTTCTTAGTTGCCCTCACTTCTTCTTGTAGAGTTGGATAAATTGGGGCCTTAATGGCAGACCTCTCCTCCCCCCTTTATAGTATTCTTCAAGAATAAAGTCTCCTTACACCCACATCCTAAATTCTTATAAAAAGTTCTGTAGGATTTCCACCTTAATCAATCCATCCATCTACCAGTATATCTTCTGAAACCTCATAATTCTCAGCAGGAATCCTATTTCCATACCCTGGTTGTTAGAAGAGCTTTGGCCTTCTATTTAGCTAGGACCAGGCAATTTTGAAGATCGCCTAGGCTCTTCATCTCCATCATAGATAGAGGCCGGGGATTCTCTATCTCTACTTAGAGACTGTCAAAATGGATATCTGGTTGAATTGTCACTTGTTATGAGACCGCAGGTGCTCAACCCCCGCATGCGGTGATAGCACATTTGGCCAGATCTCAGGCAACATATTACAGCATTACTGAAGAATGTAACAATTTCTGAAATATGTAGGGTCGCTACCTGGGTTTCAATAAATATCTTTACCCAACTTATGCCCTTATCCAGGCTGCCAGATCCGATGCGACACTCTGTTCTGCAGTATTATCTTTAGTTCTGGACTTTGTTCTGAAGCTCCCTCTTCCTTCTGTCAGAATACTGCTTGGAAGTCCTCTGCGGTGGAGCACCCATAGGATGCTACTAGAAGAAGAAGAGGTTTCTTACCTTGTGCTCTATCTGTGGTTCTTTCAGATGTGTGTCCTTATGGGTGCTCCACTCCCATCTTCCTTCCCCTCCACTTTAGAGCGTTCCCTAAGGGATGTTGGGGTAGAGAAGGAACTGAGGGTGGTTTACCCACGCACTCCTGTATAAAACCTCAGTGTCTGACAGAGGATGCTTAGGTTGCATATATGGGGCGAACAGATGCTGCTACCTGAAAATGTCTGATCAAGGCATGAGAGGCACATGCACGCCTGAAGTGGAGCACTCACAGGAAGAAAAGCAGTTACTATACAAGGTGAATAACCTCTTCTTCAGGGGAAGTTCTATGGCCTGTGTTATACAGTAGGTCAGTCTAGATTTTCCCAAAGGGACCTTCTGGCTTTGTAATCTATAAATTAAAACAAAATTGAAACACTGCTTTAAAGGGACACAGTTCTGTGGAGGGCAGCACACAACAAATGAGCAGGAGGCTCCAAGTCACTCTGCCTCTTCTTGTTCTTCTCTCTTCTAGTGTTTAGGGGTTCAAACTTATCAGGTGTGTTAGCTCGAAAAAGCTGGGCTCCCAAGTGCAATTGTTCTCACTGCTCTGAACTTGGCCCAGGGAGGGGAATGGCATCTGGGAGCATGGCTGTGGGGGTACAGTGAGGAACATATGATGGAGATCCCACTTCTTCGCGTGCTTGCTCATGTTGATTCCATGGTAGGTGTGCGCGTGCCCACATGCAGAGTCATCAGATTTTTTTGCCTTAGCAGTATCCGTAGGGCCAGCTCTGGCACCCTCTGGAGTCCCGCACTCATGTACCGGTATGTGAGGCGCCGCCGGCCTTATGCCTTGTCAGTTCCTTCTTACTGCTTGTGACGGTTGTCAGAGCACCTTTCCTCTTGTATCTGCAAGTGTGATAGTGTTTTTTTTCTTCATTACTCACTGTTCTCTTGTACATAGTTTATTTTAGTTAATAAGTAGTGTTAGAGTCGCAAAGAAATTAGACCTTTTGGGGAGAAAGGTTTACTCAACAGCCAGTATCCAGCTCCAGGTGTCAAACCATCAGGCCCTGTTGGGGAGATACAATTTTAATTTGTGGGACTCCCTCAATAAGTTCAAGGACTCCCTTCCACAGGACCTCAGTCTGCAGTATGCATCCATTCTGGAGAAGGGCAAGGCAGTGGCTAGAGGCTCTCTCCAGGTGGCATGGGTTGCAGCTGACTCATCAGCCAGAGCTGTAGCCTCTGCTGTGGTCATGAAGCGCAGTTCGTGGCTGCAATCCTTGGAGCTCTCCCAGGAGATGCAGTTGTCCGTTCAGGACCTCCCATTCAAAGGGAATGCTCTCTTCTCAGGGCAGACTGATGCTAGGCTGCACTGTCTGAAGGACTCTCGGGCCAAGTTACGTTCACTGGGCCTTTACACGCCACAAACCGTTAGGAATCAGTACCGGCTACCTCCACCGCCCAGATCTTCGGGGCCACTGCGACAAGGCACCAATAAGAGAAAGGAATGGGATAAAGGGTTTAAACACAGTTGTCGTGCTTCATCTTCCTCGCCTGCCCAGTCTGGTTCTGCATGACACCCAGGGGGACCACGGCAGGCATTTTGATGGTGCGCTTGAGAACAGTGCCCCACTCGAACTTCAGAATCACTCCCCCACACCCAGTTTGTTTTTGAACGGGTTGTGTCCCTTCCTGGCTGCGTGGACCTGATTGACATCAGATTGTTAGGTGCTCAACACAATGGCATCGGGCTATACTGTGCACTTCTCCGCCATCCCTCCTCCACCCCATTCCCCATCCCTCTTCAGGGACCCTTCTCATGAAGAACTACTTGTTCAGGAAGTGGAAACCCTCCTATGGCTAGGGGCAGTAGAGGAGGTCCCTCAAGACATGAGGGGGAAAAAGGTTCTGTTCCTGATGTTTCCTAATCCCGAAGGCCAAACTGGGCCTCAGACCCATTCTAGACCTGCATCACCTCAACGAATATCTCAAGAAGTTGAAGTTTCGCATGGTCTCCCTGGCCTCCATCATCCTCTCCCTGGATCCAGGAGATTGGTATGCTGCCCTCAACTTAAAGGATGCTTATTTTTCATATCTCCATTTTCCATGAACACAGAAGGTTTCTCCCTTTTATGGTGGGCCAACACCATTTCCAGTTATAGTGCTGCCCTTTGGCCTCTCATCCACCCCATGGGTTTTCACAAAGTGCATGGTAACAGTGGCTGCTTACCTGAGATGTCAAGGAGTACAGATTTACCTGTATTTCGATGACTGGCTCGTCCAGGGAAGGTAACAGGCCTAGGTGCAAAGAAGCCTCGATCTGGTGCACTCCACCTGTCAGGATCTGGGCCTGCTTATAAACGAGCAGAAATCAACTCTGACAGAGTTAGCAGATAGAGTTCATAGGATTGATCCTCAACTCTACACAGGCCAGAGCCTTTCTGACAGAGGCCCATTCCCAGACCATGTCAAGCTTGATCTCCCACATGAGACCACCCTCTCATGACTGCCCACGTGTGCCTCAAGCTGTTGGGCAATATGGCAACTTATACTTATGTGGTCCAGCATGTGCAGCTCCATCTCAGACCCCTATAGGCGTGTCTGGTGTTGGTCTACCTTCCCAACATACACTAGCTCGGGTGATCATGGTACCGGTTGTCCCTGGATGGACCCCAGCTCGGTATTGGAAGGAGTTCCCTTAGGTGATTTTGGTCTCCGATGCTTCAGACCTGGTTTGGGGAGCTCGCCTCTGCACGCAAGGTCGCTGGTCGCAGGAGGATAGCTCTCTACACATATACATCAGGGAGCTCAAGGCGATACTCTTGGCCTGTCATGCATTCCTCCTCCACCTGATGGGCAAGGTGGTTCAAATCCTAAACAGACAATACCTCGGCAATGTTCTATATCAACAAGTAAGGCGGAGCTCGCTTATCAGCCCTTTGCCAAGAGGCTCTCTGGTTATGGGGCTTCTGTGTGCAGCATGCCATTCATCTGGTGGCCTTGCACCTCCCAGGGGCCAGGAATATGCTAGCAGATTACCTCACCAGGACCTTCTCGTCTCACTGCGAGAGGTCACTTTACCCGGAAGTGGACAGCGTGATCTTCCAGAGGTCGGGGAATTCCCCAGGTGGACCTGTTCGTGTCTAGACAGAACAGGAAGTGCCTCAATTCGTGGGCTCAACAGAGGCTCCCTTTCCAATGCATTCTTACTCCCGTGGTCAGGGGCACTACCGTATGCCTTCCCACCAGTACTGCTGGTTCAGAATCCTTGTGAAGATCAAGTGGGACAAGACGAAGGTAATCCTGCCAGCCCTGGTTTGGGAAGCTGTTGGCGCACTCGGTAGTGGAACCTACAGAACTACCACTCTGGCTGGACTTACTCTCCCAGAACCATGGCCGACTGCTGTACCTTAACCTCGCAATCCTGCACCTGACGGTATGGCTGCTGCATGGCTAAATGCAGAAGAGCAAGCATGCCCAGTACAAGTTTAGCAGGTCCTGATGGGTAGCAGAAAACCCTCTACCAAGGCGACCTACCTAGCCAAAAGTAACAGAGTCTTGTGGCACCTTATAGACTAACAAATGTATTGGAGCATAAGCTTTCATGGGTGAATACCCACTTCATCAGGGACATCTGGGGGCGATCTGGATAGTAATCCCCTCTGTATCCCCTGTCGGCTGTCCTGACTGCTGCTGCTGATACACTACCTCCGAATGGCCTTATTCAAAAAAGCAAAGGGCAGACCAGCAAGAGACACTGTGAAGTTAATTATCATAATGCCTCCCCTGCCCCCCAATGTAGGCAAGCCCTAAGAGAGGTTTTCGCCAAATCCTCAAGTTACTGTCCTTGCCCCAGTCTACTTACCTAGACAATGTACTCCTGACATGACCACAACTTCCCTTACTCCTCCTCATCCTCAGAGGAATGTAGTCCTCCCCCGTGCATACCCCATCATCTCCATGGTTAGTGCACTGGAAGTCTGGAAGGGAGTCCAGGAATTAATCCCTTAGGAATGCCATAAAGTCTTCTAGTTTGCACAGGGAACAGCCTGGCTGATACCTGCCCATGTGCCCTCCTCTTCACTACCCCTATCAACCATTACCTTCTTGGAGTGGGAATCCATATTCAGGAAAAAGCCTGCATCCTCCACAATCTGAAGGGCCAGATCTCCTTCACTAGGGGGCAAATACAACCTTCCTAAACTTCTTGCTTGATTAAGCCCCAACTAATGGAAGGTGAAAATGATCACTCCCCCGAACAGAAACATGCAGGACCACCTCCCATTTTATATTCTTCTCTCGATGAGGCTCACTGCAACTTCAATGGACTTCCAAGACCTCATGAAGACAATACTGGAAATGCTGGATATCCCTATTATACAGGAGACCAGACTAAATGATCACAATAGTGCCTTCTTGCCTTGGAATCTATGAATCTATAAATCCCACTGGAGCTCATCCAGGAGAAGCAGCATAATCTTCTCAACATCCTCCAGACTGAGACTCCAGGGAAACTGGTGATATCCACAAATCAGAGGCTTCTCACGTGTGCCATGACAATCTGGCACGTGCCAGCTTCAATTCCCGCTACTTCCAAGAGCACTGAACCTCCCTATCAAGTGCCTTCAAGTATCAGTATCCTGCGCCGGGCTCCCTTGTGGTTCAAGCAAAATCCATAGATCAGGGTCTTCCAAAGTCCACCCTTTGCACAAAGAACCCAAAAAAGTTAGAACTTTTTGTCTTGAAGGTTTACTTGTTGATGAGCCTGCAAATGAGAGTACCCAGCTACCAATTTCTACTCTCAAAATGTGACTTTTTAATCTGAAAAAGGCTCTCCAACTTTGTGGACAAACTGCCAGAAGAATACCGGGAGATGAAATCCCTCATGTTCTAAGGTCAACTCATGACCAGAACATCACTTGAAGCTGCACTAACATCTAATGCAGCACTGAGAATGATGACCATTCCCTTTACTATGAGGAGGTCATCCTGGCTGCAGGCATCTGGGATTTTGAAGGAGTTTCAGGTGCCCATTGGGGACCTCCAGTTTTGAGAGCAATGAGCTATTCAACAGTAGTATGGAGGAAATGCTCTATACATTTAAAGATTCGCAAGTGACCTTGCAATCTTTGGGACTGTACATTCTAGCGCTGAAGCCACAGAGCCAAATACCTCACCAAATATTACTCTCAGCAAAGATATTCAAAGCCTCCCAAGGAAGAGAGAGATTTCTGGAACCAATCCTCTCCTGCTTCCCCAGCCACTTCACTGCCTGGGGTGTCAAACAGGCAACAAATTTGATGTCTGCACTGAAGGCCTGACTTGACCATTTCAACCACTTATCTTACTTATAAGATGCCTGGGCTAGGATGACTGGTTGGTCCTCAAGGTAATAAGCCAGGGATATCTCATCCGGTTTCAAGTGGTTCTAACCCCTTTTCTGGGACCCTTCTCATGAGGCACCATTGAAGCAGGAGTTACCTAGAAAAGATTCCTCTGGTCTTATTAGACTTTATTCACTAAGGCTCGGGCAGCCTCTGCTATCTGGATAACATTTTACATACCTTAGAGCATGCAGAGATGTATGTAGATCAGCAGTGTGGAGTTAAGTCCACAGACTTGCCACTTGTTCCCTCGTGCAAGCTTCCAGATTGGAGGATAATTTTGATAGGGCTGTCCTGCAGTCACTCTTCAAGTAGCACGCCTCTTACCCATCTCCAAGCAATTAGGCAACTGTTTGTCCATAGAGTCCATTCTTGGTGATTAACAATCACTTGGAGAGAATGCTTACCTATCTTACAGTAACTATAGTCCTGTCAGATGTGTTATCCACAAGGAGTCCATGGCTTGCTCTCCTTCCCCACTGATTTGGAGTTCTGCTACTGTAGGATTCTTTATTGGCAAAGGTGGTGGTTGAAGTTGTCTTTGAGGAACGAGAGGGAAGCCAAGGGACAGGTGCAGCCACAAATGGATTGCTTTTAAAAAAGAATCCAGTATTGATGCACATGAGGAACACGTGCATCAAAAGTTGAAGCTGCAGACAACACATCTCAAACCGCAGTTATTGTAAGGTAAGTAACTATTCGTTCTATTTTACTAGGAATGTAAATAAGAATTCAAGGACTGTGATAGCAAGCATCACACATTTCCTTTTTGTAAGAGAAGTATTAACTACTAATTTACTCCAATCTTCAGTATATCCCTGTATCTTCATGAGTTTTGAAAACTCGTCAGTGGGAGACCAGATTTTTGAGTGTGCTCAAGTTGTCTAACTATTTTCCTTTCCTGCTCTTCTTCCTCCACAGTTATTTTATGGGGCCTTCCTTACTAGCTAATTATAATTCCATTATTTTTTTCTTAAAATGGATTTTAAATAAAAAGTCCAGTAATCTAACCATTTGTCTCCTCTACAGATCCACACTCCTCATCCCACCTGCTTGCTTGTCTTTGAATTTTCAAGCACTTTGTCTTACAACAGAGAACGGGTTTATATGTGTAACTGTAGATGGAAGTTAGACTGATACTATAGTGTACCTGCACTGCTAAACCAGATGACTCTCTAGTTCCAAGCAACCTTCCTAATTTGAATGTTTCACAGACTGTGATTAATGTGCTAGATATCCGGATCCTTAAGAGTGCCTACAAGAATGTATAAGCAAGACCATAGCTGGTATGGTAACTTGGGTAGTAATGTTGGGCGTTTATATTCAGTAAGGGGGAGGGATAGCTCAGTGGTTTGAGCATTGGCCTGCTAAACCCAGGGTTGTGAGTTCAATCCTTGAGGGGGCCATTTAGGGATATGGGGCAAAAATCTGTCTGGGGATTGGTCCTGCTTTGAGCAGCGGGTTGGACTAGATGACCTCCTGAGGTCCCTTCCAACCCTGATATTCTATGATTCTACTGAACCAATGCCCCAGCATAGTTAGATGACATTTTATTGAGAAACATGCAAATGAGGCTTACAACCTATTGTGGCTATTAAAGATCCCATGGCACTTTCTGCAAGAGTTCACACTTTTAAATAAAAAGAATTTAACTACCAAATTCTCCCTACATTTTCAGTTAAGGAGCTCTTCCTCACATCTTGTTCTAAACTATTGTGTGGTTGTATGTACTGTTACCCGGTGGGTAATATGATCTCTCTGCCATAGCTTTTTAATCAGGTTGCAAACTACTGTGGGATGCTTTTGTATGGAAAGGCAATATATAGATAAGTGGCTTTGTATTCACTGAATTTTAAGAATAGCCTGAGATTTCCCGTCATTAAAAGCGGTACAGAGAATGCTTATGTTCAGTTTTGGATCCTCTTAACTCTTGAGCCCTCTCATTTCTAGGTGGTATTATGTTTTGACCGTGTCTTCTGGGATCCAAGTGTCAATTTGTTCGGTCATGTTGGCAGCACTACTGCCAGCAGAGGAGAACTTTTTCTATTCTGGAATCTCTACAAAGGTAAATGTATTGGGTGTTCAGTTTTATTGTCATTTTCTTTTTCACAGTAACAGAACTAGAAAAAGCCATTTGATGATGATCATAATAAAGCTTATAGTGCTTTTCATCAGTAGATTTTAGAAGAAAGTATCAATACCTCCATTTTAAAGATGGACAAACTAAGGCAGAGAGAAGTAGTGACTTGCCAAAAGTCAAACAGGTCAGTGGCAGAGCTGGAAATAGAGTTCAGGTTCTTCTTTGAGTGCTGGTCCCTGTGTGTATTCATAATCTCAATGCGCCTGAGACCAGAAAATTCTAGCAAGTAGTGTCTGTAGGTCTATGCCAGCATCCCTGCTCTCCTTGTGGTCTGTGCCAAGGGCATAAGGGGTGAAACAGACTGATGCTTCTTCAGTTCCTCCTTACTGCTGAATTTGAGATAGTAGTTAGTAAGAATCCCCACCCTTCCTCAAGTACTGCAGAAGATTCATCAGGACAGAACATGAGTCATTCTCACCCTGCTCAAATGGCCCAAGCAGTTCTAGTTCCCAAGCCTCCCACGTACATCCTGGCGGCTCATCAGCATTCATTCCCCGGTGCGGGACTTAAATTATGCCCAGGCTTTAAGAATTGCTTCTCATGCCCCTACTCCTTTTCGGCCAGTGATGACCACTAGTGTGCCTCTGCTACCACAGAGAAGCTCATATCTCTGCTAAGTGCAGTACTGGCTGCTCTTTTCCCAGCTGAACATATCAGGCACAAGAACTCCACCTTTGGAAGCACCTAATGGAACATGCCATGAGGCCCCAGTCAGATCCAGGCCAGGTCCTCTGAATATTGACCTGAGACAGAGGAGAGCACCTCCTAGCTCGATGTCTGACTCAGGAATGGAAATGACTAGAGCGAAGGACCCTTTGGCTGGGCCTTCTCACGAGTAAAAGACGCTCTCATAGGCCTGAAAATAGATTCCCTCCTATATTTAAGAGAAGGGATCCTTAAGTAACTCCACCCAGGTAGGGTGAGTCCTTGCACCCAGGACACAAGGATTTAGGTCTTCCTAAGCCTCGTAGCCATGATCAAAAGGCGCATAAGAGCACGGCTTCTTCAGTATTGCTTCCCGCATCATCATCGATTATGCTGCCAACTGAGCACAGGGAGCGAAAGATCATGAACCATCACTACCGAAGATGACCACATGGTCGGAGGCTCCTTCATGGGTGGTAGTGTCGGCCATGTAAGGAGCCACTGATTACCAAGAGTCCCTTTACACTGACTCTGGCAACGTGAGGCAACAAGCTACAGCCTTCAATATCCTACACCACTCCTGAGGATATCGCCATCTTCCTGGATCTGCAATCTCTCCTATTGTGAGGTACACCCTTCACCAGGTAGAAGTTCATCCTGATTTCATCCACTAGTTGTGGCTTCCCAACATAGATACTGATTCTACTGCCAATGGAACTGGACTCTCATTATCAAGATTGTCAGATGTGTACCAGTGAAACAATCTCTCTCTCCTCCCCCCCCACCTCCCCCCCCAACTGAGGTAGATCAGCCTAAATGAGCTCAGGAGTCTCCTCCTACCAGTTTCATCCATTCAAATGGAGACCCCCCCCCTCCTCAGGACCAGTGGTACCCAAGTCTGTATCTTTAGTGATAAGATAAAATTTCACATGGTTACCTTGGCATCGATAATACCAGCACTAGAAAGACATGGTTCACAGTTCTCAATATGAAAGATGCATGCTTTCATGTTGATATTCACCCTTCCCACAGAAAGGTGTCTCTGCTTTGTCTCCCACTATCCTTGGGAATCTCTGTGAACGTGGAAAAGTCTTTTGGCTCAAACCTAGACTATAGATTTCATAAGAGCAACCTTAGACTCACTCAGGGCAAAGGCTTATCTCTCTATGGACAGATTCTAAGCCAGAAGCAGGCTGATAAATCAGATTATGAACGACCCATGGACATCGGTCTAGATTTGCCTTTCTCTCTTGGTTCACATGACATCATGTACTTACATAATGCCATTCGCTAGACTCTACAGCCGCTGCCAACAGGGTTGGCTGCACACAGTATATGTCCCAAGCAAATATAGCATGAATACTTTAGTGACAATCCCCATCAAGGTAAGAGTGTCTCTGAGCTGGTGGAAAGCTCGTGCACAAGTGTGCATGGGCATTCATTTCCTGTCCCCCACACCCAACAGGGCAGTAATCACAGGTGCCTCTTTTGATGGAGCCAACTCACATGGATGGTCACACAGCAGATGGTCACACTTGGATGCCCTTGGAAACCAGGATGCACGTAAATCTCCTGGAATTCAGAGCAGTCTGACAAGCATGCCATTAATCTAATCTCATCAATCAGACAATATGATAACTGTAATCTACTTTAAAAACCAGGGAGGAGCGAGATCCATTCCCTTGTGTATAGAAGCAGTCAGTTTATGGAACTGGTATATAGAGAAACCACTTCACCCTATCAGAACCATACCTTCCAGGAGCCCAGATTTTGCTGGCAGACAGACTCAGCTAGCACTTTGCCACTGACTATGAGTGGAAGTTATACAGCTCAGGGTGAACAGCATTTTCTCTCAGTGGGGAACCCTTCCTCAGGACCTGTTCTCATTGCAGGCAAACAGGAAATGCAGCACATACTGTTCCAGGGGAGCTTGGGACCACTTTTTAGAGGTAACGCTCTCCTAGTCCCTTGGACAGACAGTTTGAACTATGCCTTTCCGCCTATCCTCCTGCTTTCTCGAGTACTGCAGAACATTCAACAGGACAGAGCATGAGCTATTCTTGTGCCCAAATGGCCCAGGCAGTTCTGGTTCCCAGGTCTCCTGCATATGTCAGGCAAGCTGTCCATCAGCATTCATCCCTTGATTCAAGAGAAAGGTGAGAGCATAGAATCATAGAATCATAGAATATCAGAGTTGGAAGGGACCTCAAGAGGTCATCTAGTCCAACCCCCTGCTCAAAGCAGGACCAATTCCCAGCTACATCATCCCAGCCAGGGCTTTGTCAAGCCGGGCCTTAAAAACCTCCAAGGAAGGAGACTCCACCACCTCCCTAGGTAACGCATTCCAGTGTTTCACCACCCTCCTAGTGAAATAGTTTTTCCTGATATCCAACCTGGACCTCCCCCTCCGCAACTTGAGACCATTGCTCCTTGTTCTGTCATCTGCCACCACTGAGAACAGCCGAGCTCCATCCTCTTTGGAACCCCCCTTCAGGTAGTTGAAGGCTGCTATCAAATCCCCCCTCATTCTTCTCTTCTGGAGACTAAACAATCCCAGTTCTCTCAGCCTCTCCTCATAAGTCATGTGCTCCAGACCCCTAATCATTTTTGTTGCCCTCCGCTGGACTCTTTCCAATTTTTCCACATCCTTCTTGTAGTGTGGGGCCCAAAACTGGACACAGTATTCCAGATGAGGCCTCACCAATGTCGAATAAAGGGGAACGATCACGTTCCTCGATCTGCTGGCAATGCCCCTACTTATACAGCCCAAAATGCCGTTAGCCTTCTTGGCAACAAGAGCACACTGTTGACTCATATCCAGCTTCTCGTCCACTGTGACCCCTAGGTCCTTTTCAGCAGAACTGCTACCTAGCCATTCGGTCCCTAGTCTGTAGCAGTGCATGGGATTCTTCCGTCCTAAGTGCAGGACTCTGCACTTGTCCTTGTTGAACCTCATCAGGTTTTTTTCTGCCCAATCCTCTAATTTGTCTAGATCCCTCTGTATCCGATCCCTACCCTCTAGTGTATCTACCACGCCTCCTAGTTTAGTGTCATCTGCAAACTTGCTGAGAGTGCAGTCCACACCATCTTCCAGATCATTAATAAAGATATTAAACAAAACCGGCCCCAGGACCGACCCTTGGGGCACTCCACTTGAAACCGGCTGCCAACTAGACATGGAGCCATTGATCACTACCCGTTGAGCCCGATGATCTAGCCAGCTTTCTATCCACCTTACAGTCCATTCATCCAGCCCATACTTCTTTAACTTGGTGGCAAGAATACTGTGGGAGACAGTATCAAAAGCTTTGCTAAAGTCAAGAAATAACACATCCACTGCTTTCCCCTCATCCACAGAGCCAGTTATCTCATCATAGAAGGCAATTAGGTTAGTCAGGCACGACTTCCCCTTCGTGAATCCATGCTGACTGTTCCTGATCACTTTCCTTTCCTCTAAATGTTTCATAATTGATTCCTTGAGGACCTGCTCCATAATTTTTCCAGGGACTGAGGTGAGGCTGACTGGCCTGTAGTTCCCCGGATCCTCCTTCTTCCCTTTTTTAAAGATGGGCACTACATTAGCCTTTTTCCAGTCATCTGGGACCTCCCCCGATCGCCATGAGTTTTCAAAAATAATGGCTAATGGCTCTGCAATCTCACCCGCCAACTCCTTTAGCACCCTCGGATGCAGCGCATCCGGCCCCATGGACTTGTGCACGTCCAGTTTTTCTAAATAGTCACGAACCACTTCTTTCTCCACAGAGGGCTGGTCACCTTCTCCCCATGCTGTACTGCCCAGTGCAGCAATCTGGGAGCTGACCTTGTGCGTGAAGACAGAGGCAAAAAAATCATTGAGTACATTAGCTTTTTCCACATCCTCGGTCACTAGGTTGCCTCCCTCATTCAGTAAGGGGCCCACACTTTCCTTGATTTTCTTCTTGTTGCTAACATACCTGAAGAAACCCTTCTTGTTACTCTTAACATCTCTTGCTAACTGCAACTCCAAGTGTGATTTGGCCTTCCTGATTTCACTCCTGCACGCCTGAGCAATATTTTTATACTCCTCCCTGGTCATTTGTCCAATCTTCCACTTCTTATAAGCCTCTTTTTTGCGTTTAAGATCAGCAAGGATTTCACTGTTTAGCCAAGCTGGTCGCCTGCCATATTTACTATTCACTATTCTTTCTACACAAGCAGACATCTCAGCCCAGAAGCTCTTCACCTCATGCTTTGTATTTGGTTGGTTGTCAGTTCTTGTGGATTACCTCCTTACCCTCAAGATGACAGGTCTTTCCCTTAGCTCAATACAGGTTCATCTCTCAGTTCTTAAAGGGCTGAATTAGAACTTTCCCATCAGTAATAAGACAACCCCTCAGTTGGACCTTAAGTTAGTATTTAAACCCCTGGCTACCTGTTTGATGCTTCACCTGTCTATGAAGGTTGCTTTCCTTGTTGCCATCATCTCAGTCAGAGGGATAGGTGAACTGGGAGCCCTAATTGGAGACCCTCCTGTATTTCATAAAGACCAGGTCTCATTATGACTGCATCCAAAATTATCATCCACAGAAGAAGCTTTGGAATTCCACATAAACTAGACTATCCACTTACCTATAAAAAGCGACAAAGAGTCCTGTGGCACCTTATAGACTAACAGACATATTGGAGCATAAGCTTTCGTGGGTGAATACTCACTTCGTCAGATGCAAGAGTATTCACCCACGAAAGCTTATGCTCCAATATGTCTGTTAGTCTATAAGGTGCCACAGGACTCTTAGTCTGGATTTGTAAAAAGCGACAAACACGGCTACCCCTCTGATACTTTACACTACTTACCTATGTTCTTTCTAAAGCCCCATATGTCCAGCATTGAGAAAAGACTGCTCCCTCAATGTGAGATGAACTTTGGCATTTTACCGATGGAGAATGAGACAGACCAGAAAGTCACCTAGGCTGTTTCTTGCCAAAGCAGAATGAGGACAAGCTATTTCCTACCAGAGGATCTCCAAGTGGATCTCTGGCTGTAACTTATTGTATCAGTTAGTACACCTTCCTACACCACATAGGGAGTTAGCTCACTCCACAAGAACTTAGGCAGCCTCAGTAGCATCATTTCAAGAAGTACCTCTGCTTGATGTTTTCAAGGCAGCAATATGGTTCCATCCATGCAGGAGACATCACATTTTGGTCCAAGCCTCCTCTGCTGACTCATCCTTTGGGACAGCAGTTCTACAAGCGGCCATACCACCTATATACATGCACCCTCCTCTGAGTACTGCTTATCAGTCACCCACAGTGGAATACACAGAGGGACCAGCATTTGAAAAGGAGGAAAGGAAAGTTACTTACCCTTTGTAACAGGAGTTCTTGGTCCCTATCTGTATTCCACTACCTGCCATCCTTCCCTTTTGCTTCAGATCTTCTCTGATTCACAGTAAGAGGAAGAACTGGAGAGTTATTGGTCTTCATCCCCCATTATGCCCTCAGCACTTACTGAGGCAAGCAGGGGCACAGATGCAGACTAACAGACACTACTTGCTAGGATTCTCTAGTCTCAAATGCATGGAGTACACATGTATCCACAGTGGAATACAGGTAGGGAACACACATCTCAAAGAACTCCTGTTACAAAAGGGTAAGTAACTTCCCTTTACCAAGCAATCCAGATCACTCTGTATGACAGCCCGATCTTCTTCATTGTTTGCCAGTCTGTGTCATCAATTATTTCGTCTTTAATTCCAGATCATTCATAAAAATGTTGTACCAGTCCCTGTGGAGCCCCACTAGACACAGCGCATGATTCCCCATTTTAAAAAAGCGATGGTGTCCTTAATGAGGGCCACCTCCATCTCTTTTACCAACTTAATCCTTCCTAAGCAGGTTATAAACAGTGATTTTTAACATTCCAGTCATTCGGATTGTCCCAGCTAAGAAACTAACAAAATGTCCATTTTAATTATAATGTAATCTTATCTCACTTGTTTCAAAGTGAAGTATTTACACTGTGGTGGTTTACCTGGCTCTTGGTGACTTAAGGCCATTTTGTAATTTTGTTGGGTTTGGTTTGTCTGGAAAATTTACCTTCTGTTACACATTTTTCTAAGTTTAAGTTAAAGTACTTTACTCATAATTTAAAAAAAAATCTACCAGCACCTTGATGCATTGTTCTTCCTCCTCCTCCTTAGCTCCAATTCTCTTGGCCTTAGTAGCAGGAGAAGCAGCTGGGATCATGGAAAACATCAGTGATGATGTCATTGTTGGGCGCTGCCTTGCAATTCTCAAAGGCATCTTTGGCAGCAGTGCTGTCCCCCAGGTACTACTCACACTGTTTTGTATATCAGTCTGTTAGTCTATAAGGTGCCACAGGACTCTTTGCTGCTAGAAAACATAAGAATCCTAGATAATTGATTGTATTATCTACCTGTCTGTGCTAGGTATTTATGCCACTCTTTGCAACAGTGTTTGAATGCCTCCATGGTATATAAGAGTGCCAGCTGTTCTTTTCTAGGACTTGTTTATGGAGTGACTTTATCAAAACCATAACCATTTTTCAAAATGTCAGAGACCTTGTAGGACTTTAGATGGGTTTTGAATTGTTCGTTCTCTAGGCCACACTTAATCTGACAAGTCTTAAAAAATTGTGTAAACTAAAATGGTCAGATGTACATAAATTAATTCAGGAATTCTATTTTTAGATTAGGATCAGGGCAAGAATAGCAATTTCTGTGAAAGAATGACAAATAGTTAGGATCCTCTGTGCTAAATGTATTAACTGACCTAGCACAATGTTTACATCTTTGATACATTTATCACAATATCAGATTCTTCTTCGAGTGCTTGCTCATGTCCATTCCACATTAGGTGTGTGTGTGCTCGCCACATGCACCGGTGCCGGAAGTTTTTCCCTCAGCAGTATCTGTAGCAGAGCGGCTCTGGCACCCTCTGGAGTGGAACCCGCATGGCGTATAAGGGACACTACTGGCTCCCCCTATCCTCAGTTCCTTCTTGCTGCCAATGATGTTTCACGGAACGTTCGCTGCTCTTACTAGTGTTGCTTAGACTTCATTCATACAAACTAGAGTTCTTGTAAAGTTAGTGTACATAGTTAGTAATTGAGTTAGTTAGCCCTTAGCAATAGTTAGTTTTATTAGTCCTGTCAGGGACTTAGCTGTGGGATGGGGCATGCCCCGGACCCCAGGCTTTAAGCCCTGCAATAGCTGCAAACGGCCCATGCCCATGAGCGATCTGCATAGTAGCTGTCTTGGGTGCCTCGGTGAAGAGCACATAAGTGATGTGTCGAATCTGCAAGTCCTTTAAACCTAGGACTAAGAGAGAGCGTGAAAACAGACTTAGTGCTCCTGATGGAGTCGGCGCTCACTCCGGCCCCAGAGCAAAGGCCCAACTTGGCACCGCAGCATCGGTGTGTAGTGCCCCACTGGCACTGATCAACGGCCCCGGCCAGGAAGTCGAAGAAGGGCAGTAGGGGACGGTCTCGTACTCCCTGCAAGGGGAAGGACAGGGCTGAGGGCGAACTGAGACCCACGCTGGGCGGCTCATCTCCCCCGTCGGGAAGTCGGGCCTCAGCTCATGTCAAGCCTGGAAGCCCGGACACAGAGGCGGGCCTTCATCAGCTTCAGGTGCCGTCAACGCCTGAAGCGCTCCAGGCTGTGCAGGAGATCCTGATACTCCTAGTGCTGCCCACACCAGCCCTGGCAGTGGCCAGATCTTGGGGTAAGGCCGCCTTGGGACCTTTCCATCCGCCCTTGCCCCAACGGTACCGCTCCCGATCGCAGGGGACGTCCCACCACCGGTCACCCACTCAAAGCCATCATGCCTCCAAGTTAGGGAGGCAGACACATCGGAGCCCTCTACAATCACCAGACCTTGGGCACCAGCAGTGGGATTCGAGGCGGACCTCGCCAGTTACCTGGTGCTTCCCGGCAGGAACGTCAGGACCGTCCCTGAACATCATCAGAACACCATTACAGATCCCGGGAATGATCGGATGACCTGCAGGTCCTGTTCCTCGTTCGGTACCAGTCTGAAAGTGCGAGACATGGATTGGCAGTCTCCTGTCACAGATTCGCCGAGCGCCACCGGTCACGGAGGTCCCCATGGAAGTGCACATCCCGCTCGGACCAGTCCTCCTCTAGACATGATCGCGATTATCACTAGACATGAGGTCGCCGCTCCAGTGGATCCGGGTCACCAGCTAGCAATCGCTCCGGATATGGCTCCAGTACGGACCAAAGCTCCATATCAGCAGGGCAGCCTCCAAGACCCTCGGTGCCACCTGCATCATCGGTACTGAAACCTGCCTGGTGGCCGGGCCCATGGTACCCCTGGAACCTGTGTGGGTTCACCCAGCCCTCCCAGCCTGCCCACTCTGTGTCGGGAGCTTTGGACAGGCCTGTGGCCTCAAGAACCCAACTGCCTACGGTGCTTGAGGCCCCAGGGGATAAAACCCTGCAAGTCCATGTAGACCAAGAGGAACAGCTTGCTGGACCACCAAATGGTGTCGTGGAACCCACGGTACTGGCCGCCTCCTCCTCATCTCCAAATGAGGCCATCACAGAGCACCCTCACTCGGTTCCGCAGGATGATGCTAAAGTTCACCAGGAGCTGTTGAAGAGGGTTGCGTCCAACCTTGGCCTGCAAGCAGAGGAGTTGGAAGAGCAAATGGACTCCCTGTTCTACATCCTCTCCTCCACAGTCTCTGTTAGGGTCGCCCTTCCCCTTCATGAAGGGGTATTGAAGATATCCAGCATCTTGTGGCAAACCCCCTCCTCTCTGCCCCCCCCCATTTCCAAACGGGCAGAGCGTAAATACTTTGTCCCGACTGAGGGGCATGATACCTTTACTCCCATCCTGCTCCAAATTCCCCGGTGGTTGAGGCAGTTAACCACAGGGAACGCCAGGGGCAACCTAGAGCTACCCCCAAAAATAAAGACTCCAGGAGACTGGACTTTATTCCTCATCGAGTTTACAGTTGAGGGTGGCCAACCACCAGATCCTCCTTGGCTGCTACAACTTTAACATGTGGCAGACCTTAGCCAAGTTTGAGAATGCCCTCCCAGAAGGTTCCGGTAAAGAATACCGGGCGATCCTCGACAAAGGCACGGCCACTGCCAGGGCAGCCCTTCAAGCGGCATCTGACATGGCAGACTCTGCCGCCCACACCATGGTGTCTGTCATCTCCATGCGGTAAGCGTCCTGGCTGCTCTTCTCTGGGTTGTCCTCCAAGACTCAACAGTCGATTCAGGACCTCCTCTTTGATGGCCAGGCCCTGGATGGACAACAAATTACATGGGCTGAAGGACTCCCGAACCATCCTAAAAACCCTGGGGCTCTACGTTCCGGGTCCGGCATGTAAAACCGCAACTTCCCCAGAGGGAAGGGAGCCAGCCCCGGCAGGACCCGCCACACAAGGGCTACAGACTGTACACGAGCCACCCGCTCCCACCCTCTTCCCAGTTGGGGTCGTCCTGCTCCAAGCAAGGAGCTAAAAAGTCGCTTTGAGGGACGCCTGAGGACGACCTACCGGTCTATTTCCTGGATCCAGTTTTTTTGCAACCACCTTTCCTTTTTCCTCCCGGCGTGGTCAGCAATAACTTTGGATCTCTGGGTCCTCAGTAGGGTGGCGCACAGCTACACCCTCCCAGTTTATTTCCACACACGCCCACGCACACCCTCCCCATCTTTTTCACAAGAGTCTTCTCGAGCAGGAGGTTCAGGGGCTCTTCTGATCCCAAAGGCCAAGGGTGGTCTGTGTCCTTTCCTGGACCTGTGAGACCTGAACAGATACCTAAGGAAGCTAAAGTTTTGCATGGTCTCCCTGGCCTCCATTATCCCCTCGCTGGATCCAGGAGACTGGTATGCCGCCCTCGACCTGAAAGACACACGCTTTCACGTAGCGATTTTCCCAGGACACGCACGCTTTCTCCGTTTTACGGTTGGTTCGGCCCACTACCAGTTTGTGGTTCTTCCGTTTGGCCTGACTACAGCATCAAGGGTGTTTACCAGGTGCATGGCAGTAGTCGCGGCCTACCTCAGGCGTCGGGATATCCAAGTTTACCTGTACCTCAACGACTGGCTGGCCTAAGGCAGCTACAAGGCTCAGGTCTAACGCGACATCACTATGCTTACAAGCCACGTGCCGCTCCTTGGGACTACTGGTCAACCACAAAAAGTCCACGTTAGTTCCTGCTCAAAGGATAGAATTCATCGGGGCCATGACTGACTTGACCCTGGCGAGAGCGCTCCTGCCGTTAGACAGGTTTCAGGCCCTGATGGACCTTATCATGAAAGTATCCACATTTCCCCTGACAACGGCCAGGGTGTGTCTGCACCTGCTAGGCCGCATGGCAGCTTGCACATACGTGGTCCGCCATGCCAGGCTCTGCATGCGGCCCCTGCAGCAATGGCTGGCGTCAACCTATTCCCAATCCAGGGACCACCTGGAAAAGATTGTAACCATTCCTCCAGCGGTTCTCACCTTGCTGCAGTAGTGGACTGATCACAAGAAGGTCCTGGAAGTAGTCCCACTTCATCTGTTGAGCTAGTGTTGGACGCTTCGAGGTGTGCCCCCCAAATGAGGTCCGGACATCTCCAGACCCAGGGGACGTGGACTCCAGAGGAGACAATGTTACACATAAATGTCAAGAAGCTCAGAGCGTTCTGCTAGCCTGTTGGGGCTTCCTGTTGCACCTGTCGGGAAAAGTGGTGAGAGTCCTTATGGACAATATGGCCTTGATGATCTACATCAACAGGCAAGGAGGAGCGTGCCTGTCAGCTCTCTGACAAGAGGCTCTCCATCTCTGGGACTTCTGCATCAGCCACGGCATCCATCTGGAAGCTGGTCACCTCCTAAGCATCAGGAATGCCCTAGCAGATCACCTCAGCAGGGACTTCTCCTCTCACCATGAGTGATCGCGCCACCCGTGGCCTGCACAATCTTCCAGAGGTGGGGAACTCTCTGTTTCACCTGCTAGCAAACAGATCTACTTGGAAAGTGCCATCGGTATTGTTCCCGGCAGGGCCTGAGCAAGGGCTCCCTCTCTGATGCCTTCCTCCTGTCGTGAGCCGAGGGTCTGATGTACACGTTCCCTCCGATTCCTCTGGTCAGCTGGGTCTTAGTAAAGGATGAAGAGAGACAAGGCACAGGTTATCATGATCACCCCTGCATGGCCTCGCCAGCACTGGTTTGGCACGCTCATGAACATGGCAGTGGTCCCTTCTCTGGCCCCTTCCCTACCATCAGGATCTGCTGTTACAGGATCACGGTCGGCTCCTACACCCCAACCTCGAGTCTCTACACCTCTTGGTGTGGACGCTCCGTGGTTGAACCCAGAGGAACATACCTGCTCGGAGGAGATCCAGTAGGTCTTCCTCCGAAGTAGGAAACCATCCATGAGATTAACTTACTTGGCCAAGTGGACGAGGTTTTCCCGCTGGATGTTGGAGCGTGGCATTTCTTCCTCGCGTTCCTCAGTGCAGTCCATCTTGGACTACTTACTGCATCTCAGGACCCAGGGTCTGGTGCATTTTCCATTAGAGTGCACCTTGCAGCCATCTCTGTGTTCCACCAGCTGATCCAAGTTCAGATAGTCTTTTCTCATGACATGACTGTCAGGTTCCTGAGGGGCCTTGAGAGGATTTACCCACAGGTATGGGCCCCTCTCCTGCAGTGGGACCTTTAATCTGGTCCTCTCAAGGCTCACCGGCCTGCCTTTCGAGCCGCTGGGCTCCTGCTCCCTTTCCTACTTATCCTGGAATGTCGCTTTCCTGCTGGTGGTGACATCAGCGAGATGAGTCTCAGAGATTAAGGCCTTGACTTTGGAACCACCTTATACAGTAAAAAGAACAGGAGTACTTGTGGCATATATATCCGAAGAAGTGGGCTGTAGTCCACGAAAGCTTATGCTCTAATAAATGTGTTAGTCTCTAAGGTGCCACAAGTACTCCTGTTCTTTTTGCGGATACAGACTAACACGGCTGCTACTCTGAAACCTTATACAGTGTTTTATAAGGACACAGTCCAGCTGCGGCCTCACCCAGCCTTCCTACCGAAGGTGGTATCTTCCTTCCATGTGAGCCAGGACATGTTTCTGCCTGTGTTCTGTCCCAAGCCGCACAAGACTGCTGAGGAGAGGCGTCTGCATCCGCTGGACGTCCGGAGGGCCTTGTCCTTTTACCTGGAGCGTACCAAGCCTTTCCGTAAATGGACCGATCTCTTCATCGCTACAGCGGTTAGGATAAAGGGCCTTCCAGTTTCTTCGCAGAGGATTTCCTACTGGATCACCTCTTGCCTAAAGACCTGTTACGAGCTAGCAAAGGTCCCGCCGCTGCTGATTGTCAGGGCCCATTCGACTAGAGCACAGGCATCTTCGGCGGCCTTCCTGGTGCACATCCCGATCCAGGACATCTGTAAAGCCACGACCTGGTCCTCAGTCCACACATTCACGTCTCATTATACCATCACTCAGCAGGACAGAGACTACACTGGGTTCAGCAGAGTTGTATTACAATCTGCGCAGCTGTGCACTCCTACCCACCTCCATGGGAACTGCTGGGAGTCACCTAACGTGGAATGGACATGAGCAAGCACTCAAAGAAAAAAAGACAGTTACCTTTTCTGTAACTGGTGTCCTTCGAGATGTGTTGCTCATGTCCGTTCCACGACCCGCCCTCCTTCCCCAGTTTCAGAGTGTCTGGCAAAAAGGAATTGAGGGTGGGGGAAGCCAGTGGCGCCCCTTATATCGCGCCATGCGGGTGCCACTTCAGAGGGCACCAGAGCTGCTCCCCTACAGATACTGCTGAGGGAAAAACTTCCAGCACCAGTGCATGTGGCGAGCACATGCACCTAATGTGGAATGGACATGAGCAACACATCTCAAAGAACACCAGTAACAGTCTTTTTTGTAATGTCCCTCTAATTTAAAAATGGGCCATAATGTGGCATCCCAGGTCTAGAACTGGCAAAAGCAGTTTGGTCAGGCAGGATATTCCTAAAGATCCTTCATGAGTCTCAGAAGGGGCTCTTCGTTCACAATTGTAGGAAGTGCTACCATTTTGCATATTTTTAAGTGCATAAATTCTATTCCCATGCACAAACAGCATGGGAATTGCAGTTCTCAACAGGTGCTAAGTCACTGCTTTGTGATTGTGTTCAAAACATCTGATTCCAATCTTCTATCTTCTATGGAGATTCTGTACTATTGTCCTGTTAAATGTGTTTGATAGAATATCTGTAGAAGTGAGCTTCCTGATCCATGACAAACTGTGGTGCAAATATTTCTTAACACACAGGAAAACAAATACAGACACATACCGTGATAGCATTAGGGGCCTCATGCTTATTTTACTTGCTGTAACTTACTCATGTAGAACTAGTGACATATACAACACAACACTCTTCTCTTCTTGTCTTAGCCCAAGGAGACAGTGGTATCTCGTTGGCGTGCTGACCCTTGGGCCCGGGGGTCCTATTCTTATGTAGCGGCTGGATCGTCTGGAAATGATTATGACTTGATGGCTCAGCCAATTACTCCAGGACCAGCCATTCCAGGTGCTCCCCAGGTGAGAGAATCTACAAATGCAATTATAAATGACTGGCATGAGAACTTAATAGGATTTCAAAAGCCATTTGTGAAACAGGAGCATTTGGTAATTCATCCATTCCTCAGATACTCTTATGATTAGAACTGGTCTGAAAACAGAATTTTCTCTGGAAAATCCAACATTTCGAAATTTATTTTTGTTCTAAATTGGAAAAAGAAGTAAAAATTTTGAAACTCCTGAACAGAAATTCAAAAAAGTCTATTTGGAAACATGGAGATATTTCATTTTGATTATGTCAAAGCATTATAATAAAATATATAATAATAAACATATTCTAATGTACAATATTACATTGTGATACAGGAGGGCCAGGGAGCAGTGGGAGAGTGGTAGAGGGGAAGTATATAAGCCCTAGGCTAATTAAGGTGTGGTTCCCTGAAGACTGGGGAGGGTTTCTACAGCACCTGTAGTCAATTAAGGCCTTGTTAGCAACCTAATAAAACGCCCTGCTTCAGGCAGTCAGGAGAGAGAACTGGAGCTTGGAGGTGTACTGTGAGACTTGGAAGATCAGAAAACCGGAGTAAGGGAAACCCTGCCCCAGCAGGGGAGGGAGATTTCCTCTCCCAGCATCTAAGGGCTGAAGGTACCTCACCCAAGGGGGAAGAGAGTAAGGACCCACAGAGGTTGAGAGGGGCTGGGACTCAGAGTGAGGAGCAAACCCAGACCCCTACCCTGCTTCCCTCCTTTACCACCTTCCCGGGCCACTAGTGGGGCCCTCGGTGCCCCAAGAGGAGGGGCAAGAGGTGGCATCTTATCCCCCACCCCCCGCCCAAGAAAAGCGCAGGACCCACCATACTACATCGGCCATCTTGTCACACGTGGTGTCAGGAGTGGGATTTCTGCACCATGAACATAATCCAGGGTGGGTCACAACCACCCTGCCTCAAGATGGAGGATCTGGTCAAAGCACTGGTGCAAGCCACTGCCGCCCAGCAGAAGTGCCCAGGTCCAGGCAAGTGCCCAACAGGAGGCCCTGCAGCAAGAGACCAATCACCTGCTGATGACCCAGGCCACCCAAGATCGGGCCATGCTGCAGGAACTAGTGAACCAAGTGAAGGCCCTTATGGAGCTGAGCTGCAGGTATGATGGGACACATTCCCTACGGGCCAGCTACTGTCTGCAGAAAATGACCAGGGAGGATGATGTGGAGGCGTATCTCCTGGCCTTTGAGAGGACAGCCCTGAGGGAGGCCTGGCCCCGAGACCAGTGGTCAGGTATCCTTGCCCCATTTTTGTGCGGGGAGCCCCAGAAGGCCTACTATGATATGACCACAGAGGAGGCAGCAGCTTACCCCCGACTGAAGGCGGAGATCCTAGCCAGGGCAGGGGTAACGACGGCCTTGCGAGCTTGAAGGTTCTATGAATGGCAGTACTGTGAAGACAAGACACCGCGATCACAACTATTTGACCTAATCCACCTAGCCCGGAAGTGATTACACCCACAGGCTCTCAATTCAGAGAAAATGATGGAGCTTCTGGTGCTGGACCACTATACAAGGGGACTACCTGCGGGCCTCCAAGCCTGGGTAGGCCAGAATGATCCCTCCACCTATGACGAACTAGTCACCTTGTAGAGAGACAACTGGCAGCCCGTGAACTGTTCGAAACCCCATGAGGTGAAACACGGCGTTTCAGGAAGCCAGTCCCTACCCCAAGGATGATCGAGAACTCCAGGAAAGCCATAGCTGGGAGAACAGGCACCAAGGAGCGGCCTGAGGCCCCAAAGGGACCTAGGGGTCCGGGGGGAGAGGGTTGGGGAAGCGAGTCAGAGGGCCCAAGACACAGGGCAACCTCCGGAATGAGATATCGCTGTTGTGAGTGTGGGGAGTTGGGGCATATAGCAGCCCAGTGCCCCAATAGGGAGGAGCCCATGCAATGTAATCTGGGGGATCCCGGGGACCAATGTGGCCTAATCAGCCTGGTGGGGGTTGCGATGGCCCAATATGAGTACACCAGGCCAGTAAAGATGAATGGCATCCGGACCATAGCTTTGGTGGACTCTGGGAGTGCTGTCACATTGGTCTCAGGGAAGTTAGTGGGGCAAGACCAACTGAGTGGACTGGAGTGACCTATGTCCATGGCACAGTAAATTTCTACCCCACAATTCCAATACGGATTGAGATCCAGGGAAATACTACCAAGATGACTGCGGGGGTGGTCCCCAAGCTCCCCTACCCAGACTTAATCGGCAGGGACTTTCCTGGGTTTGAGAGCCTACTCTGTCCCCCTCCTCCCCCCCAATTGAGTTAGGGGAGGGAAGTAAACCCCGAGCAGAATGTGAGGTACCCATGGATGACCCTACCACAATTTTTGCTGGGTTTTCCCCCAGAGTTATTTTCACCCCCTGGGAAGTTCCGGAAATCCAGACGGGAAAGGAGGGCAGACAAAAGATTAAGAACCAGGATCTTGGCGGCAAACCAGAGAACTGCCCTGGTTGGGAGGGGGCTCCGTGGAGACCCAGAGACGGCCCCCAGCATGAGCGGAAGCACCCCAAAAGAAGGAGGGGAGCCCAAGTCAATAGAATCAGGCCAGATTGGTCCCGCACGTGAATGTTTTGGGCAGGACCAAGCCGATAATCCACTGTATGCGAATGTGAGGGAGGAGGTAGTAGAGGTAAATGGCGTGCCAGTAGAAGGGTAAACCAAAGGCACGGGGCCATACTACATAATCAAGCAGGATCTGTTGTACCGGGTAGTGCCAATATGGGGAGAAGTAGTAGAACAGCTCTTGGTGCCACAGAAGCACACAAGGGCTGTATTAGTGTTAGCTCACAGTCATCTGTTTGGGGGACATTTAGGAGCAGACAAGACCCTGAATAGAGTCCTAAGAAGGTTCTACTGGCCAGGGGTACGGGCAGAAGTCCAACGCTATTGCACCTCCTGCCCAGAGTGCCAGCTGCATAGTCCCGGACCTCAGTTAAGGGCCCCGTTGATACCCTTGCCCATAATTGAAGTTCCTTTTGAAAAGATAGCAATGGATCTAGTAGGCCCGCTAGAAAGAACGACCAGGGCCACTGAAGCATACTTGTCATCCTGAACTACGCTACACGGTACCCTGAAGTCATTCCTTTAAGAAACCCCATATCCAAGGCAATTGCAAAAGAACTGGTGCAGGTTTTTGCTAGGGTAGGCATCCCTAAGGAGATCCTGACAGATCAAGGGACTCCCTTCATGTCGAGCGTAATGAAAGACTTATGTATCCTGCTCCGCATCCAAGCCTTGCGGACCTCGGTCTATCATCCCCAAACAGATGGTCTGGTTGAACGATTTAACCGCACTCTCAAGAGTATGATCCGAAAGGTGGTGGCCTAAGATGGAAAAGACTGGGATACCATCCTACCATACCTGATGTTTGCAATACGAGAAGTTCCCCAAGCATCTACTGGTTTCTCCCCCTTCGAGCTACTGTATGGACGCCACCCACATGACATATTAGACATTGCGAAGGAGGAATGGGAGGAGCAACCCAACCCAGGGAAGAATATCATTGCACATGTAGCCCAGATGAGAGAACGAATAGCCCAAGTGATCCCCGTAGTACGAGAGCATTTGGAGAAAGCACAAGAGACGCAACGAACCTACTACAATCGTCAGGCAAAAACACGGAAATTTCAACCAGGAGAACGGGTGTTGGTGCTGGTACCAACAGCAGAAAGTAAGCTCCTGGCCAGTTGGTGTGGACCCTGTGAGATCGTGGAAGCCGTTGGGGAGGTGAATTATAAGGTAAAGCAGCCAGACCGATGAAGGCCAGAGCAGATCTATCATGTCAGCTTACTGAAACACTGGCGCGATCGGGAAACGTGCCTGGCCGTCCTGCCAGCTCCACTCCAGGCAGATGGCCCACAAGGGTAGGTAAGGATATCCCCCGAATTAGCCCCAGAACAACAAACAGAGGTCGTCAAAATGATCCAGCGGAACCAAGATGTGTTCTCCACACAACCAGGCCGTACAACGTTGATCCAACACCATATCGTCACCTGTCCCGGAGCAAGGGTGACAATAAAACCATATCACATCCCGGAGGCAAAAAGAGAAGAAATTAGGGCAAAAGTAAGGAAGATGCTAGAACTTGGGGTTATTGAGGAATCCCACAGCCAGTGGTCCAGCCCTATTGTTTTGGTCCCCAAGCCTGGTGACACCTTGAGGTTTTGTAATGACTTTCAGAAGTTAAATGAGATATCCCAATTCGATGCCTGCCCAATACCACATGTTGATGAGTTGGTGGATCAGTTAGGCAAGGCCCGATACTTGACCACCTTGGACTTGACAAAAGGCTACTGGCAGATTCCCCTGGCTGAGGATGCCAAGGAAAAAAACGCTATCTCTACACCTGACGGCCTCTTCCAATATACCGTCCTCCCTTTTGGGCTCCATGGGGCCCCTGCAACTTTCCAGCGATTGATGGACAGATTACTTCGACCCCATGCCAAGTATGCTTCTGCCTATTTAGATGATGTGGTAATCCATAGTCCTGACTGGGAGACGCACCTGGAGGAAGTGGAAGCGGTACTAGGTACTCTTAAACAGGCTGGCCTCACCACTAACCCATCCAAATGTGCAATAGGGCTAGCCGAGGCCAGATACCTCGGGTATGTAGTCGGAAGGGGCCTGGTGAAGCCCCAGTGGAACAAAGTGGAGGCAATACAGAAATGGCCCCACCCGATTCGCAAGAAACAAGTCAGAGCATTCTTAGGGATAGTAGGGTACTATCGACGGTTCATCCCTCGCTTCGCCACAAGGGCAGCGCCTCTGACGAACCTGATAAGAGCTTGGGGCCCAGAGATAGTTAAGTGGACCGAGGAAGCAGAAGAAGCTTTCACAGACCTAAGGACGTCCCTTTGCAGCCATGCAATGCTCATAGCCCCAGATTTCACAAAGGAATTCATCCTACAAACAGATGCCTCAGAGGTAGGACTTGGGGCCGTCCTTTCACAGATGGTGGGGAATGAGGAGCACCCAATCCTTTACCTCAGCCGAAAGCTCCTGCCCAGGGAGCAACAGTACGCCGTAGTAGAAAAGGAATGCCTAGCGATTAAATGGGCCATGGAGGTTTTACGGTACTACCTACTTTGACGGCGGATCACCCTTGTGACAGACCACGCCCTACTCCAGTGGATGCACACAAATAAGGAGAGGAATGCATGAGTGACTAGATGGTTCCTGTCCCTACAACCTTTTCACTTCCGGATCCAGCATAGAGCCAGAAGTCAACATAGCAACGTGGACAGCCTATCACGACAACACTGTCTCTCGTCCCAAGTAGCCCAACCCCATGGTGTTGAGCAGGGCGGGGAGGATATGTGATACAGGAGGGCCACGGAGCAGTGGGAGAGGGGAAGTATATAAGACCTAGGCTAATTAAGGTGTGGTTCCCTGAAGACTAGGGACGGTTGCTACAGGTTAATTGGAGCACCTGTAGTCAATTAAGGCCCTGTTAGCAACCTAATAAAACCCCCTGCTTCAGGCAGTCAGGGGAGGAGGAGGAAGGAGAGAGGACTGGAGCTTGGAGGTGTGCTGTGAGACTTGGAAGATCAGAAAACCAGAGTAAGGGAGACCCTGCCCCAGCAGGGGAGGGAAACTCCCTCCCCCAGCATCTAAGGACTGAAGGTACCTCACCCAAGGGGGAAGAGAGTAAGGACCCGCAGAGGTTGAGAGGGGCTGGGACTCAGAGTGAGGAGCAAACCCAGACCCCTACCCTGCTTCCCTCCTTTACCACCTTCACTAGTGGGGCCCTCGGTGCCCCAAGAGCAGGGGTAAGGGGTGGCATCTTAGCCCCACCACCACCAAGAAAAGCAGGACCCACCATACTACATCGGCCATCTTGTCACAAAATAAAAAGGTAGAAAGAACATTTTACCTTATTGAAACGAGAAAGATGAAATTATTTGTTTTCACACTTTTCCATTGAAACTTTCATCAAAATAGAAAAGTTTTGAGTTCGAAGCTGTTTTCTCCACCTGAAAACTCTTCCATCAAAATTTTTTTGACCAGCTCTACTAATGAACCTTCCTCTTGTGCTGTTAGTTCTTGCAGTAAAATGTTTCAGCTGCCTGATGGCAGTGAATGTGCTTAGCTCTTAGTCCAATCCTCCCATTCAAGAAGTAAAAGTAAGAATTTGGCTCATCTTATTCCATGAAAAAAGCCGAGAGGTAGATGATGCTATAACAGAGGTTCTGGAAATGAGCATAAATCGGTCTAGTACATCCTCTGCCTGTCAGGAAGCATGTACAGAAATAAGTGTCATTCACAAAGTGTCTTCCCAGCCCCCAAGTTGCTTGAGGCACATTACAAAGATTCCCAACAAAAATATCAATTCAGCTCCACCTTCGCCATGATGCAGCAAGGGGCCACCCTGTAACATGTATCCACATCGTGTAGTGGGGGAAGGAATAGGTTGTAATAAGTTACAAGAAATGCCTCCGAAGAATCATTTTAAAACATTTTCAAGGTGAGGAGTGATGGGATAATGTAGAAGGGATTCGGGAAGTGTCCATACCTTAGGAGCCACAGTGAAAGTCCTGTCTCCTGCTAACCTATTGAGCAAATGGTGGAATCCCTAAAAGCAGGGGGCTTCTGAACACCTCATGGTGAGGCACCAGCACCAGGGTCTTATTTAGTCTCTCTAAATACTGTTATGGTGGTTAAATCCATTAGTTTAGCCCCTGATATGTTGCTGGATAGTCTGCACCACAGACTGTAATGTACAAACCGTTAATTGTCTCAGGTTTTTCCTCTCTGCCTTTATTCAGACCACAGTATGTCAGTGTTCACTAGTGAACTTTTAGTGCGCAGCAGCAGCAGGGTCAATGGAGATGCTTAGTGTGTGGCATGCTGAAACGCTGTAGATTTACACCCCAGCTCGATGTGCAATAAGTGTTCGTGTAGACAGGCCTTTAATCAGGTGTGGTGGTGTGGAAATGATCAAACATGTAATGTTGAATGCACAACATTCTGTGTTCTCTCTCAGTGAAATTTCTGGCTTCAAAACCGAACTCTATAATAATCTTTCTTTTTGCTCTAATGCCCAGCTCCCTCGACAGCTAGCAGTAAAGTGTTCCCTTGCAACACAGTACATGTCTTTTTAAAGCTGAAAATTTGTGATAGTTGGGAGGCAGATGAGGATTCTCCTCTGGTCAAGGGGCATTTGTTGAAGGAAAGATTATAACATTCCCTGAGATTACCTAGTTCATACCTAAACCAGCTTCGTGCAGCAGAAGTAACTCTGTGACTAGGAGAAATGTTTATTTTTAAGTAGTTCGCCTGAGAAATCTAGTGTTTGAGAGCGAGAACCTGAGCTAAGTCAGCTATATGACACTTAACAATGTGCTGTTTGTTCTTCTTCCCAGCCAATTCCTCGCCTCTTCTTCGCAGGAGAACACACAATTCGTAATTACCCAGCAACGGTCCATGGTGCTCTACTGAGTGGGCTGAGAGAAGCAGGGCGTATTGCAGACCAGTTTCTTGGGGCCATGTACACTCTGCCACGCCAAGCTACACCTGGTGTGCCCACACCACAGGCCCCTAGCATGTAAGGGAGATGCAAGCTGCCCGACAGAGGAGTGATGGATTCATAATGCATTTGCTGTGGACTTGTTTTTGGGAGCAAGATATCTTCGTAGTCTGTAGCAGTAGCCACTGAAAGCACTGTGCCAGAAGTCACTTAATAGTCACCCCATTGGAATGGCCTTTATGAAATATGATCTGACTATTGCCCATGCACCTGGTATACAGATCCCTGTCTGTCTGTTTTTCCAAGTGTATGTACAGTCTCTTACTGCCAAACTGGTCAGGAATTCCTATGGCAGTGCAAATACATTGGGAATCCAAGCTCCTGGTGTTTAGTTGGATTTCTTTTGGCACATAAAGAACCTACTGGCGTGTTCACAGTTCAGTAATTGCACAAAAGGTTTCAGACTCTAATAGCTGGTTGTTGTTGGTAACAGTGTAGAATTCGTCTCTTATGTGGATTTTTTGATTGTTTGTTTTTGAAAAAAATAAAGTTTTCACCATGTTCCTCTCTTCCTCTTTCATTTGAGAATTAAATTGGTGCAGTTGTTTTTCCTCAGTAGTAAAAGCAGAGTTACAAGTAATGCTCATCGCAGAACCACTCCAAAATAGTCCTTAAGCCACTGCAATGTCATCTCTCACTTGGGATAAATAGTCTTTGAATCAGGGGACTGAAAGCCAAGTGGGTGCCCTAACCACCAGGCTACAGCATTATTCATTCTCTCCCCCTTCGCACACCCGCCCCCATCCCCATAACTGTTTAAGTATTTATACAAAATGGAACAGCTTCAACAGGAGAGACTGAGGGAGCCCCACAACAGAATATCCCATAGCTCAATGGTCAGAGAGGGAATGTGGTGAAAAATTGAATTCTGGTCTCCCACATCCCAGATATATTCTCTAGCCACTGGGCTAAAAGTTGTCAGAGAGAATGCAGCAGCGGCTCCTTCTTCTCCCGCATTTCTTGCAAGAATGGCTGACCTCAGGAGAGGAGTTCCCAGCTGTGAATTGCTACCATTGAGAGGTGCCTCCTTCAACCTGGATTTAGATGCCTAACCGCCTGAGGGGGTGGGGCTTAGGACACATTCCTCTCCTCAGCCTCTCCTTTGGCTATCTTAGGCAGCTCCCCATCTAGCATACAGTCTTTTGTGGATCCCTTTCCTAGATGTCTGTCTCTCCCTGTTCATTGTATAGGGAGCCTGGGCACCTAAGCTGGCTTTGTGGGTCCCATTGTCATTCCAGTCTAGGCATCTAAGTTCCTTTTGTGTATCTGAGCCTCAGTTCTCTAACAGAATTACTGCCATTCTTCAGTCTAAGACAAAGTATTAGCAATTCTGGTCCCTTTCAACTGCAAAAAGAGAGCTGCAGGCTCAGGTGAGTCAGGTTGCTTAATGTGAAGAGCTAGACACAGGAAACATGAGAGAGAAATTTTTAAGTAATAAAACCTGAGGCAAGAAATCTGTTATACAGTCTTCTGCGTGGTGGCCTTGGTCTCCTGAGTATCAGTCACATGCACACCTAACTTTGGGTTTTCGGTAACTTTTAAGCGCACTTTCAGATGTTGAGTTTCTTGAGTTCTTCAATTACAAACGAAATGAGAATGTACACTCTTCAGCGCAGGGTCATCATCTTTTTGGCTAGCATGACTCATAGAATATCAGGGTTGGAAGGGACCTCAGGAGGTCATCTAGTCCAACCCCCTGCTCAAAGCAGGACCAATCCCCAACTAAATCATCCCAGCCAGGGCTTTGTCAAGCCTGACCTTAAAAACCTCCAAGGAAGGAGATTCCACCACCTCCCTAGGTAACCCATTCCAGTGCTTCACTGCCCTCCTAGTGAAAAAGTTTTTCCTAATATCCAACCTAAACCTCCCCCACTGCAACTTGAGACCATTGCTCCTTGTTCTGTCATCTGCTACCACTGAGAACAGTCTAGATCCATCCTCTTTGGAACCCCCTTTCAGGTAGTTGAAAGCAGCTATCAAATCTCCCCTCATTCTTCTCTTCTGCAAACTAAACAATCCCAGTTCCCTCAGCCTCTCCTCGTAAGTCATGTGCTCCAGCCCCCTAATCATTTTTGTTGGCCTCTGCTGGATTCTTTCCAATTTTTCCACATCCTTCTTTTAGTGTGGAGCTCAAAACTGGACACAGTACTCCAGATGAGGCCTCACCAATGTCCAATAGAGGGGAATGATCATGTCCCTCGATCTGCAGGCAATGCCCCTACTTATACAGCCCAAAATGCCTTTAGCCTTCTTGGCAACAAGGGCACACTGCTGACTCATATCCAGCTTCTCATCCACTGTAACCCCTAGGTCCTTTTTTGCAGAACTGCTTCTTAGCCATTCAGTCCCTAGTCATTAACATGCTCTAGGGCAGTGTTAATGAGTTTTAGAAGCCAGGAAGATGTTGGCTGTTGCTCTCTCTACTTCTCTATCTACATTTCTGGACTCTGTTTTTTGCAGTAGGGTAACTTTAACAAAAATTAAATTGCTAAATAAATGTGACCATTTGGTAAAAGTTACTGTTGTTTCTCTGCAGAGCTGTTTGATAGTAATCTCACGTCTGCGTAATGTGTAAAGCCTGCCAGATGTCTTTCTTGGAGCCATACAGCGTGCTGCTGCCAGGCGTTTTCATGCTAGTGTAGAGAAGTGCTGCAGCAATCAGTGCACTCTGCAGAAAAGAACATTCGGTTCTTATTTAAATGCCCTCAGCCGATTTATTATATAACCATTAGGAATGAAGGAATCATTTTAGAATTGCAGACATGATGAACACAGATACTGAACTACTCCATTTGTCTTCACCTAGTGTCCTACTTCTTTGTCAGATGTGAGCATTCCTAACAGGGGGGATGCTCTGAGTTGCACTAGCTGGCTGTGGCCCTAGGGATCCATATCGCAGCGGGAGTAGCGAGAGTGCAATGTTTTCCACTAGCCCACCCTATCCTGCTTGTGTCTGCACTGGGAGCTCCATGGAGGAAAGGTAGCAGCTGCCTGCTGCAGACTCCTCCACAGTGAGGACTGGAGGGATCTGTGCACTCCCTGAGTGGGGCAAGAATCAGAATCAGTCTTTCTCATCTTTTTCTCTCGTGTTAATCCTATCAAACAGGGTCTGCTCTACAAGTCCTCTCCCTCCAAAGTGCTCTGTTCAGTTTTATATTACACTGCTCTACAGCCAAAATGCTTCTGAAATAAATGTAGTCAAACTTTACTAATTCTGGGTCACTGAGAACGAAAATGATGCTTAAAATTGTTGATTGGCTCTAGTTTTCAAAATATGCTATTGGGTCAGTATATACGACCCTTGACTTGGGAATGGCCGAGGATAAGTGAGTTATACAGGGAAGGGATCTCAATTTAAACCAGAAATGACTAAAATACATCTTTGACTGGATCTATGAATAAATCTATGACTGGGTTTGGACAAAAACAACAAGGAGTCTGGTGGCACCTTAAAGGGTTTGGACAGTACTTGCTTTTTAGGCAAAACAATGAATGATGCAATCTGAAGCTGGTATTGCGTCATACATGATATGAATTGCATCATGTTATTCCTAGAAGTCATGGATGATGCAATCATAATGAAGCTTACATCACTCTGCTGAACAAATTGCCCTATATCAGCTCTAGAAATCATACAGTGTCGTGCTCGCTTATTGTCAGTGTTTGATTTTGCAAAGGGACACATTTCTGTTTAGCCAAAGTGAGCAGAGATGCCTCGTACTTGTGTGAACAGTGCAAATAACTTCTGCTATGTTTGTGGTGAAGTCACTTTTGCATCACAAAAGCGCAGTATAACCACTATGGTTAAGAAAGCCTATCACCTTTATTTTGGCTGCAAAATTGGAGATCAGGACAAGAGGTGGGCCCCACACATATGCTGCAACACTTGTGCAACAAATCTTTGCCAGTGGTTGAACAGGAAAAGAAAATCTATGCCTTTTGCAGTGCCAATGATTTGGAGAGAGCCAACAGATCATACCAGCAATTGTTACTTCTGCATGGTGCCTCCAGTTGGGAAAGGTGTGCCAAAGAAGATAAAGTGGACTGTGCATTATCCAAACATTCCATCAGCTATTCGCCCAGTACCCCACGGAGAAGGACTGCCGGTTCCTGATGCACCAGAATCATTCTCACTTGAGTCAGACGAGGAAGAGGATGAAACTTCTGGTCCTGAACCATCAATGTCACAGGACCCACATTTTCTCCCATCCTCCTCCTCTGAACCACACCTCATAACACAAGGTGAACTGAATGACCTTGTCAGGGATTTGGAACTACCCAAGAGTAAGGCAGAGCTGTTGGGCTCCAGACTACAGCAGTGGAATCTCCTGGCAGGTGATGTTAGGGTTTCCATGTTCCGTGACCGTCAAAAGGATTTTGTCCCATTCTTATTCCTGGAAGGTGATCTTGTAGCCTGCAACAACATCGATGGTGTGATGGCAGCCCTCAACATCGTTCACGATCCAGATGAGTGGAGACTGTTCATTGATTCATCGAAGATGATCTTAAAGAGGTTTTACTGCATAATGGCAATGTTTTGCCATCAATTCCAGTTGGTCATGCAGTCCATATGAAGGAAACCTATGACAACATGAAACAACTTTTGAGGTGCATAAACTATGACCAACATCAGTGGCAGCTTTGTGGCAATTTGAAGGTTTTTGCTCTCTTGCTTGGTCTGCAGACTGGATACACAAAGTACTGCTGTTTTCTCTGTGAATGGGATAGTCGTGCAAGAGATTCCCACTACATCAAGAAAGATTGGCCACTCCGACAGTCATTGGAGCCTGGGAGGAAAAGTGTTCAGCATCCACAACTTGTTGAATCAAGGAAGATTTTGTTACCACCCTTACACATCAAGCTGGGTCTGATGAAGAACTTTGTCAAGGCCATTGACAAAACACAAGCAGCTTTCAAGTACCTCCATGGAAAATTTCCAAGGTTAAGTGAAGCTAAGATAAAGGAAGGTGTCTTTGTTGGTCCTCAGATTCGTGAACTTCTTCGAAATGATGCATTTGACCATGCACTGCGTGGCAAGGAAAAGACGGCATGGAAAGCCTTCCAGTTAGTGGCAATAAATTTTCTCGGAAACAACAAGGCAGACAACTACAGGTTGTTGGTGGAAAACCTCCTCAAGGCATACAAAAGCCTTGGTTGCAACATGTCACTAAAGATACATTTTTTGCACTCTCATCTAGATTTTTTTCCACCGAACTGCGGAGCAGTGAGCGACGAGCACGGCGAGCGATTTCACCAGGACATTGCAACAATGGAGAAACGCTATCAGGGCAAATGGAGCCCATCAATGCTTGCAGACTATTGCTGGACAGTGACCAGAGATGCTCCATTTAATGAATACAAGAGACAAGCCAAGAAGCGCCGAGTAGACACTGAATAGGACTAAACTATGTACATAATCGTTTTTTGCCTTTTGTTTCATAATAAATTTTATTTATATAACCCTTTTGCTGATTTTTAAAGTGTTACATAAACAGGACAGGTGAAATATTATCATGTAAAGCAGCCATAAACATATGACAAGACCTAGGTTTACAATTTATGATTAAAACTCTACTATCTACACAATATACATAGACATAAAATGTAAAAACTTAAATATCTTAGAAACAGTAGCCAATCAGTTTTAATTGTCATATTTGAATTCAGCACATCAAAATACATAATAAATAGCACATTTTATCTCTGAAGCAGACGACTTCTCAAAAATTGTAGACCAGTATTATCTATCACACCACATGCTCACATGTCCTCATTTATGACATCTCACCACTACTTCTTAATCGGCCTGTCTTTTTCCTTGAATCTTGATCTGTTGGACTCTTACCCACATAGTTGTCGGGACTTTGCATTACACCACCAGACCATCTGAACCTGTAATCATTTTTTCATTTATGGGTGTTACTTGAGAACCCCTCCCATTAGTGTAGCTAGTGTCTACACTGAAGCATTTCAAGTGTAGACAAGCTCTATGTGTCTCTTAAAAATGGCTCCTAACCTTGAAAACTTGACCCACACAGAGGGCTAAGATGGGAAGTGAAGGGAGTGTACCAGACCTAGAAAACTGGTTGACCTTTGGGGGGGGGGGGCACAGGACTGGCACAGTGCTACAGAGACAGCAGAGGGGCCCAACCAGTTACTTTGGGGCCCCAAAGAATTCCTGTTCACTGCCAAGCAGAGTATGAGAGGCAGTTTCTCTAGATCAAGGAATGTGGATTCATCTGACTCTCCACAGGTCCATGGGCTATCCCAGAGGTAATTGTCCTGTTATGTTCCTTCCCTCTGAAGCACCGTCATTGGCCGCTGTCGGAAAATGGGATACTGTGCTAGTTAGACCATTGGTCTGACCTAAGTATGGCCATTCTTATGTCCTGATGCAAAGAAGGATGGATGGGTGAATGAGGGCATGTGTGGGCTCTCAGTGACTGGAGGATGCATATCCCCTCCCAAGGACTGATAACACACTTGGCCTGCTGTCCCAATTTTGTGGGGTTTGTATCACTGATCTGGTCAGCAGATAATAACTAGGAACTGGAAATCCATCCATATGACTGGACAAAACCTGTATTTACCACCAACCACAGTCCCTTGCATTCCAGGGCCTGTCCCCAACCAGTTCCAGAGTTTGGTGCATGTTGTCCTGGCTGATCTCTAAAGAACTCCCTGCCTGGTCTTCTGGAGTGATAGGATTGTAACTGGCAGGTTTGAGGAATCTGAAAGAACTGGAAGTTGTCCTAGAGAAGTTGTGGGTTGCCATTCTGAAAGTGAAGCCCACCCAGGGCTAGATTCACAAGGGGGTCTTAGGCACTGAATTGCCACGTTAGGCACTTATGTCCATGATTTAAGCACCACTGACATTCACAAAACCACTACTCAGTTGCTGACTAACTCTGCAGGTGCCTTAGCTTCTGCTGGTGAAGTCCCTAGTCACCTACATTTCTGCAGCTGGGCGTGAGCAAACCTACTGAAGTCCTGATACCACTGAGCAACTTGGCACTTAATTTATGCCTAAGCCTGGGATTCACAATGTAGGTATTTCCCTATGGGGACCAGTTTTCAGAGGCTCCCTAAGAGCATGCCTATCAGATTGTGCCCCACACACTCCACAGTGGTGCCCCCCCTCCATTTATAGCCAACAGTGCAGTGGTTAGAGCACTCTCAGGTAGGTTGTGGGAGCTCTGGGTTCAAATCTCTGCTTTGCCTGATTTGGATCAGGAATATAAATCTGGATCTCCCACCTCCCTAACTGCTGGGCTATAGGGTGTATTGGGGTGGGTGTCTTTCAGTCTCTCCTGTTGAAATTGTTTTACTTTGTATAAAATAGTCAGAGGTTGCATGGAGAGTTCAGAACCACACTTCCTGGTCGGATTGGAGTCAGTGATGTGCAAGTCTTGCATTACCTGTAGTTCTAGAAACATGGCAAATGCTGCACCTAACCCATCTTGAGTTTTGTCACAGACTGGAAGGCCCTCAGATTAGGAAGTGCTGTGTATTCTGGGTCCATTGCCAAACACAGTAAGAGATAACAGTTATGTACTTGAGATAAGAGTACTTTTCAAATGATAGTAGACATGTTATTTCCTGCCTGTGGAGCTCAAACTGCTGCCAGAATTTTGTAGAGCAATTTGTTTACAAGTTGGAGATCCAATATTCCTTAAACATTGATCAAGGCCAAAATTGAGAATTAAGATTATTTTATAAGGTGTTTAGTGTCCTAGAAATACACAAGGCTAGAACAACACCATACCACCTGCAATCCAATGGGCTTGCAGAGCACCTGAATCAGACTCCTCTCTATGCAGCAATTTTTGTAAAGGCAAATCAGGTACATTGAGATTGCTTTTTTTCTTATTTTATGAAGTGGGTGGTATTCCAGGAGTGTTAGCTAGTCATCTATTGGCTGCACACTTTATGTGGTGATGTTTGAGCATGAAGTTACTTTGCTAGAAATTGTTGAGTGGGGCAAATATTCAGAAGAAATATCACAATCCAATAGATAATGTAATCACTGGCAGGCTACCTTTGTTAACTTGTGGAAGCTATTAAAATGCATCAATAAAAAGCCTCTCAATCATAAGGAGTGCTGTGATGCTGCACCCCATATTCTTCAAAATATTGTTATGGTATAAATATGGCATAGCTAAGATATGTTTTATGAAAGATGGGTCATGTAACATTTATGTATCTGAACTTAGGGATATTGACTATGTAACAATTACAACTGTGTGTGTACTTGGGGGAATGCCCACCAGACAGTAGGCAATCATCCTCAATGAGCCATTTAAGGAGGACAATAGAACTCTGAAGATACTAATCTCCCACCTTCCTGAGGAGCTTCCTGGGATGTTGCTTTGACCTTGCCTGTTCATCTGATGATGTCACCTGGTACGGAGTACCACCTTCGACACTGCTAGTATTTTTCCACTGGAAACAAAGGGTTCCAGCCTTATGTAAATTCTATTTAAGGCTTGGGCGTAAATCATTCAGCACTCCCCTCCATTGCCTGCCCAGGAAGGAAGACCGCTAAAAACACCTGAAGGGAAAGGCCTGGGTGAGTCCAGCGGTCTAGCCTTTAAAGAGTCATAACTGGAACTCTGAGCTGCAGACATGCTACAACCTACCTAAACAGTAATTTCTCACCCTAAATGTTTTGTGTAACCTGTTTCTTTAGTGTATTAAGCTTAGTATGCGTGTTTTGTTTTATTTGCTCAGTAAACTGCTTTGTGCTGTTTGCTATCCCTTATAACAGAGGTGGGCAAACTATGGCCCACGGGCCACATCCAGTCCACGGGACCATCCTACCCGGCCCCCAAGCTCCTGGCCCAGAAGGCTAGCCCCCAGCCCCTCCCCTGCTGTCTCTCCTTCCCCACAGCCTCAGTTCGCTTGCTCTGCCACTGGTGCAATGCTCTGGACGCCAGGGCTGTAAGCTCCTGGGGTAGCGCAGCTGCAGAGCCCGGCCTGACCCGGTGCTCTGTGCTGCATGGTGGTGGCAGCAGTATGGCTGGCTCCAGCCGGGAGGCACGGCAGTAGTGCTGCCAGCCACCGGTGTTCCAGGCAGCGCGGTAAGGGGGCAGGGAGGGTTGAATAGAGGGCAGGGGAGTTCAGGGTGGTGGTCAGGGAGCGGGGGTGTAGATAAGGGTCGGGGTGGTCGGGGAAGGAACGGGGTTGAATGGGGGCAGGGGTCCCGGGGGGGCAGTCAGGAAGGAGGGGGGGTTGGATGGGGTGGCAGGAGGCAGTCAGGGGAAAGGGAGATGGGGGGTTGGATGGGGTAAGGGTCGTCAGGAATGAGTGGAGGAGTTGGATGGGGCGGCAGAGGTCCGGGGGTGGTCAGGGGACAGGGAGTGGGGGGGGGGGTGGATGGGGCAGGGGCCCCAAAGGGGCTGTCAGGGAACAGGGGGGTTGGATGGGGCAGGAGTCCCGAGGGGTGCAGATAGGGGGTGGGGGCCAGGCAATGAACCCATCCTCTAACCTGCCCTCCATACAATTTATGAAACCTGATGCAGCCCTCAGGCCAAAAAGTTTGCCCGCCCCGCCTTATAATCACTTAAAATTTACCTTTTGTAGTTAATAAATGTATTTCTTGTTCATTTCAAAACCCAGTTTGTGCAATTCATATCTGGGGAGGGGGGCTGTCCACATGGAGGGAGAGGATGATTTTTATGAGTTTGCACTGTGCAGATTTTTCTAGACCTCGCAAGACACTATTATTTTGGGTTTACTCCCTAAAGGGGGTGTGCATGTGAGTGCTGAGTAAATCCCCGAGCTGATTCCTCCAACACGGTGCTGATTTCAGTCTTTGTCTGCAGCTGGGTGTGGCCTTACCTGTGTGTGTGTGCGCTAGAGAAGGTTTGAGGGCCTGGCACAGCTAGGACAGGATGAGGAAACCCAGGCTGGCGGAACGGGCAGAACCAGTGGGACCCCGCACATCAGGTGGCATCCCACATGGTGGGAGGGGGTCTAATCCGTCACAAGTGCTATGACCCAAGGGCTACAGGTCAGGTATGTGAGGAGGGCAAATTAGTCTGAGTCAGGAAGCAGAGAGAGATTTTGACCAAAACTACAAAAGTGTTTTGAGGCTCCATTTACAATTAAGACCTTATCGGCTGTGCTGTATCAACTGGGGTACACAGATGATGTAGAGTAATTTGTTAACAAAATAAAACTCTACTGGGGCCCTGAGCTCACTGGCGCTGAGACTGGAAATAGATCTGCTAGCTCAGGGCTTTAGGCTGCAAGAGTAGCAGTTCCAGATACAGAGCTGAGTGGAGATGACCCAGAAATAAAAGGGGCTTAAGCCAGTTCTGGTGGGTTCTCTAACCATGGACAGTAAGCTCAGGGTTTGGAGGACTGGCTCAGCCAGATGGAGGGGGAGCAACTGAAGCTGGTAAGATACCAAGACAGAACCAAGCAATCAGACAATAGAGAGTGTGAAGGGTGCCAAGGTGGAACCCAGATTACCAGTTAGAAAATCATGGATGCTCCTAGAGGTGGGGAAGATCTAAATTTTCTTCCATTAATAAATTGTTTGGGGTGCAGGGAGCCTTGGCACAGCCGGACCCCCACCCACATTCCCCCGTGGGAGCTTGGGAGGCGCCCAGGCTCACGGTGGGGAGCAGTCCTGCTGCTTGTAGAAGAAAGAGAACCTGAAACACAAGGCCTGGTATGACGCCTGAGGCCTGAACTAAAGTAATAGTCAGTCCCTGCTAATATAAAGCAAAATTAACAAAGGTCAGGCTGTGAGCAGGAGGCAGGTTCTGCCTGCGTGCAGGCTCACAGAGTCTGGCAAGAACAAGGCTGGTATTGCAGAAAGGCACATTCCTGAGAAATGCTGGGCACTTCGCTATGAAACCAAGTCTTGTCATATTGGGCAGTTCAATCGGAGCCTGCTCTAGCGGGAGCCCCACCCAGCCCCCACTTGGTCCAGAGTGATGGACCAAGCTGTGAGCTGGGCTTTCTTATCAATTTCATGGCTCCAGCAGGGAGCCGTGAAATTGACAAGAATGCCAACCAACAGCCAATATAAGTAATCTGCCGGGTCTACATGGACACTGTCACCCTAACTACACTGACATAAGCCCTATGCCTCTCGTGGAGGTGGAGTTATGATGTTGGTGTAGCAGGGCACTTGCATCGGTGGGAGCAGGGCTGTGGTGTGGACACTGATATAATTAGGCTGATGTAAGCTGCCTTATGTTGACCTGTGTAGACCAGGCCTTAGGATCCTAAGTCACTAAAATTTTACCCTGGCCATCCCCTTCTAGCAGGTTTGTCCTAGCTCATTCAGGAGTGATAGGCTGGATGCAGGAATTGCTGGCTATGTTCTCTGGCCTGTGCTATACAGGAGGTCAGGCTAGATGATCTCAATGGTCCCTGCTAGCCTTGGAATCTATCAATCGATGACTAACCAGAAGCCCAATGGCCTAAGCCCTCCCAGGCCTTTCTCAGTGCCTTCACATTCCCCAGCTCACTCTGGGAAAAGCTTAATAGCACTGGGACTTGCTGCATGATCTGCACTTAGCAAGTCTGGACATTGACAAGCTAAAGCAGGGAGCCCATTCCCAGCAAAAAAACTTCAGGACCAGACTTCAAAGAGAAACTGCTGAGCTTCAGTTCATTTGCAAAATTTGACACCATCAGCTCAGGATTAAACAAAGACTGAATAGCTAACCAACTACAAAAGCAGTTTCTCCTCCCTTGGTGTTCACACCTCAACTGCTAGCAGAGGGCCTCATCCTCCCTGATTGAACTAACTTAGTTATCTCTAGACTAATTCTTGCCTGCATTTTTATACCTGCCTCTGGAAATTTCCATTACATGCGTCTGTTGGGTATTCGCCCATGAAAGCTTATGCTCCAATACATCTGTTAGTCTATAAGGTGCCACAGGACTCTTTGTTGCTTTTTACACATCCAGATTAACATGGCTATCCCTTTGATATTGGCATTCCCCTCAGTGAGACTGGCTCCAGCCCTGTCCCAGGTACAGTAGGTCAAGAGCATCTGGTGAGAAAAACAGACTGGCTGTGTTCAGGGAGAGTTTGCACATGAGGTATTTCACCCAAAGACTGGAAACACACAAGGAATCAGTATGCACCAGAAAACTGTCTCTGGATATTCACCCTTAAATGACTGGCTGCGGCATAGGAGCGTTGGGTGAGGTTTGTCTGGAGGTGTGATTGGTAATGGGATAATATGCATTAACAATGGAGAGCTCAGTGCAATGGCAGCAAAGTAGGGTGGGCACTGCGGTTCCAGAAAATGAGTAGAAGAGCCTAAGGTGTGCTGCTAGAGGAGGCAGTATGTGTCCGTCCCCCACCCCCATTGTGTCAGATGATTCAGCTGGACGTGAAAGCAGTAGTTCTTCCAGCTGAATATTCACTGTTAACAGAATCAACTGGTGGGGTCAGTGCAGGCTAGGGTTGCCAATTTTGGTTGGATGTATTCCAAGAGGTTTTGTCACATGACATAATCTTTAATTAAAGCTTAATCCTTAGTTCCTTGAGACTCCAGGACAATCCTGTAGGGTTGGAAACTCTTGTGCAGGCAGGGCCCTCCAAGAGACAACAAAATGAAGACAAGCAAAGAAGGCACAGAGGCTGGGACTCTATTGCTGTGATCTGTGAGGCAGAGGTGATGAGACATCAGCTGCAATTCAGCTCACTAAAGGGTATTGGCAGGTACCTTTGGACTCAGATTCCAGGCTCAAATTGGTATTTACCATTCCAATCGGGCTTTTTGAGCTCTTGATCCTCTGTTTTGGCCTCAAGGGGGCCCTGGCTATCTTCCAGCGGCTGGTAGATCAGTGACTAGATGGAATGGGGGAATTTGCCCTGGCATATATAGAAGATATTTATATTATCAGTCTCACTTGGGAACAGCAGGTAACCCATGTAAGGTGGGTGATTCCTAGCCTTCAGACAACAGGCCTGACTTGCAAGGTAGAGAAATGCCAGGTGAGGATGGCAGAAGAAGGCTACGTCAGCCATAGCGTGGGAAGAGACTGCATAAAACCAGATCCTGCAAAAGCAGAGGCTTCTTAAAAACTAGACCACTCACCAGACAAGGAAATGGGCACAATCCTTTATTGGGTTGTCAGGGTATGAGCAGCAGTTCATCCCTTGTTTTTAGTACTCTGACTGCTTCCATCTCTGATCTATGGGGAAAGGGGAAGCCAGACAAGTGTCTGCTCCAAACAGTATCAATGAATCATCTGAAAATTGAAGGAAGCCCTGAGCACAGAGCTAGGTCTGGGAAGCCCAGACTTTGACAAGGTCCATTTGTGGTGCCATGGGATGTGGGGCTGTGCTGATGCAAAGTGGTGAAAGGGGCGGGAGGGAGAATGATATCTCATAGTGTGCCTGAGCAAGACATTGCTTCTCCAAGAGAACAATGATGCAACAATATAAAATGAATGTTTGGCTATGGTGTGGTCCCGCAGCACATTCCAGCCCTGCCTTTTTTGGATACATTGCACTGACCACTCACCTGGCTACATCAAATGACAGTGGGCAGGTACAAACAGATCTGCATCTTAAAAAAAACAACAGCAAAAACCTCTCTCCCACAAATCTCCAGATCTCCTTGATCTCTACGCAAAGAACTTTATCTAGGAGGGTCACTCTCAGGAAAATGCCTTTCAAAGAGTGACTGAAGTATAAAAGTGGGGGCAAAACCACCCCAAGTTATTTCTCGCTCCAAGTTATCCAGCTCTCTTGCTTTTCACCTAAGAAGACAAAAAACAGCTGCTGGACTCTGGGAGCAGATCCTGACCTGAAACATGGTCAGCAATGCTACTGGAAACCTGTGGTAAGGATTCATCTTGAACCACCTCCAGTTTGTTCAGTTTCGTATTAGGAAGTGTTTTAGCTTTATTTTTCCTGTAACCATTTCTGACATTAATGCCTTAATACTTGTAAACATCTCTCTTTGTAGTTAAATAAACTTGTTTTATTTTTTAATCAAAACAAAGCCAGTGTTATGAACTGTGTGGGTAACTTCACTGAAAGTGACAAACTGCTGTATATTGACCCCTTAGAGGGGCAATGGACCTAATATAGCTTGACTGTCCAGGAGAAGGCTGAACAGTGCAGAATGCATGTTTTCTGGGGAAAAATTCAGCCCTGGGAGTGTATTAGGAGTCACTTTGCATGTGGTAACCAAGGATGGTGGAAGCTAGAGTGGATTGTGCTGGCAGGCTGCAGCAATACACAGACACACAGGGTGTTACCTGCATGCTGTTTGTGAGCAGCCCAAGTGGGAGCAACAACAGCAAAGCATTGTGAGGCACCCAACGTTGCAGAGCAGGGTGACACAGCCCCTCACTGGTCTGGATTGCACCCCAGAATGTCATAGAGTTCAACTGTAAAAAAGTTAGAGTAAGTTCATAAGTGTCACAAAAACCTATAACAACAAATGTTGATGAAAATAGAGGCAAGAAAACCAGACAGAGAAACTGAATTAGTCTACCCAAAAAGACCATGTTACTACCATGCAAGGACTGGTGAAATTATGCCAGAAGTTAATGAACCAAAATTGGTGTGTCAGATATTAAGTCCAATTTGGTGGACAAAATAGTGAGGGGATGGGCTATTCCACCCGCCATTCCTTAGTGGGTCCTCAAAGAAAGAGACTTTGGGGAGAAAATGCAGAAATAATAAAAGAACGGAGGGAAGAACAGATGGAGGCTACTGAAGTGAGCTTCACCATCATGGCTGCCATCCTCACCATCTCCTCCTAATCCTGAGGAATGTCTTGACCAGCTCAGACCAGAGAGAGAGATCCAGATGACATTGCCATGCCTACCACCTCCAGCTGAATACCAAACACCACCCAAGCAGAGGCCCCATTTAGGGGAGGCAGAGTTTCATACCAGCAGCTGGGAGCTATGTCGCTTGCTCCTCTCCCCGCTCCCCTCACTGGCCTATTCTTTGCTTAGCAAATAAAAATGCAGAGGTGTATCTGGCAGAACCAATAGCCGGGCTGGGAGTCACTGCAGCACTTTTTCATTCCTGAAACAAACACACTCGGGGAGTGCTGGGGGAAGGAATCTCTCAAGCTCTGTGCTTAGTTTGGAAGATGCTTGCTTCGGATTTCATCATGATCTACCTCTCACCTTCACATGGCAACATGTTACAAAGGCAAGAGCCAGCCCCTTGTGACACCAGTAGACACAGGGCTGCTCAGGCCGGGGAGGGGACTACTGCCCCAGGCACATTCAGGGGATAATTATCCCCAAAGCCAGCCCAGCTTTGGAAGTTTCAGACTGCAAGAGCAGTGCTGCAGAATGACCACCTGGAATCTTTCCCTGCTGGAGAAACAAGCATGTGCTGCCACCACCACAAATATTGTTTAAATGTCACCTAAAACTTTCCCAATTTCCCCCCCCCCCCCCCAACTTTGCAGTGAATGGCAGTACCCCAGTGTGACCATTTATTCTGCTATTTAGTCCCATTTCTGGGAGTCTTTCCTTCACCTACAACGAGTTTTGGGTCAGGTCCATAGGCTGTGAAACAGAAACTGATTCCTCTGTGAATGCCGGAATTTTACCAAATCTCCCCAGAGTGGGGGTGCACTTTTCTGTGACCTTTTTCCCAGATACCTTTTGAGGAGTTGCTGCCCCTCGACTGTTGCCCTCAAGCAACCATTTTGCAGCTGTCTGCTGTATCTCCGTCTCTTCCAGCTGGTATGTATTCTTAGCTCCTGTTGTACTTACGCTTTAACATTTCTGAGGGTGACAGAGTCTCACAAGTTTGAGGTCCATCCGTTAATTTCATTGAAGTGATGTTTACTCTCACCAATCCTTACAGCAACAGACTAGGAACCATCTTCCAATTTAATCCTTTGTATTTATTGTAACTATTTATATAAACCTTTATATAAACCCAAGCAAATCTGAATAATTTGTAAGATTTGGCTGCGAAAATTGGTTTGTTATAGATCCATGCTGCTAACATCCACTCTATACTCTAGATAGTGATTCTTTTTAAAGATCTAGACCAATATGTTAATTTAAAAAAAACCACCTTTGTTTCAATAAACAGATTGGGCAACTTTGGGTCAAGTTTTGAAGTCACTTTGCATTAGAAATCTGGCAATCCTAAATACACATCTCTAAAATGTGAAGTTTGTGCAGTTATGGGGGAGGGATAGCTCAGTGGTTTGAGCATTGGCCTGCTAAACCCAGGGTTGTGAGTTCAATCCTTGAGGGAGCCATTTAGGGTTATGGGGCAAAAATCTGTCTGGGGATTGGTCCTGCTTTGAGCAGGGGGTTGGACTAGATGATCTCCTGAGGTCCCTTCTAACCCTGATATTCTATGATTTTACTAATTTTTTTCCAGCCTGTTCCTACAACTCCCATGCCACATGGCGCTTTTCACTTCAGTGAACATAAGAATGGCCATACTGTGTCAGCTCAATTTGATTATGTTTTCCTCTAAGGGTATGTCTTCACTACCGGCTGGATCGGCAGGCAGCGATGGATCCCTCAGCGCTCTCCCGTCAACTCCTGTACTCCAGCTCGGCGACAGGCGCAGGCAGAGTCGACGGGGGAGCGGCAGCAGTTGACTCACCGCGGTGAAGACACAACGGTAAGTCGATCTAAGTACGTCGATTTCAGCTACGTTATTCATGTAGCTGAAGTTGTGTAACTTTGATCGAACTCCCCCCCACCCCACCAGTGTAGACCAGGCCTTAGAAACTTGGCTTTCCCCACTGGATCGATCGCTGCCCGCCAGTCCGGCCGGTAGTGAAGACATACCCTAAGGATGGGTCCTTTTATGTACCAGGCTTTGGATCCGTTTTTAGAAGTGGATATTAGGTATGCAAAGATGGGGAGCTTGGCGAGTAGTCACACCCTTCTTCTTTTTACCAAATTAAATCATATGCCCAAATTAACCCCAGGTAACCTTTATTTTCAGACCTATAGTATTATTTTCTTAGATAAATCCATCTTATTAGCTCTGAATGTTTGTTTGTCCCTGTTGGGATCTCTTTTTCATAAGAAGTCTTTATTGACGGAGCTTGAATTAAACTCATTTTATAGGTAACAATTTACATTTATGAAATAATCTTCCCTTGGAAAATATAATGCACTAAAACATAAACACCGTATATGTTCCCTTTTCCGTGTCTCAGCTTTCCCCCTCTGTATGCCCAGCACTTGAAGAAAAAATTCTTAGGATGTTTCATTATATCTTGAGCAATCCTGGGTAAATAGTATAATGGCTAACGGGGTCGGGCTGGAGACTCTTGCCTATATGCTCGGGGTCTTACTGATCGCCACATTTGGGGTCGGGAAGGAATTTTCCTCCAGGGCAGATTGGCTGAGCCTCTGGAGGTTTTTCGCCTTCCTCCGCAGCATGGGGCAGGGATCTCTAGCAGGAGGGTCTCTGCCGATTGCAGTCACTAAAAACAGGATTGGGGACTTCAACAGCAGAGTCCAGGGAAGGGGTAGGGACGGTTTTATGGCCTGCAGCATGCAGGGGGTCAGACCAGATGATCATAATGGTCCCTTCTGACCTTAAAGTCTATGAGTCTTCTGCAACCTTTTTTTTTTTTTTTCTTGTTTTCACTTCCAGTTGAAATAAAGACCTGTATTCCTTGGTGTGGTGTGGTGGCTTCTTCATTGACCAATCATCCCTTCCTGCTGCTCCTTTCTGGGGTATAGTCCCTTTGCTGCCTGACAGGTTCACTATTCCCTTCACTTGTCCATCTTACAAAGCTGTCCAGAGGTTTTATTTTACTGTCCTTACTATTTTCTTACTTTTGCTACAGCTCTCTTCCTCCTTCTTGCTTAAGTCTGTTTCTCTTTAATTATAGTTTATCTTTAATTACAGCTTATTTCTGTCACATTTCATTCTTGCTTTACTTTTCTCACAGTTTTCTAAAGGGTATTTCTTAGATACCCTTTAGTTATTTTTCTTCTTGATTAACTGCAGTGTTCTTCCTTTAATTTGTCCTCTTTTTTTCCTTATCCAAGGGTCTTTTCTCTTTCTAGGTGTGGTCTCTTTTGTGGCTGTCCCTACTGTCCGTACTCTCTCTGTCTTGCCTGTCCCTCCTGAACTGGACTTAGTCCCTTATAGCTCTGTTCCTGGCACCCTGCTGATGGCCACTGGGATCCCTACCCATTGGCTCCCCATTTACTGCATCCCTTCTTGTTTGCAGCACTCTGGGGGAGGTTGACATCTGCTCTCACCTGCTGGGTTTTTTTCCTTTCCCCTGCACCCAAAAACCATCCTGGGTTTAAGCTCACCCGCTTCAACCTCTTTGGAGTTCTCCAGAGCACCCAGCCCCCACTCCAGAGCAGCTATTTGGGGCTGCCATTTTTTTTAAATCTAAACACTATCAGGTTGCTTCTGAGCAGTCAGCTTGCACTGCTTCCATTGCTCCTTTGACCCAACAGCCTCCAGTGCAGGTGGTGCATTATACTGTCACGTTCCCCCTAGATATTCTAAGGACAAAGCGAGAAAGCCCTTAGACTATAATTTTAATTATATTTAGGCTGGAAGTTTTGAATGGTAATAATCTAGAGAATGTTAGAGGGGGCAGTGTGATTGATTATACTGGAGGGCCAATTTTAAGATGATCTTCTTTCTCTAACTTTAGTGGCCTTTAAACTGAACAGTGATCATCAGCCATTGCAGGTGAATTTTTGCTGTTTGGCCACTTTTTTCAGGCTGGATTTTGGCAGACTGCCTCACTCCTGATTTTGAAGCTGTAAACTCAAGGCAAATTAAGTGGCCTCCATTAGTTAGAATGGAGCGTGACTCATATCTACTGATTTGTTAGCTTTGAAGAACCAGCTTTTAGACCTTAGTGGTCCAGTGCAAGCCCACATAGTTTTTATTGTGATTGTTAAAAAAATACAGCTGAGCTGACCACTAAACAAGGATATTTTTATCCTTTAAAAGATAAAAGAATTTGATAGGATTGAGACTGCTACTGCGGTAAGAAACAGCTTCAGATAATGGCAAGGGCTATCAAAAATAATGATTGCCCTGATTCTATTAAGAAATTAATTATCCTTAGAAGGGAATACAAAAAAATGCTGAATAAGAAAAGTTGAAATACCAAGAGGCCCATTAGAAGGAATCTAAACTCACAGCCACAAAGAAATATTCATCTCTATTTTAGAAGTTGGTAGAAATGGGCTATGACAAGTTTTTAAGGTAAACTTTGAAGCCCTTATCCCCACATATGCTTGGGAAAGACTTTTTCCCCTCTGCGGATATAATCATCTTCACACACTGAATTGGCAACATAGTGAGGAGGGCTTTAAACTAGATTCAAAGGTGGGCAGGTGACAAAAGTCCACAGGAAAGTATAAAAACAATAACCTCAAAAGAGGGCTTGATGTTGGGGGAATGGAAAATTGCAATAGGGTCATAGGAGCAATTAGAAGGAAAACAGTGGGGGAATCAGTTCAACCTCTTTGATGTCTGTACACAAATGCAAGGTGTATGGAGAAGAACTGTCACTATTAGTACATAAGGTAAATTATGACGAAGTCACAGAGACTTTGTGGGATAACATGGCTGGAATATTGGTTGGAGGGGGGATAGCCTGTTCAAGGGGGGAAAAGGGAGGCAGAGTTGAATTATACATCAGAATATATACACTTGTTCTGAGGTCCAGAAGGCGGTAAGAGGCAGACCAGCTGAAAGTCTCTTGGTGAAGATAAAAGGGGGTGGGGGGGAATGGGCAACATCGTGGTAGGGGTCTACTATAGACCACAAAAGCAGGAGGAGGAGAAGGCATGTCTAGAACAAATAGAAATATCCAAAACGTAAGACCTGGTAGTAATGGGGGACTGTTCTTCAAGTGGTGGCCCCTATTGTATTCCACTGAGGGTAATGCATGTGCACTATGAGTTGGAGAATTTGAAAGTAGTGTCCATTGGTCTGTACATGCGCCTTGGCTTACGTCATGTTTCCGTCTGAGGTGATAAAGAGCAGGCAGACTGACCCTGTCTTCGGTGCCTTCTCACCGCCGCATGGTCTGGATTGGAACTCTCAGTGTCCTAGTTGCTGACGCACTGCTACAAACTATAGTTGTATATAGTTTTAATGGTAAATTACACATTTTATTTCTTTTCTCATTTAAAAAAAGTTTTAATAGTTACTAGATTCAGTTATTTTAGATAGATTTGGGGTTTTCACCCCCCACCCCTGTATCCATGTGTGGTACTGTACTATGCCCAGGACTCCGGGTTTCAAATGCTGCACCTCCTGCCCATGATCCTTCTCAGTCAGTGATGACCACCAATGCTTCCATGACTGCATGGGGGAAGTTCACATCATGGCACAGTGCAGTGTTTTCCAATCCTTCCCCAATCTCACCTAAAAAGGCCGGGTACTTCTCCTCTGGAAACATCTCGTGAGACTGCATTCAGACCCAGACTGGGGATCCCCCACCCATGTAAATCGGCCTCATTTGGTTGGCATGCGCCTCCTGCTACTACATCTGATTCTGGTGATGGTGGAGCACCACCTCCATGGTGAGGCCTAATCAGGAGGTCAGGAAGCATTCCCATAAGCATGGGACTAAGTCTTCCTCCAAATCAAAGTAGATGGACATTCCTTCTATCACCTCAGCCCAAGGAGAGGAAGCACTGTCCAAGTCCCACAGGCATGAGAAAAAGACCCACAAACAATGGGACCCAGCAGTTCTGAGCACCAATCCTTCAGTACCACCATCCCCGGCATCCTACAAGGCTTGGAACCCTCCCACACTGCGAAAGACCCCAGTGCCAGTTCCAGTGACGGGGAAGGAGAGAATCCCTCTTATGCTAGGGCAATCCAGAACCGTACCTGCTCCCAGGAGGTCTTTACCTTCCCAGATCCAGAGCCTCGCCCCCATGTGGCCCTTCCACCTCAAGAGAGATTATATCTCCACCATGGGACGTACCCCCAGTACGGGGTCCTTCATTCTCTGCACTGATACTCTATGCTCTTCCACTGGCCTCAACAGTATTGCCACTAGAAACGGGATCCGCCTTCTCCTCTTCTGATGACTTGGAACTGGGAGAAGGACCACCTTTAGCTTACAACCCTTATGCACCATGGAAACCACCACATCCATGGCAACACTTACTGCCCCAACCACCATGGAACTGTTGGTACCTGATGCCATGGGGATTCCCACAACCTCCATTGGATCCAACCTATTGGCCATATTGGAGGCTCTGGGTGCAATATCCCCCCTCAGAATTCCCCCAATCTGCGAGAGAACAATTGCCTGCTTCCCCCTTGAAGGATCCATCCAACCAGGCATACAGATCCTATGATGGAAGAATAACTTTTTACCCCGGTCCCAGTGGTTCTGCCCAAGCCGGCCTGGTTCCCCTATTCCTCTCCTGATGATGCGGTGGCTGCATCACCCTCTTCCCTGGTGGATGACTTCAGGAAATTCCAAGAGCTGTTAAGGAGAGTCGCAGGGGAACTCCAAATCCCTTTAGAAGATATCCAAGAGTCCTTGCACAAGCTTCTGAATATCCTTCAAATCTCAGTGCTGGCAAGAATAGCATTGCTGATTAATGAAGCCATACTGGATTCTGCCAGAATGGTATTGTTGGTGTCACTAGGCATAGCTACCAGGTAACTCGGGGGAGTGGAAGGCCATAAGTGCAGATGAAACTCCCCTGTTCTGGGTCTAAGTGAACCACAGAACTCCATCTTGTGAACTTTAACCTACCTCCATGCTAACAGCTTAAAAAGCAGAAATGTAATGGTCAGCTTTTCTAGCAGACAACTGCTGTTTTGCTCATACTAGCAAATGTAGTAGAGATAAGACGGGGGAAAAGGGGGAGGGAGAAGCCTGCTGCGTCTTAGCTTGCGAGGCCGAAGATAAGCATGCGGACGGGAACCTTTCTAACTGTAACTGCTCGAGGAGGGAGGGGTAGGAGGAGTAAAGAGGGAGTAACAGAACAAAGGCTCACACACACACAGCTTGGAATATAAAAGGGAAAACTTGCTTGTATGTGCTGCGTTTGTTTTGAGACATGCTGGTCTCCTAGTGCCTATTCAGAGCTCTTGAATAAACTTGGTTTGCTTCTCTACCCTGGTGTGTCTATTGGTGCAGCGCACACCGGGCAACGAACCCTGTTGCCCCCTCGGGGCCCTCTGGGCCGGCAACAGTTTTGGCGCCCAACGTGGGGCTCGAGGCTGAAATTTAGCCTTGCCCGGATCCCTCCTGGTGGCTGACGGATTACGGCAACAACCGATGCCCAGCGCACACCGGTGACTTCATCGTGGGCCTCAGCTGAGACGTGGTGTGATCGACCCTGGAGGGCACAACAGTGCAACGCGCTTGAGTAGTGGAGAAGCAGTTGGGGGCGACGGTGAGGAACCTGACCCTTGGATAAGGTAGGAACAGTCCAATGGGGACTTTACCTGTTTTGACCTGGGGACGCCCAGTGTCTCCCTAGAGTATGGAGCAGGGACAGAGTACTCTAGGCAGGGCAAGTTGTACGCCCTTAGAATGCATTCTGGTGAACTGGAAAGTGTTTGGATCGGATCCATTGATTAGAAGTAAATTAAAAAGATTCTGTACAGTAGACTGGCCTCAGTATCAGCTAGCGTGCCAGGAAAGGTGGCCACCGGAAGGATCACTTAATTACAACACAATCCTTCAGTTACTTTTGTTTTGTCAGCGAACAGGTAAATGGAATGAACATCTCTATGCGTATACGTTTATGATGTTAAAAAAAATAGGCCTGATATTTTGCACAAGTGCCATTTGACTCCGACCGACTCAGTAGTACCTGCTGCTAATCCTCAGAATCCTCCCACAGTTGTAATGGCAGAATCGGTATCCCCTTCGGCTCCAGCACCCCCACAGGCTCCAGAAAGTACCCCCTCAGTGGGATTGTATCCATTGATTACTGAGAATGTGGTAGCCTGTCCAGGAACACAGGATCGTGCAGCCCAGATTGTGCCAGTGTATTCTCATGTTCCTTTTAACCCAGTGCACCTAGCTGCCTTTAAGGCAGAAGCAGGGGAATTCTCAACGAATCCAAGCAGGTTTATTTCAATCTTTGAAGAGTGTCTAGCAAGCCATAAGCCTGACTGGGATGATTGCAATATACTGATGAGAACCTTGTTGTCTGAGGTGGAGCGGAATCAGGTTATAGCCAAGGCTAGGGAAGACGCACAGAAAAGGCATAATGAGGACAGAGAAGGCAAGCCCCTGCCTGAGGTCGCTGTCCCTACAGCAGACCCCTGGTGGAATCCAGTGAGGAGAGGGATTTGAGGATGCTTAACTCCTATAAGGAACTGCTTATGTTTGGCCTCCGGCACTCAGCTGTCAGACATAACAATTGGGCAAAGCCTTATGAGTTAATCCAGGAATCAAAAGAGAGTCCAGTGGCTTTCCTGCAGCGTATTCGGGATACCATCAGGCAAACTACTAATGCAGACCCAGATGATCAGGCAATTATAAAGGGTATCTTCACCAGCCGTGCGGCCCCTGATATTAAAAGGAAACTCCAGAAAAAGGAGGATTTAATGGGAATGTCTATGGCTCAGATTTTGGAGACTGCAAATAGGGCTTATACCCTTAGAGAGGGAGAGAAGGAAAAAAGGCATGTGAAAATGATGATAGCAGCGGTGCAGGCTGGCGGCAGAGGAAGGTCACAGGAAGGTGGAAGGGGCTGGGGAATGAGAGGTTGTGGTCGTGGGTGCCCCGGTTCCCAGGACAGGTGCCTGGGTCACAACCAGTGTGCCATATGCCGAAAGGAGGGACATTGAAAAAATGAGTGCCCTGACAGGGAAGGTACCCCTATGATGGCAGCGGAGGATCAAGACTAGGGGTGTCAGGGGCGACGGACCATCCTGCCCCCAGAACCCCGAGTAAAAATGAGGGTGGAAAATTTAGAAATAGACATTTTAGTAGACTCTGGAGCAGCACGGACCGCTGTAAATCAACCCCTTCAGCTGCCAGTGGCAGACTCCCTCACTGTGGTGGGTGCCACAGGGAAAGGAACTAAGTGCCCAGTATATGCCCCAGCGGAATGTGCTTTGGGAAATAAAACTGTATCTCACACGCTGGTTTACCTCCCTGATTGTCCAGCGCCTCTACTGGGACGGGACCTGCTTTGTCGCTTAGGTGCCACCCTGCATTTCACCCAAGATGATATAACTCTCACCTTACCCCCTGAGAATGCTTGGATAATGACCCTTGCAGTTGAACCCTCAGCCATGCAAGCCTCAGAGTGGAGCCAGTGGGAGGACCAGGTGTATTCCCTTGTCTGGACATCAGGGGTCCCAGGGAAAGCAACCCATCAAACCCCTGTTCATATTCAGCTCCTCCCAGGAGAAAGCCCAGTGCGAATCAAACGGTATCCAATTAAAAGGGAAGCCAGAGAGGGACTGCAAGAGACTATAGATCGGTTCCTAGAGTATGGTGTACTACGAGAATGCCAGTCAGCTTGGAACACCCCCACTCTGCCCGTACAAAAGCCCAATGGCACGTATAGGCTGGTACAGGACCTCAGGGCAGTCAATGAATGGGTTAAGACTCTGCACCTCCTGATTCCAAAACCGTATACACTGCTGGCCTCTATAGGGGGGCAGTATATCCATTTCTCGGTCCTAGATTTAAAAGATGCTTTTTTCACAATTCCAGCCGACACCCAATCTCAGGAGATATTCTCCTTGGAGCGGGAGGACAACAGAAGGGTTAAAAAGCAGCTTTGCTGGACGGAATTGGCCCAGGGATTTAAAAATTCCCCCACTCTGTTCGGCCAGACTCTGGCCAGAGACTTGGAGGAGTGGAATAATTCGGACAGAGTCCTCCTCCTGCAATATGTAGATGACTTGTTAATTGCTGCTGTGGGTCTAATCCCTTGTCTCAAAGCTACTGTGAGTCTCCTGAACTTTGTTGGACTCCGAGGATACAGGGTAGCTCGAAGCAAGGCTCAAATTGCGCTCTCTGAAGTACAGTATCTGGGATTTCACATAAGGCAGGGAGAGAGGCAGCTCTCAAATGACAGAAAGGAGGCTATCTGCCAAGTTCCTATCCCAAGCAACCGTAAACGGCTCAGAGCATTTCTGGGCATGGCAGGCTTTTGCAGAATATGGATCCCAGAGTATGGACTGTGGGCTAAACCTCTGTATGAATGTTTTAAGGGAGCGGATCATGACCCCTTTCACTGGTCCCCAGAAGCGGACAGGGCATTTAAAATCTTGAAAAGAAAGCTGATGGAAGCCCCAGCCCTGGGTCTGCCAGATCTCTCTAAGCCGTTCCAACTGTATGTGCATGAAAAGAAAGGGATAGCCCTGGGAGTGCTTACTCAGTTATTAGGTGCCTGGAAACATCCTGTGGCATATTTCTCTAAACAACTGGATCAAGTTGCAAAGGGGTGGCTAGCATGCTTGAGGGCAGTCGAAGCCACTGCCCTAGTGCTTGGGGAAGCTGAAAAACTGACACTGGGAGGAACTGTGCAAGTGTATGTTCCCCATATGGTTCGAGCCTTGCTGGATACTAAGGGTGGTCTCTGGCTCACACAGGCTCGGGTTGCTCGGTACCAGGCAAAACATTTAGAAAACCCTGAAGTTACCCTGCAAACCTGTCCCTCCCTTAATCCAGCTACCCTGCTACCAGAAACAGAAAAGCAGGAACATGACTGTCTGGAAATCATAGATGCCCACTACTCCAGCCACCCAGATTTAAAAGATCAACCACTCCCAAATGCTGACTTGGAATGGTATACCGATGGCAGTAATACCGTTGTGGATGGCAAAGGAGAGCGGGTTATGCTATTGTGACACTCCGTGATACCGTGGAAGCTGACAGTTTACCTGCTGGGACATCTGCCCAACTTACTGAACTAATGGCCCTGACTCGTGCACTTGAGCTGGCAAAAGACAAACGGGTTAATATCTTTACTGACTCAAAGTATGCTTTTGGGGTATTGCATGCTCACGCTGGTCTGTGGAAGCAAAGAGGGATGCTAACAGCCCAAGGCTCTCCAGTTAAGCATGGGTCTCAAATTCTCCGGCTGTTAGAAGCAGTACAACTCCCCTCAGCAGTAGCAGTGGTGCATTGCAAAGCCCCTCAAAGGGAAGATCAAGATGTAACCAAGGGCAATGCCAGAGCAGACAGGGAAGCCAAGCATGCTGCTACCCTAATATCACCAACAGAGGAGAATGCCCAAATGCATGCCCTCATCCCATCAGTGAGTGAGCTTGCAGCTCCTCAGTACTCCCATGATGACGGAAACCTGGCTGACAGGCTCGGTCTCCAGGAAAAGGAGGGATGGCTTTATTCCACAGAGGGAAAAAACCTCCTGCCCAAGGGCCTGATCCAACCAGTGTTGCAGAAACTGCATCAAACCACCCACACAGGCAGAGAGGCTCTTACCCAGCTTATGAATAAATATTTTCTAAGCTCTGGACTTAAACCCCTAGCATCACAGGTACAGGCTGAATGTTTAATCTGCCAAAAGAACAACCCTCGACCAGGAGTAGCAGTGTTGCCAGCCACTCTGGAACCTACCCCAGGCCCAGGATTGGTGTGGCAAATAGACTTTACTGAGTTTCGCAGGACCCAAGGGTACAGATACCTCCTCGTCCTGGTGGATCGATTCAGTGGATGGCCTGAAGCCTTCCCATGTCGTAACAACACTGCCAAAACGGTGGCTCTTAAGTTTGTCAAGGAGATCATTCCTCGCTTTGGACTCCCCCAGTGGATGGAATCTGATAACGGAACACACTTCACATCTCAAGTTGTTCAAAAGATATCAAGTGCTTTGCAAATCCCCTGGAAGCTCCACACACCATGGCGACCACAAGCCAGTGGAGTAGTGGAACGTACAAATCAAACACTCAAGCGACACCTCTCAAAGGTCTGTCAGGAGGTCTCTCTTAGGTGGCCTGATGCTTTGCCCCTTGTGTTACTCCGCATTCGTGCTCTCCCCAAGGGCAGTTTAGGGCTTAGTCCCTTTGAGATTATGTTTGGAAGGGCATGGCCTCTGAATGGTACACCGGTTCTGGCAGGAGAGTGGGAAATGGGGTGTGGTTTCTTGTCTCAGTACATGTGCTCTCTGTCTGCTGTTCTTTCTTCTCTTCACAGGTACACCAAAGATTCACAGCCTCTTCTGCTGGATGCCCCGGTCCACTCCTTACAGCCTGGTGACTCCGTTCTCGTTCAGACCTGGAAGGACGAGCCTCTCCAAGAGAAGTGGAAGGGACCCCACATCATCCTGCTGGTTTCCCACATGGCAGCAAAGGTCGAAGGACACAAGAACTGGATTCATCACTCTCGACTGAAAGCAGTACCCACTCCTGAACAGTGGACTGTCCAGCCTGCAGAAAACACTGCCAGCGACGATTTGGGACTTAAGCTGTTATTCAAAAGACAATAAGGATCACTGGGAATGCCTGGTGATCTCTCTGAACAGACACAGCACACTCCCCGTGAGAACCCTGGGTATTGTATTGGTTCAATCTATTCACAGTAGGCTGATCTAACCTATGGTCCTGGTCCTTTTATTTTTTGATTTGTTTGGTGTCAATAATTCTTATTTTCTGGGCATTTGGGTTGTTGTAATTACAATATAGATTCAGGTTTAGGGTCTCTCACAGCATTCCTTTTTATCACAGAAGTAATCCTTCTGTTACCTACTGTTTCACCCACATCGCATGCAGGATGGGGAGCCATCCCTGCAGATATGGCTACCAATACCTATGAGGCCCTGAAAATTGCCTTTGCCCGTGAGTTTAATCTCTCCCACTGTTGGATATGTGCCCAGACTCCCCACCATTCGGCTGGATTGCCCTGGAGAATAGTTCCCAAAAATTGGTCAGACTTTTATCAAAGGTGGATGGTTACCAGCAGCAGCACCTCTGACAATTTAAGTTTGCGATCCAACTGTACTGCGGAAACTTCTTATGACCTACACAATGGCTCTTGGAATTCCCACTATAGTAGCACTCTTAAGCCCCAGCCTATTTGTTTACGCTCTCCACCCACTGGTCTCATATGTTTTCAGCAAGCCAGTACAAGTAATTATACCTGGTTTGCTGGCAGTAGTACATGTAGATTTTATATTGGTCTTGGTATAAGTCTCACTATCCCTTTACTAAATGCCACCGGTTGGCAAACCGGCGCTGCATTCTTTGCCCTTTCCCCACAAGCCACCCTACGGGACCTACAAGGTAACAATGGAAAGGCTAGTTATGGTGAAGCATTCTGGGTTTGTGGTAATAGTGCCTATAAATGGCTTCCTCATGGTTGGCATGGTAGCTGTTACAAAGGCTATCTTGCTCCTCCCCTCCGTGTTCTAACCCAGGCTCCCTCAGGTCGCCCTAGGTACTATCGGTCCTTGCAAGCTACCATTGAACCCATCGGAGAAGGAGACAGGTTTGGGATGATATTCCTCCCTACTTGGTGTCAATAATAAATTAGACCACCTGGTGACCCTAATTGATAATTTAAGATGGCTAACCCAACTCTACAGGAGACTGTCTAAATTTCTCACTCAGTTTGCCAATGATACCCTGGCCATAGAGAAAAGCATAAGTTCTGAGCTGTACCAGCTTCGATTGTTGGCTCTGCAAAACCACCAGGCCCTAGATTATGTGTTAGCCTCACGGGGCAGGGTCTGTGCCCTTATTGGAGAAGAATGTTGTACCTATGTCCCAGAGTTTTCACAGGATATTAACAAGCATATCTTGTCAGCCGAACAGGCCTTGAACCAGTGGAAGGCCCAGGAAGGGGAACCCACTATTTTTGATTCCCTTTGGGGTTGGTTACCTGGTCTAAGGGGACTAGGGGGAGGCATTGTTCACATCTTCTCACAGGTGTTGTGATATGTTTTGTCCTTTTCCTTTTGCTCGCCTGCTGTAAAGTGCTCATACGTAAGATTTGTACCTCCCATTCCCCAGAAGTTCCTTTATATTCTCTCACTGATGATCCCAATTGCATGGAGCTTAATCACATTTTGTCTTTAGAGTATGAGAAAACTCTTTCAAAGGTTTGTTGAGTGTTCTCAAAGGAGGGATTGTTGGTGTCACTAGGCATAGCTACCAGGTAACTCGGGGGAGTGGAAGGCCATAAGTGCCGATGAAACTCCCCTGCTCTGGGTCTAAGTGAACCACAGAACTCCATCTTGTGAACTTTAACCTACCTCCATGCTAACAGCTTAAAAAGCAGAAATGTAATGGTCAGCTTTTCTAGCAGACAGCTGCTGTTTTGCTCATACTAGCAAATGTAGTAGAGATAAGACGGGGGAAAAGGGGGAGGGAGAAGCCTGCTGCGTCTTAGCTTGCGAGGCCGAAGATAAGCATGCGGACGGGAACCTTTCTAACTGTAACTGCTCGAGGAGGGAGGGGTAGGAGGGGTAAAGAGGGAGTAACAGAACAAAGGCTCACACACACACAGCTTGGAATATAAAAGGGAAAACTTGCTTGTATGTGCTGCGTTTGATTTGAGACATGCTGGTCTCCTAGTGCCTATTCAGAGCTCTTGAATAAACTTGGTTTGCTTCTCTACCCTGGTGTGTCTATTGGTGCAGCGCACACCGGGCAACGAACCCTGTTGCCCCCTCGGGGCCCTCTGGACTGGCAACAGTTTGGCTCACCCTGACCACATGCACAGCTACCCCTAAAGGAGTGGAAAAACAATACTGGTTTTCAGGCACTTGTTGAAGAGGGGAAGTTCGTGGCCAGAACTGCCCTTCAATCTACAGTAGATGCAGTGGACACCTCCTCCAGAGCCATGGCTACAGTGATAGTCATGCATCGAAAGTCCTGGCTCCACTCTTCTGGTTTTCCTAGAGAGGTCCAGAACACCACTGAAGACCTCCCTTTCGATGAATCCCATCTTTTTAATGAGAAGACAGATGAGTCACTACATTCACTAAATGACTCCAGGGCTACTCTTCACTCATTGGCTTTCTACACTCCCACTCTGAAGAGAAAATTCCACCAGCATTTGTCCACACAACAATACAGGTCTCCTCAATTCTATCCACAGAGACCTTATGAGCCCCTGAGGAAATGCCAGAAAATGCAGGGGTCTCACCTTCTTGAGCCCCCCTCGCAGGCTTCAACCTCTCAGACCCAACAATCAGCCAAGAGGTATTTTTGATGCAAGCCCAAGAGCTCACCGACCACTAAATCTACCATCTCACAACCCTCCTACCACCTCTGTGGCTCATTTAGCACTCTTCCCATGCTTGGAGTGCGATAACAATGGACTGATGGGTGTTTAATGTCATCCACCATGTCTATATGATCAAGTTTGTCATGTTACCACCTCCAAAATCGCCTTCCCTGTCCACCTTCAGGGACCACTCTGATGACAGTATTCTCACCCATGAGGTGAACTCCTTGTACAAAGGGGAGCAATAGAACACATTCCCCTAGAATATCAGGAAATGGGATTCTACTTAACTTACTTCCTGATACCCAAGAAAAAAGGCGGCAGGAGACCAATCCTTGATCTTCAGCTTCTCAATTGTGTCAGAGAAAAACAGAGTTCTCACTCTCTGGTTGGGTGCAGCAAGTCAGATACTTTATTATCTCTAGCAATTGCATGGAGGAAGAGAGCTAAACAGGTCTCTCTCCAGGTAAACAATTACAGCAAGCATTTATACCTTTTGTTACATACAATGATGAGCAACAGCTGCATTTTGTTTATACATAGGTCATCCTGATATCTTATTTTTCTCACTTCTATTTAGACTATAGCCTACATTCCATACTTCATCTAACACAAGGTCGCAACAACTTCTCACACAGTTCTTTCCCACTCGCCTCACACAATCCTCACTTCTACAAGTCTCGCGTTATTAGGGTTACAGTTAGCCTGACTCTTGCTCACAGAGGGGACTGTTTGCATTGTAATCCCCTTCAAATCCCTGTACTTCTTGCTCTACTTCCACACAGACCCCTTTTGTGCTTCTAGCACAACTAACATTCTTAAACCTCCATTTGCCTTAAACCTTGGATTTCAGATTCTACATCAAATGCTTCATTATTAGGGGTTTTGATTGGATGCAATGACAATACATGATTAGCATGAAAATGGAAGGTGTTATTATCATTACATCCTTCACAACAACAATAACATAATCCTCCACTAAACAACAATAATAAAAACATTGACATCCCCATTGTAATAATATAATGGGGTTGCTATACAACTTTAATTACAAAACACAATACATTATACATAAAATTAACACTCTCTATAGACTGTATAAAGAACATATTTCTCAACTTGATATATATTTTGAAGCATATGAATTTGCCCTAGTAATTCAGAGATTCTCTGAACCTCTGGTAGCAGCAAAAGCAAATTTTGAAACTGATCAGATACTAAGGTAGTCCAATTAAAGGGTATCTGAAACCTAAGGGCTAATTGTAGAATTCTATCTGCAGGCCAATAATTAATATGATTGCCTGCAGCAGTGATGAGATTAAAATGTAGATCTCGCAAAGTGGTGGCCTCAACATACACACAGCTATCATTAGCTTGGAAAAGTAGGTGTCCTGTCAGGGTAGTTCCTTGTCCGCTAGACTCCCAGCAAACATTGTCATGAACAATGGCTTCAGTTTACGTACACACTGAAGCTGTGGAGGTGCTAACGGCCAAAATGTCCATTGATTTCCTAACCCCATCCAAATGTCGGGTGCACTGATTAAAAATCAATTAGGGTCACCAGGTGGTCTAATTTCCCAAATGTCTCGGTGAATTACCCAATCCCACATGCATCCTCCCCATGGACCCGGCAGGATTCGGTATGTGGGAGCCCACACCCCTCTGACCGGTCTATATGCTTGGAAGGAGCACTGCGAGTACTTGCACATCCATCCTGAAAATCTCCAAGTATGTCTCCATGGCCACAGATCAGATGTACTCCTGAAGTGTCTGTAAGGGCAGTGGGCCACGCCTCATGCTCAAGATCACTCCGAATGGCCATTAGCTGGTCATTCAGGAAATCTTGAATTTCTGAACATGCCAAATCTCACTGCAATACCTTCCCAGCCTCAGTGATATTCAGTACCATCTCTGTTAAAACTTCTGGGTCATTGAACTAAATCTTTAAGGTGCCACCAGACTCCTTGTTGTTTTTGTAGATACAGACTAACATGGCTACCCCCTGATACTGAACTAAGGACAGAATAACATGTAATTCACCCACTTCAGCCTGAACTTGGGTTAGCTGCGCTCCAGTCATAAGGCCAGTGGCTTTTTCCAACTGTCCTAATTTCTCTTCATGTTCTTGGTTTCTATAAATATTCCAAATCGCTGCTGCACTATTGGCCCCATCCCATAGGGATCCAGCTAAGTCCCTCTTCTTTCTAGAGGAACCCTAGGCCCTTTGCTGTGCTAATCAAATAGCAGCCCCTTTGGAACAATTAGGATGGGTAGAAGTGACCTGAAAACTGGATAAGGGCAGTGTGAATTTTTATAATCTTTAGTGTAGTATTAATCACAGTCCATCGATATCCTAACACATCTCTCTTTGGTGAAGTACCATACCACATCTATTGACTAAACACTTTCATGTATTTCCAAAAGGCATTAACATTAATAGCATAGGAAGGGGTATATTGCAATATGGTAATTACTGGAATTATTTCAGTACAGATAAAATTTCCAGTGACAGAACAAACTCTTTGGGTATATGTTTGGTTATTCACTAACTGGGTGATCAAATAACAATAAGGGCCTCTTTCATCTAACATTTTACAAACTCCAGGAACAGCCATCATCTCTACCTCGTTATAGAACCCACTAATCTCAATTTCTGATTCTTGGGGTTCATCTGTAGTGATATCATATATTTCCACTGATCCATTTGTTTTCCATTCAATTGTTCTCTCATATGAACTATTCAGAACCTTAAAAAATAGATTCTGAACAATATTTCAATAAATCACTTCGATGTGAAGGCCTTGGCCATTGGGTTTTATCAGATGTATGGCAATGTCTGTATTTGAATGTGTTACAGGGGTAATAGTATAATAGTATAAGGAAATGGCAGGGGCAGTGGCAACAAGGTGCCTTTGGTATTTGTCATTTAAAATCCAATTAGGGAGGGTAATGCATGCTGAAGGTACTATAAACCCCAAAATCTAATCAATAGCACATTCCCAAGCATGGGTCCCACAATTTCTTCCTGCCAGTGTATAATTCTTTGTTTCTTCACCAGGGTTAGTTCTTAATGTCTTTTGTAGTCAGTAATTCCTGGACTTTGGCAATTTTAGTGGCGTGAGTATTCCTTCTTCTTTCTTGAAGCAATCATGGCTCAGCATCATGCAGGGGAGAGGTTACTAGCACATCACCCTGAACTGCTTTGATTTCTGTAGCAAATACTGAATGCAGGTTAGCTCTGTCAGTGGACAAGGGAGAGGTTACCCGCACATCACCTTGTCCTTTTCTCCTGTTGTTCAGAAGGAGGGGGAAAAAATACAAGAAGGAGAGATAGGCTGATCAATAGTAGGAGTGGAATTATCTCGAGGTGGAGGGGCCTTTTTGCAGTGAGAAGCATGGGTCCAGGCAGTCAGTCCTTGGCACTTCACAGAGGTGTTGGTAGTCAGCCAGACTTGGTAAGGGCCTTTCCAGCATGGAGCCAAAGCAGTCTTTCGTTGGTGGACCTTTACATAGATCCAATCTCCTGGTTCCAAGGAGTGGCAGGGCTGCTAGAGTCTTTGGGTAGCGCTTCTTTTACCTGTGAGAAAAGAAACCTAACACATTTCATTAATGCCTGGCAGTGTTTTGCAGATTTTACAGCTGCTTGGGCACATTCAAGCCCCCCCCCTTTCTTGGTTGTCAGATAAGTCTTAGCTGTGAGCAGTGTCCTTGAACGGGGCCAGTGTCTTAGCTTTGGACTGAGCTTGAGAGCTATAGCTGTTGTTGTTGTTGTTGTTTTAGTTACCTCGTTCTGTTCTCTTTCCTCCTTCCCTTCTTTGCTTCTTTTAACCTACAAAGGAAACTTCCACTCTTCCACATACACTTTTTCTCAACAATGAACACATACACATTGCCATTATACAGTACTTTAGTCTTATTATTCAATATATGCCACATACACCCTTCCAGTAAAAAAACTTTATTACAGATCTTTGGAGCAACAAGCCAGGACAAGCACACCCACTTTTGAGGAGTCCACTCAGTACAACCTCTGGTGTCCAATAGCTTTCCTCCCTCCCCAGCCCTCTGGCTAGAAATCTGAGGTAGCCAGAAGGATCCCATGTGCAATATGGTGAGTGGGTTAACTTTTAATGTCCTTGCTTCCAAGGCTGTTGGTGTGCAAATTTTAACAACAATTTTTCAATTAAAATATAAAGTGAGCAAATGTCAGGTTATGAGCAGAAGTCAGCCCCTGTTATAAAACATGCCTGTTGGATCACAGAATCTGGCAAGAACGGGACTGGTATTGCAAAAACACACATTCCTAAAAAGTACCAGGCACAGGACACTCATGCAAACACATTCCAGAAGGGTGGTACCAGAACACCCTGATACCAAGTACAGTACAAACACATGCCCCAAAGATAACAGGAACACATTGGTCTCTCTTAGAGATAAGATCAGGATGACATTGTGATGGATAGAGATGTTTTGCTCAAACCAACATGTACAAGGTAAAGGGTGGTAACTCTCTTTAAATATATCAGAGGGATAAATACAAGGGAGGGAGAGGAATTATTCCAGCTTAGTACTAATGTGGACACAAGAACAAATGGATATAAACTGGCCGTGGGGAAGTTTAGGCTTGAAATTAGACGAAGGTTTCTGACCGTCAGAGGGGTGAAATATTGGAATGGCCTTCCGAGGGAAACGGTGGGGGCGAGGGACCTGTCTGGTTTTAAGATTAAGTTAGACAAGTTTATGGAGGGAATGGTTTAATGGTAAAACATATTAGCTGAGGAATATCAAGCAATGGTAGGCAAACAGTATAATGGCTAACAAGGGTTAGGCTGGAGACTCTTGCCTACATGCTCGGGTCTTACTGATCGCCATATTTGGGGTCGGGAAGGAATTTTCCTCCAGGGTAGATTGGCTGAGGCCTTGGAGGTTTTTCGCCTTCCTCCGCAGCATGGGGCAGGGATCTCTAGCAGGAGGGTTCTCTGCCAATTGAAGTCACTAAGACACAGGATTTGGGGACTTCATCAGCAGAGTCAAGGAAAGGGTAGGGACGGTTTTGTGGCCTGCAGCATGCAGGGGGTCAGACCAGATGATCATAATGGTCCCTTCTGACCTTAAAGTCTATGAGTCTATGAACCATGTCAGAGGGGCAATATGTAACTTGTTTTTATCAGTGTATAAAGCAGCATCTCAGAGGAAGTGCTTTGTCTGGCCTGTGGGGGGGGGACTGGCAAGTCCCGCCATTCACTGAGCTGGTCCATTGTGATGGGCATACATGGTCAGGTAGAGTCTACAGCAGGGGTTCCCAAATTTGGTTCATGGCTTGTTCAGGGTAAGCCCGGCCCACGCTGTTTCCCACAGCTCCCATTGGCCAGGAATGGCGAACCATGGCCACTGGGAGCTGCGAGCGGCCGTACCTGCTGAAATAAATTTGTTAGTCTCTAAGGTGCCACAAGTACTCCTGTTCTTTTTGCGGATACAGACTAACATGGCTGCTACTTTGAAATCTGGTATTTATAACTTCATTTTACTTTTCTTGATGCTTGAGAGTTTCTTCACTGTGAACTGATATCTTCTGGTGTCTTCGGTCTGTGGGATGTAACCTTAAACAGCATAAATTAGTTAACATCATAAAATTTTTGTTTGTTTTACATTTCATCTTGTTTTCAGTAACCCAAATTTAATACACAGATTAACTTAGTTTGTTTACAATGTAATAGGGACCAAGTCTTTTATAACACAAGCAATACTTTTGCAATTGTTGTATAGACATTCATTTTCACTTGAGGTGCCTTACTAATTTTCTGTACTAATCTCTACATGCATCTGATGAAGTGAGTATTCACCCACGAAAGCTTATGCTCCAATACGTCTGTTAGACTATAAAGTGCCACAGGACTCTTTTTACAGAGCCAGACTAATACGGCTACCCCTCTGATACTAATTTTTTATACTAATGTGACCGGAGTCCCAGGGGAGCAGCTGAGATCACTCAATTACGGTGAACTGTAAAGAATGGGGCAGACATTCCCCAAAGCTGGTGGATATTCCAATACTTAGATTTACTAAGCCAGCACAAAACAGCTTCTTTATTACCTCACTGGTTACTCAGAAGTCAACAACACAGTTCCCTTAAATTAACCCAGCCTCAGGCCTCCTCCAAGACACCCAAGTCAAATATGATGAGGATTACTGAAAATCTTATTCATCATATAAAAAAGTTCTACCAATCCCAAAGGATCGGACACATTACCTCCCAGGTTAATGAATATTCCAGATCTTACCCAAATACACGCTATAGCCAATTCTTATTAACTAAACTAAAATGTATTAAAAACAAAAGAGAGAGTATTGATAGAAGATCAATATACATACAGACATGAGTTTAATTCTTGAGGTTCAGATTCATAGCAGAGATGATGAGCTTTCTAGTTGCAAAGAGTTCTTTTAGAATTTAGTCCAAAGGTTATAGTCCAATGTCCAGTATCATATTCAGGGATCCAATGTCCAGTTCCAATTTAGGACTGGGATCTCAATCCTTATGGCTTAGGCTTCCCCTGCATGAAACCTCAAGCAGATCTGAGATGACAGGATCAGGACCCAAGGGTCTTTTATACAATGCTCTAGCATCCACTTGACCATACAGTCCTGGATAAACAATCGGGAATCAGGGCAATGTTGAAGTAGGCCTACTTCCTAAGCATCGGCTGGTAATTATTCACACAGATTAACATAAGGCAATTGCTTGTTTTTCCACCATTCACAGATGGTTTGCTATACATTTCAAAGAGAGATAAATACAGCAAAATCCTATGTTTATAGTTTATTTAAATGTTAAGATGTTCTTTTGATCTCTGAATTAACAGAATACATCATAGACAGGGACTGTTTGATTATATTGTTGATCTCTACCAATATATATGTAAATACACAAAACCACAAACATTATCTACTCCTATGTTTTTAAGGGTTGAATTTGAGTCATTTATCCTGCAGGACGCTTACCCTTTTTGGTCATGCGTCACACCTAAATATAATGCTTAACCGCTAAAATACATGCTCACAATCTTCTAGGATACGGTGTATTGCTTTCCCTTGCTGAGCACTCTGTTTTAGCAAAAGAGTTAGTTACAGAATTTTTACCCAAGCTTTTTAGAGTTAATTTGCTTGCGATACCAATTCCGCTTTTGTTAACTATTTAGAAACAAACTTTAACCACTACTTCCCTTTAACATAATATAAAAGAGAATAAAAAATTAAACTAAATAGAATTTTAAATGCAAGTTTATGCAAACACTTTGAGGTTATTCAATTTTCATGACACTTCACTGTGTTTGGGAGCTAAAGGTGGAAACCTGTTGAAATTGTTTGGTTAGCTTTAACATTTTGCAACATAACCAGACATAGCATAAATTGCAGGCTGTCGATTAATCGCAGTTAACTCATACGATTAACTAAAAAATATTAATAGTGATTAAAAAAATTAATCACGATTAATTGCAGTTTTAATCGCATTGTTAAACAATAGAATACTAATTGAAATGTATTAAATATTTGGATGCTTTTCTACATTTTCATATATATTGATTTCAATTACAACACAGAATACAAAGTGTACACTGCTCACTGTATATTATTATTTTTGATTATACTTGCACTATAAAAATGATAAACAAAAGAAACAGTATTTTTCAGTTCACCTCATACAAGTACTGTAGGGCAATCTCTTTATCGTGAAAGTGCAACTTACAAATGTAGATGTTTTTGTTAAATAAATGCACTAAAAAACAAAACAGTGCAAAACTTTAGAGCCTACAAGTCCACTCAGTCATACTTCTCGTTCAGCCAATTGCTAAGACAAATAGGTTTGTTTACATTTATGGGAGATAATGCTGCCCACTTCTTATTTACAATGTCGCCAGAAAGTTAGAACAGGCAGTATTGTAAGGTATTTACATGACTGATATGCTAAACATTCGTATGCTCCTTCATGTTTTGGCCACCATCCAGAGGACATGATTCCATGCTGATGACACTCATTAAAAAAATAATGCATTAATTAAATTTGTGACCAAACTCCTTGGGAGAGAATTGTATGTCTCCGGCTCTATTTTACCTGCATTCTGCCATATATTTCATGTTATAGCAGTCTCAGATTATGACTCAGCACATGTTGTTCATTTTAAGAACACTTTGCTGAAGATTTGACAAAACGCAAAGAAGGTACCAATGTGAGATTTCTAAAGATAGCTACAGCACGGGACCCAAAGTTTAAGAATCTGAAGTGTCTTCCAAAATCTGAGAGGTGTAGAGCATGCTTTCAGAAGTCTTAAAAGAGCAACACTCTGATGCGGAAACTACAGAACCCGAACCACCAAAAAAGAAAATCAACCTTCTGCTGGTGGCATCTGACTCAGATAATGAAAATGAACATGTGTCTGTCCACACTGCTTTGGATTGTTATCGAGCAGAACCTGTCATCAGCATGGACGCATGTCCTCTGGAACAGTGGTTGAAGCATGAAGGGACATATGAATCTTTAGCGCATCTGGCATGTAAATATCTTGCAACGCCGGCTACAATAGTGCCATGAGAACACCTATTCTCACTTTCAGGTGACATTATGAACAAGAAGCGGGAAGCATTTTCTCCTGCAAATGTAAGCAAACTTGTCTGTCTGAGCGACTGGCTGAACAAGAAATAGGACTGAGTGGACTTGTAGGCTCTAAAGTTTGACATTGTTTTAGTTTTGAATGCAGTTATTTTTTTGTACATAATTCTACATTTATAAGTTCAACTTTCATGATAAAGAGATTGTACTACAGTACTTGTAATAGCTGAATTGAAAAATACTATTTCTTGTTTGTTACAGTACAAATATTTGTAAAAAAATAAATATAAAGTGAGCACTGTACACTCTGTATTCTGTTACAACTGAAATGAATATATTTGAAAATGTAGAAAACATCCAAAAATATTTAAATAAATGGTATTCTATTATTGTTTAACAGTGCGATTAATTGTGCAATGAATTGTGATTATTTTTTTTAATTGCGTGATTAATCGTGATTAATTTTTTAATCGCTTGACAGCCCTAATAAATTGTTATATTTTAAAGATTTTTACTATAACAGTCTTATAACTATATTTAAAAGTGCAAACAAGTTTATAGAAACCCAACAAGAAATTGACATTTTGTTAATATTACCTTTATCTTAATGTTGAAATTCCCCTTACATTTTTTCCTTTGCATAAACAACTTCCCTGTGATTAATAAAAGAGGTATTTTTTGTTTGCAATTACTTCATTTCTTGAGGCAGAAATATATGTACATATATTTATAACTGAGACCTTTCTGAACTTCGCAAAATAATAATAATTGGTATTAATAATAATATTATGATGATGGTTATACCCCAACCATAATATTAAAATACTGTGGTATCACTTATATTAAAAAGTATGAAATTGACTTTTGATGCAGCAAAATAAAAACTAAAAAAGTAGTCACATGACACACAACATACAATTAAAAACAAATGGCACCAGAATTCTATTTATAGCTATACAAAATAAGGCATTAAGAACTTAATTATTAAAGCAATGTATTTACAAAACAGACAGGTAAACAAAAGGGTTAAATATTTATATAAACAAGGTATTATCTTTTTTATTTATAACTTTTAATAAAAGTTGATAACATTCATATTAAATTATTTGCCAGATTGGTATTAATTTTATACTGTAAGGCATTTTCCATTACTTTATATTAACTTTATTTTAAAACCCTGCTATATGGAAATAAAGAAAGTCAATCTTTCAAATATTAGTCAGTAGTTAGGATTAGAAGCAGAGTCTGTATTTCTGTTGCTAGGCAACCATATCTTCAAGAAAGTTAGGAGTAATTCCAGTTATTGCATTCCTGAAGGATTAAAATGATTAATTGACTGGATTTAGTTAAAGTAAAGTTTTTACCTTGTTTATTCTTTGATTGATTTTTGTTTTGTTCTATTTTCAATCACTTTATCTTTTGGAGGTTTCTGTAAAAACTATAACTTTTAACTTTTAAAACAAAGAGAGAGAGCGGAAGCGAGGAGAGATGGGTGAGAAGGGGCGGTGGTGGGGGAGGGGGACCTAGGAAGGGAGAAAGACCAGAGCCAAGAGAGTTTAACTCTATCAAAGTATCTTAAAGTACAGGCAGCAGCAGCGAGTTTAGCAAACTGAGAGAGGCTATAAAGGAAAACTTAACCGGTATGTAAAAATATTTGAGAAAGAAGTTACATTATTAGCTTTCAGCGAGGAGTGGGGTTCAGTTGGGAACCGGTACCCTTGGTTTTTATCCTAGCTCTAAGAGGAGAGTTACCTGTTTTTGCAAAACCTGAATTTGTTCCTCCAGTGTATGCTACTTTTGTGTGCATGCCAAATGGATTGCAGGAGTGCCCTGTTTCTGGGCAATTCCATGTGCTAATGCATCAACTTTAGGTGTTAAATCATTTACTCTGTTTTTCAATTTGAAATTCTTTTTTATCCACTCCTCTGCAATCAAGTTGCAGCTCCTGTCTCCTACTGTGCTCTGTGAACTATTCATTTTTTTCCCTTCATCTGATTTACCAGTCCAGTGAAAGTATTGTTTGCTGCTTCTCCCTCCCATGCACTTACTTCTCCTGTTCAGATAGGTACCAGTCTAGGTCTCAATTTAGGTTTTACCGGAACCTGGCTTTTATTATATGGTGGTAGTTGCAGCGCAGAGGCCTCTTTCATTTTTTAATTTTGCTCGGAGTACCTTTTTCCATTTCTGTCCCCATTCTTCAGGCACAGGGTAGCTACCTGAAGCCTGCTGCTGACCACCAATATTTATAACAGGGGACAGCACATCTCTTGAGAGTTGAGAGTCTTTGGGTTAAGTTTAGAGGTGAGAGCAACAAGGGTGATGTCATGGTGGGCGTGTGCTAAAGTCCACCGGATCAGAATGATGAGGTAGACAAGGCTTTCTTTGGACAACTAACTGAAGTTTCCAGATCACAGGCCCTGGTTCTAATGGGGGACTTCAATCACACTGACATCTGCTGGGAGATCAATACAGCAATGCACAGACAATCCAGGAAGTTTTTGGAGAGTGTTGGGAACAACTTCCTGGTACAAGTGCTGGAGGAACTGACTAGGGGCCGTGCTCCTCTTGACCTGCTGCTTACAAACAGGGAAGAATTGGTAGGGGAAGTAGAAGTGGGTGGCAACCTAGGCAGCAGTTACCATGAGATGGTTGAGTTCAGGATCCTGACAAAAGGAAAAAAGGAGAGTAGCAAAATATGGACCCTCAGCTTCAGAAAAGCAGACTTTGACTCCCTTCGGGAACTGATGGGCATGATCCCCTGGGAAGCTAATATGAGGGGGCAAGGAGTCCAGGAGAGCTGGCTGTATTTTAAAAAAGCCTTATTGAGGGTGCAGGAACAAACCATCCCGAAGTGCAGAAAGAATACAAATATGGCAGGTGATCAGCTTGGCTTAACAGTGAAATCTTTGGTGAGCTTAAACTCAAAAAGAAAGTTTACAAGAAGTGGAAATTTGGACAGATGACTAGGGAGGAGTATAAAAATATTGCAAGAGCATGCAAGGGTGTAATCAGGAAGGCCAAGGCACAATTGGAGTTGCAGTTAGAAAGGGATGTGAAGGGTAACAAGAAGGGTTTCTACAGGTCTATTAGCAACAAGAAGAAGGTCAGGGAAAATGTGGGACCCTTACTGAATGAGGGAGGCAACACAATGGCAGATGATGTGGAAAAAGCTGAAGTACTCAATGCTTTTTTTTGCCTTGGTCTTCACAGACAAGGTCAGCTCCTAGACTACTGCACTGGGCAACACAGTATGGGGAGGAGGTGAGCAGCCCTCAGTGGTGAAAGAACAAGTTAAGGACTATTTAGAAAAGCTGGACGTGCACAAGTCCATGGGTCTAGATCTAATGCATCCAAGGGTGCTGAGGGAGTTGGCGGATGTGATTGCAGAGCCATTGGTCATTATCTTTGAAAATTTGTGGTGATCGGGGGAGTTCCCAGATGATTGGAAAAAGGCAAATATAGTGCCCATATTTAAAAAGGGAAGAAAGAGAACCCGGGGAACTACAGTCCCGTCAGCCTCACTTCAGTCCCCGACAAAATCATGGAGCAGGTCCTCAAGGAATCCATTTTGAAGCACTTGGAGGAGAGGGAGGTGATCAGGAACAGTCAACATGGATTCACCAAGGGCAAGTCATACCTGACCAACCTGATCGCCTTCTATGATGAGATAACTTTCTCTGTGGATATGGGGAAAACGGTGGATGTGATATATCTTGACTTTAGCAAAGCTTTTGATACTGTCTCCCACAGTATTCTTGACAGTAAGTTAAAAAAGTATGGATTGGATGAATGGACTATTAGGTGGATAGAAAGCTGGCTAGATTGTCGGGTTCAACAGGTAGAGATCAACCGCTTGATGTCTAGTTGGCAGCCGGTATCAAGCGGCGTGCCCCAGGGGTTGGTCCTGGGACCGGTTTTGTTCAACTTCTTTATTAATGATCTGGATGATGGGATTAATTGCACCCTCAGCAAGTTCACAGATGACACTGAACTTGGGGGAGAGGTAGATATGCTGGAGGGTAGGGATAGGGTCCAGAGTAACGTAGACAAATTGGAGGATTGGGCCAAAAGAAATCTGATGAGGCAGAATCCTGTACTTAGGAAGAAAGAATCCCATGCACCGCTACAGGCTGGAGACCAACTGGCTAAGCAGCAGTCCTGCAGAAAAAGACCTGGGGATTACAGTGGATGAAAAGCTGGATATGCGTCAGCAGTGTGCCATTGTTGCCAAGAAGGCCAACGGCATATTGGGCTGTGTTAGTAGGAACCTTGCCAGCAAATCGAGGGAATTGATTATTCCCCTCTATTCGACACTGGTGAGGCCACACTTGGAGTATTGCGTCCAGTTTTGGTCCCCCCCACTAAGGAAGGGATGTGGACTAATTGGAGAGAGTCCAGCTGAGGGCAACAAAAATGATTAGAGGGCTGGGGCACATGACTTCTGAGGAGATGCTGAGGGAACTGGGGTTCTTTAGTCTGCAGAAGAGAAGAGTGAGGGAGGATTTGATAGCAGCTTTCAACAACCTGAAGGAGGGTTCCAAAGATGATGGAGCTAGGCTGTTCTCAGTGGTGGCAGATGACAGAACAAGAAGCAATGGTCTCAAGTTGCAGTGAGGGAGGTCTAGGATGGATATTAGGAAGCACTATTTCACTAGGAGGGTGGTGAAGCACTGGAATGGGTTACCTAGGGAGGTGGTGGAATCTCCATCCTTAGAAGTTTTTAAGGCCCAGCTTGACAAAGCCCAGGCTGGGATGATTTAGTTGGGGTTGGTCCTGCTTTGAGCAGGGGATTGGACTAGATTAGTGGTTCCCAAACTTGTTCCGCCGCTTGTTCAGGGAAAGCCTCTGGCGGGCCGGGCCAGTTTACCTGCCACGGCTCCCAGCGGCCACGGTTCGCTGCTCCAGGCCAATGGGAGCTGCTGGAAGCGGCGCAGGCCAAGGGGCGTACTGGCCACCGCTTCCAGTAGCTCCATTGGCCTGGAGCAGCGAACTGCGGCCACTGGGAGCCGCGATCGGCTGAACCTGCAGACATGGCAGGTAAACCGGCCCAGCCCGCCAGGGGCTTTCCCTGCACAAGCGGCGTAACAAGTTTGGGAACTACTGGACTAGATGACTTCCTGAGGTCTTTTCTAACCCTAATATGATTCTTCGATTCTATGATTCTTTTTTGCAGATTCTCTACTGCTGTTTCCAATGTTCATTCTGTTCTTGTGCTTACTGTAAAATATCTCTGGATTACTTGTCGGCCTGCTAGGAGAGCGAGAGCATTCCAGAGCTCTGTTGCTTCTCTTGCTTCTTTTAACTTTTTTTTTTTTATGTTACTTGCCCCGCCAACTTTGTGGCATGTTGTCTTAACCATTTAACAGCCATGGCCATAGTTTGCAATATTCTACATTTCTTACTCTTATGTTTCAAGGTTACAATCTCTGCGCTAACCTTACAGATTCCATTCCATGTTTCTTCCCCACTATCTTTTAAAATTCATAGGTACCCTCGTTGCTGACAATGCAGCATGTCCAGAACTTATCAAACTCTGTGGAGATTTTCAGGGAGTGGTTAAGGGGGTTCCCTGGCTTGTGGTTTTCTGCTACGTTAACTTGAGATTCCTACAGAGGACAGCTTGCTTACTTACCAGATCAGCAGTCGGGGTCACCAGTGTTGTCAGAAGTTGGCTGTGTGTGTGTGTGTGTGTGTGTTCTTTCAGTATGCTGTCCCAGCTCTGAGCAGATAGCCGACACAGCACATCTGGATTAGACTACCTCATAAGACCATAACACTTCGTTCAGTAGCGAAGGCACCTGGCTAGGTTTATTATTAATAAAGCACAGTCCTAGTATCCCATAGACCCTACAAGACCACTAACACATATATGACCATCACAATGGACCAGCTTAGTGAATGGCAGGACTTTCCATTCCCCCTAGGCGGGGGGAGATCAGATCCAACAAAGACACTCCCTCTGAGATCCCTTTTATACACCGATAAAAACAAGTTATGTATTGTCCCGATGTGGTTAGTTACCACCCTGTACCTTGTACATGTTGGTTTGATAAAAACATCTATAGACATCATGCTGTCATCCTGACTTATCTCTAAGAGAGACCAATGTGTTCCTATCATCTTTGAGGGTGTGTTCATACTGCACTTGATATCAGAGTGTTCTGGTACCACACTTGTAGAATGTGTTTGCATGAATGTCCTGTGCCAGGTACTTCTCAGGAATGTGTGTTTTTGCAACACCAGCCCTGTTCTTGCCAGGTTCTCTGATCCAGCAGGGATGTTTTATAACAGGGCCTGTCTTCTGCTCACAGCCCATTTGCTCACTTTACTTTATATCAGCAAGGCTTGACCATAGAATCATAGAAGATTAGGGTTGGAAGAGACCTCAGGAGGTCATCTAGTCCAGCCCCCTGCTCAAAGCAGGACCAACCCCAACTACTTTAGTTCAGGTCTCAGGCCTTATATTGGGGCCTTTTATATCAGATCTAGATGTCTCGGGCTCTCTGTTTCTACAGAGTAGGGACCATCACTCGAAGAAGAAGAGGAGGTTACTTACCTGTAAATGGAGGTTCTTTGAGATGTGCGATCCCTATCTGTATTCCATTTCCAGTCTGCCTTCCCCTCTGCTGTGGATTGATCAATTTGTGGTAGGGAAGGAAAAAATAGTTACCTACCTTTTCGTAACTGTTGTGCTTTGAGATGTGTTGCTCATGTCCATTGCATTCTAGGTGTGTGCACACCCACATGTGCAGTTGTCAGAGATTTTTGCCTTAGCGGTATCCGTAGGGTCGGCAGTGGCGCTCCATTGCTTGCCGCGCTTATGCGTCAGTATATCAGGCACCACTGACCCTACGCTTTCTCAGTTCCTTCTTGCTGGCAACTCCAACAGAGGGGCAGGAGGGCGGGTAATGGAATGGACATGAGCAACACATCTCAAAGAACAACAGTTATGAAAAGGTAGGTAACCATTTTTTCTTCTTCAAGTGCTTACTCATATCAATTCCATTCTAGGTGACTCACAAGCAGTGCCAATGGAGGAGGGCTCAGAGTTCCCAGTCTTGCAGCTTGCAGCACTGCCCTGCCGAAGCCAGCATCGTCCCGGGTCTGCTGGGTAAGCGCATAATGGGACGTAAACTTGTGGACAGACAACTAGGTTGCAGCTCTACAGATCTCTTGGATCATCACCTTAGTCAAGATGATGATGATGATGATGATGCTTGCGCTCTAGTGAAGTGCACTTTGACTATCGCTGATGGAAGCACATTTGCCATCTCGTAGCAGTATCAGGTGCAGGCTGTGATCCAGGATGAAATCCTTTGAGCAGGCACTTGGTGTCCTTTTATCATAGAATCATAGAAGATTAGGGTTGGAAGAGACCTCAGGAGGTCATCTAGTCCAACCCCCTGCTCAAAGCAGGACCGCCCCAACTAAATCATCCCAGCCAGGGCTTTGTCAAGCTGGGCTTTAAAAACCTCTAAGAATGGAGATTCCACAACCTCCTTAGGTAACCCATTCCAGTGTTTCACCACCCTCCTAATGAAATTGTTTTTCCTAATATCCAACCACTGCAACTTGAGACCGTTGCTCCTTGTTCTGTCATCTGCCACCACTGAGAACCGCCTAGCTCCATATTCTTTGGAACCCCCTCTCTCCAATTTGTCCACATCCTTTCTGTAGTGGGAGGCCCAAAACTGGATGCAATGTTCCAGATGTGGCCTCACCAGTGCCGAATAGAGGGGAATAATCACTTCCCTCAATCTGCTGGCAATGCTCCTACTAATGCAGCCTAATATGCCGTTAGCCTTCTCGGCAACAAGGGCACACTGCTGACTCAAATCCAGCTGCTTGTGCATTGTAATCCTCAGGTCCCTTTCTGCAGAACTGCCACTTAGCCAATTGGTCCCCAGCCTGTAACAGTGCATGGGATTCTTCCATCCTAAGTGAAGGACTCTTCACTTATCCTATCTGCCACTGCAACGAACAGCTGCGTTGTCTTGAGAAATGGCCTTGTACTGTTAATATAGAAGGCAGCGCCCTCCTGACATCGAGGGCATGTAACTTGCTGTCCTCTTTGGATTTATGGGGCTTCAGAAAGAAGACTGGTAAGTAAATGTCCTGCCCAGTATGAAATTGGGAAACTACCTTGCGCAGCACAACTGGACCTTATCTTTGTAGAAACACCATATAGGGTGGTTCTGAAGTAAGCGCCCTGATCTCAGACACCCTGTGGATGGAAGTAGCCACCACCAGGAACGAAACCTTCCAGGAGAGAAGGGGAAGACAGCAGAAAGACAGAGGTTCAAAGGGAGGCCCCATGAGCCTCGACAGTACAAGATTTAAATCCCAGGCAGGGACAGGGTCCCGGATGTGAGGGTAAAGACGTCCAGATCTTTCAAGAACTGGGCCGTCATGTAATGAGTGAAGACCGACTTGCTTTGGAATGGAGGGTGGAAAGCTGAAATAATGGCCAGGTGGACCCTGATCGATGACAGGGACAAATCCTTACATTTGATGTGCAGAAGATAATCCAGGATAACCCGCAGCAAGACCTGCTCAGCTCAGATGCATTGTTCCGAAGCCCAGCACATGAACCTTTTCCACTTGGCCAGGTAAGTTGCTCTAGTGGAGGGCTTTCTGCTACCCAGCTGACCTGTTGCACCCAGGTCGAGCATTCCCGCACTTCTGCATTCAGCCATGCAATAGCTATGCTGACAAGTACAACACCTCTAGGTTCAGGTGCAGGAGACTGGTGTGGTCCTGGGACAGCAGGTCGGGCCAGAGAGGAAGCCACAGTGGAGTGGCTACCGAAAGGTCCAGCAGCGTGCCAAACCAGTGCTGGTGAGGCTACTTGGGGGCTATCAGGATAACTTTCAACCTGTACTGTTTGCTCTTCACGAGGACTCTACGGATCAACGGCACAGGAGGGAAGGCATACATCAGAGCACCTGACCATGGGAGCAAGAAAGCATCTGACTGGGAGCCCCTGTCCATCCCCTGGAGTGAACAGAGCATGTGGCATTTCCTATTCTGACAGGACACAAACAAGTCCATCTGGGAAGTTCCACAGTTTCGGAAGTTCATACTAGTCACTCGTGGCGAGACAAGAAGGTTCTGCTGAGGCAATCTGCTAGCACATTTCTGGTCCCAGGCAGGTGCATGGCCACCAGATGAATGGCGTGCTGCACATAGAGGGCCGCAAAGGGAACTCCCTCCAACACAAACCCAGGGTTCAACCGCCACTCTAGGGATGACAGGATGTGATCCTGCACCCTAATTACCTGGTCTAGGTCATGTGTGTTGGGGGTGTAAACTGACACCAGCCATGCTTGCAGGGGCTGGAGGTGGGCATGACTGACCACGTATGTACAGGCGGCCATGGGGCCCAACAACTGCAGGCAGATGGGAGCCATGGTGAGCGGGTTGTTCTTCACATGAGAGATCAAGTCCGACATGGCCTGAAAATGAGCCTCCGGAAGGAAGGCTCTGGTTCGTGTGGAGTCAAGAACCTCCCCAGTGAATTCTATTAATTGGACTGGCCTTAAGATGGATTTTTACTTGTTTATCAACAGGCCAGGTCATGGCAGATGGAATGCACCAGATCGAGGCTTCTTTGTACTTGTTCCCAGGACCTGCCCTTGATGAGTGGATGAAGGGCGGACTCCATGAGGAGAGCCCATAAACAAATATCCCGCTTCTTCTGCATGTGGGGTGGGACTTAAAGTTTTTACAAATATGGCACTTATCTCTCATGTGTGATTCCCCCAGGCACTTGAGGGAGCTTCTGTGGGGTCACTTACAGGAATAGGCCTGTTGCAGTCCATGCAGGGAGACCAGGGCATGCCCCGCCTGGGGCAAAGTCCTCACTGGGACTCTAACTGCTAACTAACTACACTTAACAACTACTTAACATGAACTACTATAAACAAACTGGTTACAAGGTCCTAAGATTTGAAGTCAGTAAGCTGAAAACTGCTAGCCCTTGCTATGCAAGGAAAGGTGCTCCGACTAACCACCGCGGGCAGTAAGAAGGAATTGAGAGGGTGTAGAGTCAGCTCCTGATATACTGGTTCATGAGCGCTGCACTCAAGGGGGCGCCACCTCTGACACTACGGATAGCACTAAGGCAAAAATCTCAGACAACCATGCACGTGGGCGCATGCACATCTAGAATGGAATTGACATGAGCAAGCACTCAAAGAGGAACTGAAGATATGGTCAGTCCACCTCACCCTTTATTGCCTCGGATGGAAGCATGAGGCAAGCCAAAGAGCATGCATAGATCAACGGGCACTACTTTCAAATTCTCTGACTCCAGATGCATAGTGCGCATGTATTACTCTAAGTGGAATACAGATATGGACCACACATCTCAAAGAACCTCCAATTACAGATAAGTAACCTCTTTTTTAACTACCCTGGCATCTATTGGCACAGTAATATAGCAAAACATGAAGTGTCCAATAAGTTCTTGGAATACATTGCTTCAGAAGGTGGAGGAAGTAACCAGGGGGCAGCCATTTTAAACTTGATTCTAACTAACAGGGAGGAATTGGTTGCACACAAGGTTGAAGGCAATTTGGATGAAAGTGATCATGAAATGATAGATTTCATGTTTCTAAGAAAAGCTCAGCAGACTAAAGCAATAGACTTAAAAAAAACACAACAACAGACCTTAATAAACTCAGAACTAGCAGATAAGGGCCCAAAAGAAGAAAAGCTAAGGAAAAAAGGAGTTCAGTAAAGAGACAATATGAAAGGTGCAACAGCAAGCTATCCGACTGAAGAGGAAAGATAGAAAGAATAGCAAGAGGCCAATATGGCTGCATCAGGAGCGCTTTAATGACCTGAAAATCAAAAAGAAACCCCACCAAAAGTGGACATAGACAAATTCCTAAGGATGAATATAAAAGAACAGCACAATCATGTAGGGACAAAATCAGAAAAGCTAAGACACAAAATGAGTTACACCTAGCGAGGGATATAAAAGGCAATAAGAAGGTGTTTTATAAATATGTTAGGAGCAAGAGAAGGATGAAGAAAAGTGTAGGTCCACTACTTAGCAGGGAAGGAGAGTTAATGGTGAACGAGTAATTAACTCAACTTAATATTAACCACAAGGGGGAAGGTGCACAAGCCAGAATAGGGAAAACTTGTTATTTAGATGGACTTCATGAACATTTTACTCAAATTAGGTACTGGTGCAATCTTAGGACCATTAGCAATTATCTTCAAGAACTCATGGAGGATATGTAAGGGCCCAGAGGACTGGAAAAGGGCAAATATAGTACCCCTCTTTTAAAAGG